>NW_020538040.1:71724936-71765266 GCF_003426905.1 Ctenocephalides felis
GGTTTTATCTGGAGTTTCTGTCTATAAATTCATATAACTAGTTTTTGTTAAAAACACATAAGTTCACATAATATTTGAAAATTTCACTTCGCCTTGTTAATACTTTATCATTACAACACCTAACATTTTTTTTTTAATTTCAATAAGTATTACAACTGTTAAATTATTAATATAAAGTAATATTGATAAATAATAACATAAATTTAAATAAATAAAAGTGCAAAGGATAAAACACCTAACATAGTGAAGTGAAGTCAAATTTTCAAATATTGAATAAATATTTTGCATTTTTAGTTCTAGTAAAATAACTCTACGTATTCTCATAACATTTTTTTATAAAATATCAATAAATTAAATTGCAATATGAAATCTAGACTCATTGCTTGTATGACATTTTCAATACCTGTTTGATAAAATATCCTAATAGCTATATGAAAAAAGGTTGCAATACTTGTCACATTAGATTACTTTTGCTAGTAAATGAATATTAATAATGTCTCAGTTACATTACTATATTCTTCAAAACACATTAATCAATATTTGTTCAATTATTTCGCTTTCGCCCATTTACAATGTATTAATATATTATAAGCAAATCTACTATAATAATCAATAATCACGATATTAATCAATTTACTAATTAAGTTGTAATAATTTTATGCATGAGTTCTCGTGCGTTGAATGAATTAAATAACGCGTGTTGTGAAACTAATTATTATTCAAAACTTTTACCATTAAACTAGGTAGAACGTTTAAAATTAATTGATATAAAATGATTGTTTGTTTTTTACATAATTATGCGTAATATGCATAACAATAATCACTGCTTGTAATAATTAACACATATTAATTACAAACGTACTTCACTTCAGCAAGTACATCAGGC
Source organism: Ctenocephalides felis (assembly GCF_003426905.1). Classification (NCBI taxonomy): domain Eukaryota; kingdom Metazoa; phylum Arthropoda; class Insecta; order Siphonaptera; family Pulicidae; genus Ctenocephalides; species Ctenocephalides felis. The sequence goes on from NW_020538040.1 coordinate 71,725,823, forward strand.
TCAAAGAATTTATCGCTTTGGAAAGTGCATGTTCCGATGCAGTGTATTTTCTCACTTTACTGCTTTGCAATTCTATAGAGAAAAGAATCAGACCGGCAAACGATTTTCTGAGGGAAATTAGCTGCATGACATAAATTAGTGCCCCGGACTGAAGATGCATTTTCCAATCGAACTTGCATTGACATCAACCTACTTTTTCTAGCTATTTCTTCATTGTTGTATATTCTTCAATGTGGCTGCGACGAATTTATCTTAATTCATAGGTTTCGTCTCAATTGTTTGTACTCGATTAAGCTGAGAAAAAATTAGCTTCGGTTCAAAAAGAAAGCGTTTCAAGATATTTTACAAGCGTCACATGATAGGCCCTATAATGTAATTATAGAAAATTGGACGCAATGACTTTTTTAACTCGTTATACTTCCCGTAGGGTAAGTTATAGTAATCGCAAAAAAATCTAAAATAAAAATTTTTATATATCATTACATTTCAAAGCATTCTGAACATTTTGGCATATTTTAGAAAAAAGTGGATGTATGATGTATGTATGTGCGAATAAAATCGTCGACGATTTCGAGAACACTGATCAACCGGTTTGAATAATTCAAAAAACATTAGAGTCCCACTGATAAGGGGGCGTCCATTAATCACGTGAGCGAGTTTTTAAGGATTTTTAGACCCCCCCTCCCCCTTGGTGATATTTGGTGATATTTAAAATTAACCCCCCCCCACCCCTACCAAACATCACGTGTATTTTTAGTTACGTGAAAAATCTGTATAATTTTTAGTTTTTTTAAAAAATGTTTGAAATTTTTTATAAATGCACGTGATATCTTGCTATACCCCTCCCTCCCCCATGTGATATTTCGTGATTTTTTGTCAACCCCCCCCCCTCCTAAAAACCTAAAAACCTCACGTGATTAATGGACGCCCCCTAAGGAGACGTGCTAATTAGTTTTTGGCCAAGGCAGGTTCAACCACTTCGAAGATACGGGGCAAAAAGTGCCAAAAATGGTAATTCAGATTTTGAGAGAACGGAGCATCCGATTCATAAGCGATTTATTTGTATCGACAAAATGATATGATTAATTTTTTCTTCTTTTTTGTCTCTAAAACACAAATCACAATTGCTTTGTAAAAAAGTTCACAATTTTCAAAAAAATAAAACATAAAAAAATTTAAATAAAACAATTTTTTTTTAAATTTCTAAACTCTCAAAAATCTAATTTTCTCAAAGTTTTCAAAAAATTTAAAGCTTTGTTAAAATTTTAATTTTTGATACACCACTAGTTTTCATATAAATTATAATCTGTCTGTAGGTACACATTGAGCAATAAGTTTATTTTATAGTGGCTTTTTAAAGGAAAAGATTTGCATTTTATTTGTGTGCTATATATCTAATTTTTGTTTCGTTAGCATAAGAAAACTAGAATATATAATTAAGCATATACAATTATAAACACGTCCACATACATATGCATGCACATACACATACCTACATACATATCTATTTAGGGTAGGGCGGGGTACAAAAGTCGAATTTGACTTTGAGCAATTGTATTGGGAAAACCTAACCAATAATATCACAACAAATAACACATGTCAAACAAACAACTAACTGACTATGTTTAATTAAACTCCCAGCTAGTTTATCATTGTAGATGATTGTTTTTTTTATATTTTTTAAAAATTTGTCATCTGGTCCTTTTTGCCCTAAAGGCGGGCTAAAATAAGACAACCAAGAGACAAACATATCCAAAGTTTTTTTTTAATTTTAAAAGGATTTTACATAATAATATTTGCATTATTCAACCAATGCAAAATATAAATTTCATGAGTACATTTTTTATAGAGATAACACTGTATATAACCTTGATCTGGTATTTTGCCAGAAATATTTATCAGCAGAATTGAAATAACTATTTATTTAATTTATCTCTTGTAAAATTGCTTTTATAAACTTATTTTTATGTTGACGCTTGAAATTAACAATCAATTTCATAAAACAATTAAATAACGCATTCTTTAAAATTATATTAAGGTCTTGTAAAATAAACAATAGTGCTCACAACTAAAAAACTAACAACGAAAGAAAATACTTTTGTTATGAAAATTTTTAAACATTGCCAGACAGCAACGTCGTAATAATCAAGATTATGGCTGATTATATATATTTTTCTTTTTGCTTTCAAATATTGTTGTTAAATAAACTTTAACTTTACTTGTTTTTGAGATAGCGGTTGTGGACTTTTTTACCCGCGAACCTTTAAGCCCCGCTCTATCCTATGTGTTCTTAGTACAACCTAAACTAACAAAACACGTTATCAATTATTGCATTAAATCTATTAAATTTATTTTTTCAGTCTTTTATGTTTATCAACTTTGTATTTATAGTTTAGGGCAATTCTTTTATTTTCCTCTCTGATTGTATACCTAAGTATTCGTGGTTTGGTGTAGCAATAGTTAGCATAAGCCAATTAGTGGCTTATTGGAATTGAATTTTTAGACACGAGAACCATTAGGAAACATGAACTGTTCAGTCTTCTTTAAGAAACTAATCGGATCTTGAATGGATCCAAAACCCGGTTCCGGTTTCAAAGAGTTGGTGCCCGCATTGCCTGCCAGCCTTGTTCCTTTTCGGCTGAAGATCATCCAAAAGTAATGCAATACGCCACTGGGTGCTACGCATGCTTTGTGACAAGTCAAGTCCCTCACGTGTACATGAACGCGGTCGGCATTATTGTGCATGTGTATTGTGCCATGTACAGCCAGTTATGTTTACTCTCTCCGGAACATTAAAATCACAAAAGACCCAAGACTCTGCTTCTTTACCGGTCAGTTCTCAGACGTTCCTCACAACAGACAGTCGTGGAAAGATTTTATCAAATAGGAATCTTCGGATCCATAACAGAATCATTTAAATCGTCAACGATATCGTTCACCTGCGCATTCAAATTTGTTGATATAGGGCGATCGATCGCTGCATATAAAGTTATTTTAGATTACATTAACGATATATTATATTATAAAGAAAGACTTTTAAAAGTGCACTGGATATATAAGTTCAGAAGGCTTTTATAGAATATAGTGCAAGAAATAATAAAACAACAATGAGGAATAATCAGTTGGTTGAATTTGTTTTGATACTAGGGGTAGTAGCATGTGCATACTCTGCTGTTATCGGTGAGTATTAGAAGATATTTTTTTATGATAAAGCTTTCTGAATTACGCGTTGAAAATTTGATGAAAGTTTGAAACATTATTATTAATATGTATTTATAATAATTTAATACATTGTATTATAAGAAATATATTTTTTAAATAAAATTATTATTATAAATTATTCTATGATCTCTAACTAATATAAATTTTATAGCGCATAAATAGTGTAAATAAATTGTATCAATTAATTGACGCAGTTTAAATTTTGTCAAAAGTTGCGAGTTCAATTTTTTGCGCATTTCAGTTGAGCCATTTAACGTTGACAGGGCCTTCCTTGACCGTAACAAAAATATGTATTAAATTATTTTTTGCAGGTGTTATTGTAAACTCGAATGGTCACATGAATTTAGCCAATTATGCATAAAGCGATGCATAATATCAATACACAGCGCACTTATAAACTTACAACTTACTTATTGTTTGTTTCAATTCTACTATTACTTATTTTACTATTAAATTTTATTTAATCAAATACATATCCATATTTATAATATATTAATTAATCAATACCAATATTAACTTGTAATTGTTTTAATTAATATACAAAGAAATTAATTAATTAATTGAATATTAAATAATTATTTTTTAGTAATTCTTATGTTATTTTATACTTACTTTTTGACATAATCTATTATTTTTAATTCCTACTTTGGTAGGCTTCATACCGAAAGGATTAGAACGGAACTCTACTTTCTCATTTGTATTAACGAATAGAATCCTAAAAGTCTACTTGTATAATGTAGCTGATTAGTTGCGAATCTAATAAATCATATTTATATTTTTTACAAATCATTTTTGATAGGGAATATTCTACATAGATTAGCATTCTAATATTTCACAGAAAAAAATACTCACAATAAAATGATATGATTAGAAAGAAGTTTTATAATTCGAGCTTCTGAATGAGAGCATTATAACAATAGATTCTGAAGTTGTCGATTTTGTACTTCATATGTACATTTATTATTTTTAATTAAGGGTTTTTTGGCGAATTATTCTGTGCAGTATGTACAATTCCAAACCAATATCAATGTTATTTACGTTTCTAATTTTATTTTATACAACCTGTATTAGAATTATTGGAATTACAAAAGACTAACATTGACGAACTAAGTTATTTTGACTTACGACGTAATTATAATTATTTAGACACATAGCAATCTTATATCTGATTCATTATCTAATATATTAACTTTCCGTAGGGTAAGTTATAGTAATCGACCAAAAATCGAAAATGAGAATTTTTGCATATCTTTACGTGTTAGAGGTTTCTGAACATTTTGGCATACCTCATTGTTAGAAAAAAATTGATGCATGTATGTGTGTGTGGATACAAATTTTTCCTCCAGGTTTTCGGGAGACCGTATGAACCGATTTAAAAAATTCAAAAAATATTCGAATCGGATCATCTAATTCAAAAAATATTTTGCTTGTGTTTGGAGAGTAAATAAATTATTAGCTTTTGGGAAAGACAAAACTTTTTTTTTAATATATATTTTTTTAAATTTGCAAAAAATATCCTTTAAATATCTAAAATTATTCGGATTTAAATTTTAATTTAAACTAAAAACATTTTAATTTCTTTGCATTTAATTTGCCTTAAGTTACGATGCCTTGAATTGAATTGAAATTAACCGTACAATAATTTCATTGTTTTGATAAAAAAAACTTCAAATCATAACTCCTTACAACAATTCGAAACTTGTTGGAACGCGTTAATCAGGGCGAAACTACTTTCTTGAGAGAAGTGAAATTCAAGATCGAGTTATAGAAAGCGAATTTTATCTTTGTTTGCATTGTATGCTAATGACCTTTTTATGTTACCGAATTTATGTTATTGTTTATGCTTTTTCGTTCAGATGATATCTTTAGTCAATTTATTAATCCAAACGTCAACAAGCTATTTAGAAATATAAATTAGCATTTGTGACAGTCATTTAAATGAAAGTGAAGAAAAAAGTTTATAAATATATTACGATCACAGATAAAAAAACAAAATTACGTTTTAATTATTTTATTCATCACATTGCATTCTTTATTTGAGGATTAAATTACTTATGAAAGAGTGCAAATGGTAATTTATGTGTATTTGATATAGAACAAAAATTTGAATATTTGTTTTACTACTCTGAAAATTGCGATGGGTTAAACAATGCCTTACACAAATAGTTGAATTTAATACTAAAATAATTCAAATACAATGTCGTTAATTGTATAATTGTTATCTGCTATGTGCGATTTTTCATATGTTTATTTAATAATATATAAATTTACCACAATAAGCAAAGATAATATACATATTCGCATACATCGTTATTGATGTATTGTGAAAAGTGAAATTTAAGATTTTTAATATCAGTTTTTAGTCTACTAGTTTTTAGAATATAAAATTTTAGAGAATTGGAGAAAATCTTTCATTTTACATCTCACAACTTTTTTTGTCTTATACAATTTACCAATAGGCTGTACATCACGTTGTCAGCACTTTTGTACAAGATGTACCAGAGCGACTCATATTTATCTTGAAATTACTTATTAAAGGACCGATTCTGCCGCATAACAGAAAAATGTTATGGCAAGGCCATGTTACGCTCCAACTTCCATACATTTTGCTACTAAATTATATTGAATACTGTCATAATATCATGCTTTGCTATGCATTCAAGCGTTTTACAGATAAACTGCAACGTCACTTGTATGTTATGGAGCTAAGTCAGAAAGACTTTGTTATCTAAGATCATTTTTTTTGACATTTGTGCGGTTTCTAGGTTAGGTTTTCTCAACAACCTGAGAAATACGCCTGACTGCACACTAACCACATAGCTTTTATCAATATTTCGTATGGAAAGTTCTTCATAACATGGTCTTGTCATAACATTTTTTTGGTATGCGGCAGAATGGGTCTCTAAGTTGAAAGTTATTCTCACATGCTAACTTTAAATGTCATAGTTGAATTCAATCTTGAACAATTTATTTCATTGTAAAGTTAGTTGACTATTTTAAGAATGTAAAACTATATTTGATTATCATCACTAATTAAATAAAATTTGTACATATAAAGTTAAGGTGGTCATACGTTATGGTTTGGCCGAGGCAGTCTTGGATTTTCGTCTTGTGTTCTGGATTTTTCTAAAACCAATATATGTCTCGCGTTTTTCTAAAAGCAATAATTGTCCTGGATTTAGATCTTATGTTCCGGATTGCCCTGGCTTTTCGAAAAGTATAGATTAAAATTAGATTCAAATATTACTTGATAAAAATATTAATTTAATATTACCATCAAATATCTAGAAATGTTATATTTAACGAGCATAATTATTTAAAACAATACGTTTGAAATAAAAAAGTGTCGAATGTATAATTCTAAAATAGCTTCTCACATTTTTCATTTTCAATTTTACGAAAATTACCAAATATTATGGAAACAAACTTTTAAACTGCCAATTTTTGCTAACAATGAGTTATGAAAAAAATAGAACAACTTATACAAGTCTTAAAAGCGTATAAAACAGTGATAAATATTTCATATATTTCAATGCGCAGATGCTGGTAACAGAAAGCAACAGCTCAGTGAGAGTCAAGAAAAATTAGAAGTGTGGCAACAGTCTCGGCAGCTTCAGTCGGGAAACCTGGACTCACGGCAAAGCGGCGAAGAGAACACGGATGATGTTAAGCCAACTCGCAGTTGCTTTTGCGATGGCGCTTCTTGCACGTGTTGCGCCGACTTCAACCTTACGATCATCGATATCGGCGGACCGGGTAAGATTTTAATTCATTCATAATTAAGGATTTTAATATTTTCTCAAATCTCAACATTGAGAGGAAATATTATTTTGTTTGTCATCTATTCAAAAGCACAGTATGAATATATATTTTAATTTGTTGGACATAATTTAAAGTGAGATGAAAAGAAACTTTGTTTTTTTATATAATGTATTGTATATTAGATTAGATTACGAAATTAAGTTCGAAGAATAATATATATTGTGAAAATTTATTAATTGTATTATACTGGCATATAAGCAATTATATGGAGACTTAACTATAATGGAGTAACACACATACATACATATATAGGGTAGAGCGTGGCTTAAAAGTCCGCGGGTAAAAAGGTCCACCACTGATATCTAAAACAATTAAAGTTAAGAATTTTTTAACAACAATATCTGAAAGTAGTGGGAAAAAGATGTTTGTATGTAGCAATTACCTTGATTCTAATGCAGGAGATAAACGGCAATGTTCTAAAATCTATAATAAAAGTATTTTGTTACGTCGTTAGTTTTTTTTAGTTGTGACCGCTTTTGTGTAGTTTGTGAGATCTTAAAATAATATAAAAGTTTTATAAGGTGTATTATTAATTTTATGTTAGATTCAACAGTTTTTTTATATAACCTATATAAAAGCTTACTCGTGGATGGGGTAAAAAGAATCAATTGAACCTTTACCCTGGCAAATGCCTAAATAATAAAAAATAGTAAATAAAAATGTAAATTTCGTTAAAAAAAGTAATTTTACGAAAAATAAATTAAGTTAATTAATTCAGTTATCCCTATACTCTGTTGACGAATATTTCTGACGAAATATCAGATCAAAATATTGAATGTTATCTCTGTAAAAAATGTTCTCATATAATATATATTTTGGATTTGCTGAACAATGTAGCTATTATTTCGTAAAATTAATTCAAAATTAAAAATAAGATATTGGACCTATTGCCCCTTGGCCGTTCCGCTTTACTTCGTCTATGGGGTAAAAATAGCCAGGTGACAAAGTTGTAAAAACACATTTTTACAATGATAAATTAGCCGGGTCTAAACATGGTCAGATGCTATTTGTTGTGATATCATTGCTTTGGTTTTTACAATATGAACAACAAACAACGGTCAAATTTGACATTTGTGCACCGCCCTATCCTATATATATTAAATACTTTCCATGTATACATCATTATTTAAATTAAAGTCAAGTAATATTCGTAGAAAATTATTAAGATTTATGTTAAGTGAAATTATAAACTACACATAAAACATGCGATAAATATATATTAATTATATAATTAAATAAAAATTATACAATTAATAATTATATCAGTCAAAAGCAATTTTTATAATTTCAGGATGTGTGCGCGTGAAGTATTTGTCGCCTGAACAGGGAATGTCCATCAACATAACATATGGAAATAACATGCTCACCCATGATATTGTTAAAGGTACTAAAACTAGTTTCAATCATTGATTACATAAACATTGTAGTATCAGGAAACTCAATTATTTTATGATAATGCCGTTTTGTTCAATATTTAGTAAAAAATATTATTTATAATCATATATTGTTAATCATTTATATTAATTAATTCATATTTATATATATATATATATATATATATATATATATATATTGTTAATCATTTTTCATGACGAAGGTCCACGACCAGAGCCCACTTGTGCTAATTTCATTGGCGGAGTAGCTGGTCTCTGCGCTAGATTTTCTGAACTTACTCCTTCCGAGACCGGCCTCCGGGCATGTCTGAATTTAGAACCACAAGTTTTGGGCTCCTCTCAGCTCGCTATACCAATCGGATGTTTCAATGTGGGTGCCAATGGTATGGAGTCTCTGGATGATTTGGTGCCAGCAACGAATTCAACTGGTGGAGGGTAAATTTTGCAATCAATTATGATAAAGAATTTTAAATTTATTTAAATTTATTTATGAAATATGTTTCAAGCAAAATTATTTCAGTCGTGCTCACGCAATATTATAAACTCATAATTTTCATAAAGTAAGAGTAACCTATCTAATAAAAAAGAATACATAATTACAAACTTAAACTGAATAGAATAACTCTTCGAGAAATATTTACGAGAAGAATTGTTGCAGTCTTTGCAACAATTGAAATTATTTGCAAATATATATTTTCGTTAAAAATGAGTTCATTAAAATGTTTGTTTTTAAATAGGGACGATGATAAATTAGTCGGTATGAGTACTGCCCAAATCATTCAAGTAGTGAACGATTCAGCTGAAGAAGGCATTTCCTTTATATCACAACTTTTTGGTCTTCAATTTGGAGATCAGAAAAATCCGAACTCCGTTCAAGATCCGTCTCATGAAATAGTCAACAACTCAGCGAAATAACAGCATCATGATAAAGGAATATTTATATAACTTTTTTCAAATATAGGTATTAAGCATGAATGCAAGCATGAAGTATTGTATGATTGAACGAGATTTTTATATATGTACATGTGTTATGGCATGAATGTACATGGTTATCTTTGTACATTATATTTGGCATTTATTTTTATTAATTTATGCATGGTTTTGTTATTAAATTAATATTTATATTTATTAATAGTATTAAAGAATAATTCTCTATAACTATTTTGATATGACCACATTGAGTATTTATATGTTTTATAATTAATAAATATTTTTTTTCTATTAACTTGTCAGATTATTTTATGTGTATATTTATAATATTATTAAAAGATTAACAGTTCTATTAGACTTGGGGCATACAATACCGGGATCCCTTGATCCCGAATACCGATTAACGCTGAAATTAAAATAAAAATTCCGTTATTTTGATATTACCAGTATTTTGTTAAATATTAAACTCAATCAATATGTTTTACACATATCGAGCCAACTATGACACATCGACAAGTGATAAAGGGTCCATTTATAAAAATGTTATGCGTTTACATACATCGTCGTCATATCCAATTGTATAAGTTCTATTGTATTATTTTATTATAACAAAAATTTACTATTCCAAATCTTAATTTTTATCGAGTAATATATATTATGATAAATTTTTTCTTATGCGTACGTTACACATCCATAATATCCTTTATGGAATTATCACAAATATGTACTTTAGTATCTACCAAGAAGTTTGACAACTATTTAAATGCATATCAAAATATGCACTCATAAAAAAAATTATAAGTTTAAAAATGGCTCACACATCAAAATCTATTAGATACAGAAGATATAGAATTTCTTCTCAAATTAGTAATGGAACAATATTAAAATCTAACAGGGTAAACGCATTAAAGAAAATCTGCAGCAGCAATATGTCTGTTTATGTTTTTTAAGAGTACATTTTAATAAAATGTTAAAATTATAAAAAATAATGAGATTAAATTTTTCCTACATAAATTTGATCCCGGAGTTGGCCTACTGCATTTGGATACTTATTCATATACTACACATACATAATATACTTCACAAAACTTGTGACTGGAGGACATACTTTAGCAAAATCACTACAACGTGTTAGTTTTCCGACAGTTATCATAGAAATCAAGATCTAAAACAATAGCCGATCGTTACCGACCTATCCGTGTTCAATCCGCTATTTCTAATTCGTTTGAATAATTAGTACTACTATAAGTTGTCATAAACATTTAAAAATATCATACCCAACAAATCAACATGGTTTTTGTGGTGACAGATCTACAACAACAAACTTTTAAGAAGGGGTTTTTGATGTTGATCACGATATTCTATTATATTATGATAAATACGAATCTCTGGTGTACCGCAAGTATCACATTTGGGATCAGTGACCAGTATTATAACTTTATAACGGACATCATGTTTAATAAGCACTGACTTTCATTCATCCAGACTAGAACCATGAAATATGAGAATGATACAATATCTTCACAAAAGACATCATCAAAATAAATAAATATTTTAATATGATGGAATCCAGAAGTGAGTATCTGCTGCGTGTTTGGAGTAATATCCGAAACCGCTGAACCGCTTTGGCAAATCTTGTATTGGCAGAAAGCTTATGCAATTAGACTACTTTTATTTTAGTAAAAAAATGTTAAATAATTTATCTCATCTTTTCTTATGTTTGAGCTGTAGCCGCAATTTTACCCAATTTAACGAAAAAAGTAATTAGGTAATTTACTTTTTTGCAGTTTATATTATTTTATTTAATTCAAATATAATGATCTATATATATATATATATATATATATATATATATATATATTAATTTAGAAACATGAACAAACAACACTCTTTTTTGCACTAATTTATTAAATAATAGTTTTACAAACGTTTCGAGACTAGGTTTGTCTCATCATCAGTGTGTTATAATTTAAAATCTAAAATACGGAACTTAAATTAGCATTATGTGTTATCCGTTACAAGTCGTTCATTGTACTGCCCCACCAGCGATCGTCGGAGTATGAACTCTCTATCAAGGTCAAAGGCATGCAAAAAATGCGGGCGCACGCCTTAGGGGGCGCCAAAACGTGTTTCGGAAATTAAATTTATATTATTTATAATTTTTATTATTTATATAAAATTCAGAATACTTAATAATAATATAATAATAGAATACTTAATAATATTTATTATAATATATTTATTTTGCAATGTGATATCAGTAGAAATAATTAACCGATTAATAACTCTGCAATTTAGTAAATAACAGCTGTGTTTATTGATTAATCTACTTATTCTATTTTTTCTTTATTTGAAGTTAACGTGGAATCAAAAAAGAAATTATCTAGTGTTCAATCCCATAAGCGCAAATCTGCAAAAGATTAAATTATTTATTGGGCATTATTGACGAAAAATGGCGAGCTGATTTAGTTGAAACGGAACTTGTTAAAAAATATAAACAAATTATAATTAAGAAAATGAAAAATGAGGAGTCAGTGCTTAGAAAATGGCATGTTTATTCCGAGAAATTGAATTGTAACTTTTGTTATTTGTCGCAAATGTTTCTCATCTGATGAACTGAATTAAATGTTGAAGACATGCGTGGTTAGGATTATGGAAATGGAACAAATATAAAAAATGGAAGCAAAATTTACTTTGGAACGAAAATCTTGAGGCTTTTTTCATATTGAGTGGTGTCCATACTCCAAATTTAATAATTTAACTATGCAGAATTATTGTATATCAAATATAATTAGTTATTTTTCAATATAGTTGAAGAAATGTGAAATTTATTTTCATTTTTTACTGATTTTTGGACAATACTTGAAAAATACGTTAAAAATTTAACTTTGAAACAACATACTAATACTCTGAACATGAAGGGAAAGCAAGGATGAATACAATTCGGCTCTTACGATATCAATAAAGTGAAGTTTACGATGCAATTTTGAATATTGTAAATAATAGAAAATTAAATTAAATTAAAATTTAAAAAATCCAACGAAGAAATACGAGTGTTATGAGTTCTAGTTTTTTTTTAGCACTCTTAGCATGATTTGCTCAATAGAATAAATCGCATAATAAATAAGTAAAATTTTTTAAAACCCAAATATTAATATTGAACACACGTTAAAAATAATTGAAAATTTAAAAATATTTGATTATAATCAACCCGCAAATCACTTTGATTTTCTAAATAAATTTAAAATCAATGTGATTTATACGCTTTTAGATTATGTCTAATTTTTGGCGTACTAAATCCAGAATAAATAAAAATTAATTTTTGAAAAGTATGTAAATATTTATATAATTTAAATGATAAACTGTAAAAACAGGTAAAATTAATGAAGGGGGGGGGCGCTAAAAAAAAAGTTGCATGCGGGCGCTAAGGACCCCAGGACCGGCCCTGTATATATATATATATATATATATATATATATATATATAAGATTTAGATTTTTTTGTTCGACGTTGAGACATATTCTTGAATGCAGCCAATAATCGAAATAAAAGAACAATAAATAATGAACTATTTATACGTATGTGTGTCATCATTCAGCTTTTTTTTAAATATTTATACAGTATCACACCAGGAAAAACAATCACAAAAATTTAAACTAACATTATTTAAAAATTAAAACATAATAAATAAAGTACAAATTTTTGTTTTAAAGTTAAACTAAAGATTTTTATATTATGTCCTAGGAATTGATAAACTTTTGCTAATTTATCATTTTATTACTTTAAACGAAAGTACTAAAAAGATTTCCCCACTATGCTGATCTAAAATTTTTTGTTAGATTAAAATTAATATAAAATAAAGTCAGTCCATAGATAAAAAAATGTATAAATAGATCGCAAACACGGTTGCTTTGCCATTTACTTTAATTTTCATTGTTTCCGCCAGTTTTTGCACTCCTAGATTTATTTCTAGATAAGATTTATAAAAATATATAATATGAAAAGATAAACCCGAATAATTTGAATAAATAAAATGGGAAAAAATATACGCGTGTAAAAATTATTTTCAGCTAAATCACAAATATGTTTTCACAAAAACATATATAAAAGATATATTAAATGTTTAAAGTGAATATATTATAACAACAGAAACAGTTCTTTTGAAAGTGTTACTAATTTGGGCACATTAGATCATCTGTTGAGTGCGGAACACACAAAAACGGGTATAGCACCCTCTATTTAAAATTTTGTTTATTTATCTATGGTTGAGCATTTTTGCTCTGTGTTTACCTACCATGAGTCATTCTTACGTTGACCGCCAAAGTGTAAGCATCTAATAAATAAAAATCGCCCGGGTTCCTGCGTAGTTGTGAATTAAAAAGTTAATAAAAATATTGTGAAATCCTGTTTGATTTGAAACAAATATTTCTGCAAACATAGGAATATTCTTTTGTTAGGAATATAAACAACTTTTAGGCCTAGTATCGTCAATCTACACAAGGTTTGTACAAAAATTTATAATAAAAAAATATATGAGCATCTTGGCGACGACATCACCTAACACTGCTTGCAGCATATATATATATATATATATATATATATATATATATATATATATTTAAATTTATACATGCGCGTTTATTGTATATGTTTTAATCCGCATACGATTAGCGCTTATTTACACGCTTCTAAATTTTATCATTATTCCATACAAATGCTTTGACCATGTTTATACTCAGTTCGATTCGGTTATAATATTATTTTTTAAATTAAATAGGTTGATTTTCATAAATATGAATGTTAATTATGATATTATTTCATTGTATGTGGGTAATGTTTTTTTATAATTTGTGTGGTAAGTTCTATATTATATTTTAATTCATTTTAATTTTTTTATATATATATATATATATATATATATATATATATTCATTATTTTACAATTTCTAAAGTTAGTGTTCTAGTTTTATCCACACACACACACACACACACACACATATATATATATATATATATATATATATATATATTATATTTTAATTCATTTTAATACATTAATTCATTTACGTTTGTTATGTGACGACAAAAAGTATTATTCCCTCGATGTTATAGGATGACTATTTTGGCAAAATTTTGTTAAATTATATCTTTTTTGAGTTTGTTATGTGAGACAAAAGTATTATTCGGCCTATGTTATAGGATAACTATTTGGTAACAAACTGATTATTGAACGGTGTGTGTGTGCGTGTTGTTCTGATATATAAAAACAACACGCACACACATACACACAGATTTTAAGTCAAGTGTTTTCTTCATCCGTTTAATAATCAGTTTGTTACCAAATAGTCATCCTATAACATAGGCCGAATAATACTTTTGTCTCACATAACAAACTCAAAAAAGATATAATTCAACAAAATTTTGAATTACAAAATTTGTTTTTTCGTCTGAAAAGGAATTTATAAATTACATTTTTTTTGATAAATTTTTTTTAGTGAAAAAGTGTTAGTGTATAATCAATCATACAGGTAATTCATTCTGTTTTTTTTTTTTCGTAACATTTTTTCAAAACTTTCTAATTTTTTAACATTTCTAATATTTTGTTATTAACCACTCATTTATTTTTATCATTTTCATTTTAATTATATTGCCATATTTCTGAACATTATTTTTTCCACAATTTTATTCATTTTATGTAAAAAATCCTTTTTTGCTTTTCTTAAACATATTATTTGTTTAAATCTTATCAAGATCATGTTTCTTCACAGATGTCCGGAAGATGGAACGTACCTAGTTCCGAAACGTCGACAGCAAAGTGATTTTATAAATTTCTTTTCAGGCGAAGAAACAAATTTTGTAATTCAAAATTTCTTTGAATTAAGTCTTTTTTGAGTTTGTTATGTGAGACAAAAAGTATTATTCCCTCGATATTATGGGATCACTGTTGGTAACAAACAGATTATTGAACGATATAATCTGTGAATGAACTACAAAATAACAACAGACTTAATTTCTTGGATGAATCCGTTTATGTTTATTTATCTATGATTTTATTTATGGTTATTATGTTTATTTATCTATGGTCACCGAGTAATAAGTACGAACTTCGCGACTTCTCCGCTAGGCTATAGTGTTTATCGATGGTCTACCTGCAAAGCTTTATTTAACTCTCTTTGTTCAACTCTCTTGACGACGGCGTTGTTTGCTTTTCACATTGTTATTTTTTAGATATAGTGTCGTTTTCGCGGCCAATCTTTCTGTGTTAATTTAAACTTACTTCGATATTATCATAAAGTGTAAGTTAAAAGCAAGTTAAACGTTAAGTATGTTTATTAGTGTAATCAACTCACACAGAAGTTTGTTTAACAAAAATATTGTCATTTTAGGTTAGTTTTGCAGCATGGAAAATTCTGATGAGCATTCTTCTACCTCAAATTCTTCAAACGCGAGCAATTTACCAACAAATTTGTTATCCAGCAGATTGAATAAATTGGGAATTGGTAGTGCGGCTATAGGTACGCTTTATTATTTATATTGTCTTATTTGATTTCGTTGTATTTAATTTGTAGAGTCTAATCTTTGAATTGAATGAGACGAACCTTTTACTTGTAATATTCGATATCTAACGTCTTCAATAATTTTGATAAAAAAAACTCACTTTCAAAAATCATATTCAAAAATGAAATATACCAAAGGACACTCATAAAAACTATCTGATTTGGAAGATTATTATAAGCCTTTAATTACTTATATTTTGTACATCATTTTTTTGAATATTTCCTGCAATCAGATTATTATTGAATTGTTCCTGTCATTAGATTTTTGTCTTATGTCCCTAAATACTACTACAAAATATTTTAGTCATGTAAACGTAATTAATATTTTATTTTAGTTCATAAAACTTTATTACTTTTTTACTAATGTGAAAAGATTTATAATCGATTCTTATCTTGATAAAAAATATTATATTTATTTAATCTGCTAGGTAGGGGACGTGGGGTTTTACCAAGACCTACTGAACCTTGTTCTGTTGGTGCGTCGAATCAGAGTTCATCTAGTTCTTCAAGTGGTGTTTTCAACCGATCTGCAATACTAAGATCATTGTCCCATGGGGTTACATCTGATAGTGATCTTCTTCCAGTAGGAATAGATGCATCAAAAATTGTTTCAGATATTGGTAGAGGTAGGGCAAGACTTTTAGCATCGTTCCAGGCTGCACGTAATCCTGGAGTAGTCCCCACAGCGACTCAAGTCCCCACAACGGCTCAAGTCCCCACAACGGCACAAGCCTCCACAAGCTCACAAGCTTCCACAACCTCACAAGGTCCCGCAGAGAAACAAGTCCCCACAGCGGAACAAGTCCCCACAGCGGAACAAGTCCCCACAGCGGCACAAGTCACCACAGAGAACGCTCAAAATAAATCATTACTTGGAACCAGTGGCACAGCAGTGACTTTAACTTCTAATTATATTAAGCTCAAACTGGAACCTAACAAGGGAGTTTACGAATACGAAGTCAAATTTGATACAGACATTGACTGTAAAGGATTGAGGATAAAATTATTAAATCAGCATCTTCAAGAATTGGGAGGTGTGAAAACCTTTGATGGGGTAATTTTATATTTACCTATTCTTTTAGAAGAGAGCAAAAGAAACCTTGTGTCGATCAACCCTATAGATGAAAAACCTGTAAAGTTGCAGATTATTTATAAGAGGAAGAAGAGTCTGGGAGAGTGTATTCATTTATACAACGTGTTATTCAAGCGAATTATGAATACCTTAGAGCTCGTAACTTTTAATCGGCAGCACTTTGATCCTGCAGGTGCAAAAATCATTCCTCAGCATCAGCTTGAAATATGGCCAGGATATGTTACAGCAGTCAATGAATTTGATGATGGAGTTATGTTATGTCTTGATGTTTCGCATCGTGTTTTGAGACAGAAAACAGTTCTGAATATGCTGACTAATATTGCTCGTGGTGATAAGAATAATGTAATAAAAAATGCTAAGACTGCATTATTAGGTTCTCACGTTTTAACCAGATACAACAATCGCACATATCGAATTGATGACATTGATTTTGGGATGTCTCCAATGACACAATTTGAAACATCACAGGGTAAAAAAATAACATTTTGCGAGTATTATAAACAACAGTACAATATTGATATAATTGATTTGGATCAACCTCTTTTGATAAGTATAAATAGCACCAAAGTATCTGGTTATTCAGAACCAGTAGAAAGCAAAATATGTTTGGTCCCTGAAATTGCATTTCTGACTGGAATTTCTGAAGACATACGAAACAATTTCAAAATAATGCGAGAAATTGCTACATACACAAGGATAACACCAGAACAAAGAGTTTATGGTTTGCGAAAGTTTTTGGCAAATGTCAGAAATAACAAGAAAGCTCAAGATTTACTCTCAAGTTGGGGTCTGTACATGGATGATGATTGTTTCAAAATGAAGGGGCGCACTCTAGAAACAGAAACTATAATATTTTCTGGAGGAACAACTGTTTCTGCAAATTCAAATGCTAGTTGGGGTCAGGAATGCACAAGAAATCGTGCATTGGAATCCGTTGATTTAATGGAATGGATCGTCATCTTTGCAACATCAGATCAGAGCAATGCGACAAATTTTAAAGACTGCATGAAACGATGTGGGCCTCCTATGGGAATAGTAGTTAAAGATCCTATTATGAAATGTATAAGCAATGACAGAACAGAAACATATGTTATGGCAACTCGTAAAGCAATTGAAGAAAATAGTAGGCTTCAAGTGATAGTTTACATTTTTCCTACAATGCGTGATGATCGGTATGCTGCAGTTAAAAAGCTCTGTTGTGTACAATATGGAATTGCATCCCAGGTGATTAACTCAAAAACTATTTCAATGCCGAATAAATTAAGATCTGTGGTTCAGAAGATAGCTTTACAAATAAACTGCAAAATAGGAGGATCGTTATGGGGTGTTAGTATACCGTTACAAAATACTATGATTTGTGGTATAGACACATACCATGACGCCAATATCAGAGACAAATCTGTAATAGGTGAGTCCAATTTTTCAAGCAAATATAGTTCATATTGAATAATCTGAACATTTAATCCAAGCATTGATTAGTGTCACTAGTAGCACAGAATTAGAGATATTGTCCATTCATTAACTATTGCTTCATCAATATATGTCATCCCAGTGAATAAGTTAAGTCAAGTTTCAGCAAAAATGTCTTAAGCCGTAGTATTATCTATTTCTGAAAATAGTTATTACATTGAAAAATTATTGGCTAGGAACAAATGTTAATGAAGCACTTCATATAAAATTTAAACCATTAATTTCAAATCCGTTATATTATGTCAGTAATATAAGGAACTTTGAAATCAAGTTTCACAAAGTATAAAAATTAACTCAACCAGTTATTTACTGGGATGACATATTATATATTTATTTTTTTCAACCTAAAGTTTACATCTGTACTGTAAACAATTACTAATTAATACTTACTTTTATTCTTAGATTGATTTCATAAAATTGCTGTTTGAACAGCTTTTTGCATTGATAGTATATGTACAACTAATACTACTAACACACTATTTGTTTCACTTGTTTCATTAGGGTTTGTGTCGTCCTTAAATCGATCATGCACTAAATTTTACAATCAAGTTGGATTTCAAAACCCAGGCGATGAGTTAGGTCAGTGCATGAAATATCTATTTCAAAAAGCTATAAAAAGATATTATGATGTCAATGCAGCCTTTCCTAGCAAAATTATTTGCTACAGGTATGGTAAAATACTATTCATTTGTTTCTGAATTACTTGAAAATTTGATAAACAAGAGTAAATTAATAAAAGAATTATTTTAGAAATTCAATTAACGACTGTAAAAATGATGATAAAATCTAACGATTGAAATATACAAAGCACACTAGTAACTTTGATTAGTAATTATGCTAATTTATAATACCACAAGTTAATTTTAACTAAATAAATCGAGATTTTGCAAAATGCTTGGACTTAAATTATAGTTTTAAGTCTTCTATTTTTTTTTTTTAAAGGATTATTGATCCCTTTTTTTTAAATGCCAATTTCAAGGCCTAGTATATGTTCGTCATCTTGTGCATTTGTTTGGAAGCGCAAAGTTAA
This sequence comes from Ctenocephalides felis, assembly GCF_003426905.1. NCBI lineage: Eukaryota > Metazoa > Arthropoda > Insecta > Siphonaptera > Pulicidae > Ctenocephalides > Ctenocephalides felis. The sequence goes on from NW_020538040.1 coordinate 71,745,341, forward strand.
ATGGTGAAAATGAAAGATTTTGAAATTATTCTTGGTTCTCAAATAATTATTAATTTATTCAAATTATATTTTTGGTCACATTATTCTAATGTTTATTATTTAACTATTATTAAAGAATTTTATTATTTCAAAAGGTTTACAAAATATTATAACAACTATCTGTTATGAATTCAAATTGTATTAATTCAAATGTTTATTAATTCATTTTTCCCAGTCAGTTAAAACTACTTGACAAATATCAAATGATCTTAATAAATTAATTCATTAATAGCTATTGATTTGCAATTAATATATATTAATATATATTATATATATAATATATTTATATATATTATATATTAATATATATTGTATATATATAATATTAATATATATTATATATTATATGGAATAACCATTTAAAAGGCTGTGTAACAATTTATACAGATCGTATTATTTAATAATAAACATACTCTATTTTTTTATTTTGAATGCAGAGATGGAGTTGGTGATGGCCAGCTCAAGCATTGTCAGGATGTTGAAATTTCTATGATGGAGGAATGCTTTGACAGTGAAGTTTTTGGCAAACAAAAGCCTTTACTGATCTTCATTGTTGTACAGAAGCGTATTAATACACGCGTAATGACTTCGGTTTGTATAAATGAAATGGCTTTGTACATATTTTAAATTCATTTATTGCATTAAATATATTTTAATTTGATTAGACGAATAACGGGTTTACAAACCCAAACCCAGGGTCCATAATTGATCATTCTATAACGAAAAAAAATGTACGAGACTTTTATCTGGTACCTCAAAATGTAAACCAAGGTACAGTAACTCCATCGCATTATATTATTCTTCAGGATAACACAAATTTAAAGACTGATCACATACAACGATTAAGTTTCAAACTGTGCCATCTTTACTACAATTGGCCTGGCACTATTCGCGTTCCTGCGTGCTGCCAGGTAAGTAGTAAATATATTTTATTATAATGTGAATATTTTTTAATAGAATTGTAATAGCAAATATTATTTCCAGTATGCGCATAAATTAGCTTACCTAATTGGACTACATGTGAAAGCCCAGCCAAATCCCATGTTAGAAAATAATCTATTTTATTTATAAATAAAAAAAATTTAAACTCAAGTAAGGAATATAAAATATTTTGAAATTATCTTCCAATTATCAATAACTGTGTACCTGTTTCTGTGTTAAGTGTTAAGTATATTAGTAAAGTTTGAATGTATACATGTATTGTGTATACTATATACATACATATGTAAGCATGTTATATATAATGTACGGAGGAATATTTGCAAGTATGGTTGTGTGTAAATATGAGTGTGAATATCTTTCAATGAGTTTATAATTTGTCATTTTTTTATATATAGTATGAATTATCTTTAGAAGTATAAAAATAATTTTATTATAAAATTCGAAATATTTTTATATAATTATAGTAATGTTAAATTTGATTTGTTACCACTAGCACAAATTTTAACAATGATTTATTAATTGTTAGTGATATGGTTTTTGCAATTTCTATAAATAACAATTTAACAAGTTACACTTGGTACCAAAGACTACCTAATAAAACAGTTGGATTACTTTTATCATATTACTAGTCATTGTTACAATTTGACGTGAGATTTATCTAATCTGATACTAATGATAAAATAGTTTTTGAAAAATTGATGAAATATTGTGATCTCGAAATATATTTTTGTTTAATACAGACATTTGTGTATGTTTATATCATTTTAAAATATATCCTTTCTATTTCAATTTACTTGACTAATTTTGATTAGTCAATTCTTTTGATAGTGAAGGTTCATATAAAGTTCATATGAAGCATTGCCTGCTTATGTGGAAACTGTTCAATCATGCTTACAGAGATAAATTAGATTTGTAAAATATGAAATGAGTAATAATGTGTTACATATGTAATGTGTGTGTATACAATCAACCTTCTGTTAACAGAGCACTATGGAAACTAGGTTCCCATGCTACAAGGAGCTAAAAGTGCGACATCCCTCCGATAACACACTTCCTAATTCACTGTTTTCATTCAACAGCCATAAAGTTCTTTGCCCAATATATGATTGACTCTAGTAATCAGATATTAAAGGTGCAATAATGTAAATTACTTTGTCGACTTTTATCTTTTAGAGTAAGTTTACATACACATGCCAGATTACATCTTAGACGATATGATATTTATCGACTACATCGTCAAAAACAGATCCAGAAATAGCGTGGAAGAAAGACTTTTTAGGAACCGATATAGACTCCGATCAAAATTTACTGACGGCCGATATAGAGACAAAACTAAAGAATATCCGCAAAACGGGTAAAAGGAGACAGAGATGGAGTCTGGAAAACTTGAGGAATAATAAAATCATAGTGATGAGAGAAATGGAGACAAAATTCTGCGTAATGAAAGATGGGGAAAAAGCAGTAGAAAAGGATTGGAATAAGGCAAATGTCTACTTGTGGAAACGCTGGGGGACAAAGTCAGAAAGCTAGGAAAAGTAGCTAGTAAGCCGCAGATAAGCCAAGAAATGATAAATAAAATGGATGAGCGCAGAAAGTATAAGAATACAGATGCAAGGATGTATTAAAAACTGAACAATGAACTAAGGCAAGAAACGGAGAAGGCAAAGGCAAAATACACGGACGAAACGCGCAACAGGATAATGGGACATCAAAAACAAGGTAGGTGCGACTTAATATTTCAGACTACAAAATATGGACTGGACTGAAGAAAGCAGAAAAACATACGAAATGGAAGATGAAGAGAAAGAAGTGGACAAAGACGACAACGGACCGTGCATATTGAAAAGTTGAGTCGAGAGAGCAATAAAGGATATGAGAAAAAAGAAAGCAATAGGAGATGACATACCGACAGACCTTATGAAAGAGCTGGGCAACAACGGATTAAGGAAACTGGCCAAACTGTTAAAACAAACATACCGAACGGGCGAACAATTGGACTTCTTGGATGTCACGATGATAGCTCTTCAAAAAAAGCACAAAGCGACAAGTACAGTGACCACAGGACGATCAGATTGACTTCGCACACACGAAAGCTACTGACCAAAATCCTTACTAGACGACTTGAAAATAAGATCGAACAGCACATGAGCGAAGGTCAGTTTGGTTTCAGAAAAAGAAAATGCTCCATGGACTATTGGTATATTTAGGATAATGTCGGATAGATGTCTTGTCGTTAGCGAGAACATAGGTTCTGTTTTACAGCTTGGCAGAAAGCTTTTGACACAGTTAACTGAAGTAAACTTATGAGAATTTTTAAATCTATTAACGTCGATTGGAGAGACCGGGGGCTGATCCAGTATCTATATAAGGGAGAGGAAGTAAAGGTTCAAGTGAATCAAGAAGATACAAACAGCGTTGAAATATTTAGCGGAGTGGGGCAAGGATGCTGCATGTCACCGATCTTATTCAACCTGTACGGAGAATGGCTCGATAACAAGGCACTTGAGAATACTGTAGATTACTCGATTGAAGGAAAAAAATCATCACCATAAAGTACGCAGATGATCTCGTGGTGATATTGAAAACCCAAATCGAGATACAAAACATGATTAGCACAATCGTCGAATTGGGTAGAAGATACCGAATAGAAATCAACATCGGCAAGTCGAAAGTGATGAGAAACACGCATCGAGATGAGTGCCTGGGGATAACTGTAGGAAATTGAGAATTGGAAGACATGAATCATTTCAAATACTTGGAAGCATCTTGATTAGAGACGGGATACTGCACGAGAGAAATCAGAACAAGAATCGCAAGCGCGAAGACGGCATTTAGGAAGAAGAGAACGCTATTGACGAGCAAACTGAGTCTCGATTTGCGAAAAAGACTAATAAAAGTGCTATGTTTGGAGCATAGCTCTGCACGGATCAGAGACATGGACTCTAAGAAAGGCCGACAAGAACTACCTGAAGGGTTTTCAAATGTGGTGCTGGAGGCGAATGGAGAAGATAAAGTGGACGAAGAAAGGACTCTACTGAGCGCGATCTTGAAATGAAAAAAAAAAACTGGATCGAACCCGTTCTGCACAAAGTGTCCCTCTACACGACCTAGTCGAAGGTAAAATAGAAAGACTGGCAATAAGAGGAATGGGAAAAAGAAGAATGCAAATCATTGACGACTTACGTGAGAAAAAAAAATAGAGGAAACTGAAAGCCGAAGCGCAGTGAATAGCGGTAATGAGAATGATAGATAAGGAAGAGTAAGAAAATCATTGATTTCTGACCTGCCATCGGACAGACTATCATTTGCTGAAGGAGAAGTTTGTTTTCATCAGAAAATCCGAGTCGCTAATTTTATGTTTTCTCGACGTTTCGAATCGAATGAGACCAAATTTGGAAAAACTGTGTGAGTGTGAACAGATTTTTTCCGTAAATCGGCGTTTTCTCAAAAACGGCTGGAAATTGAAATTAGACGATTTACTTGGTATAACGATAAAGTAATTGGTCTTAATGAACAAACTAAACCATGAAAGTCCTACGGAAACTGGTTCAATTATAAAAATAATTGATTTTTGAAAATTATTTGCTTTTAGAAAATACTCCTAGTTTACGTATGCTTAAAAACAGCCGTGTTCGGTAAAATCTGTGTAAGATAATAGCTGACCTCTACTCTCTTATGCGTGTAATGTATGTGAGCCAAAATTTGGCCTTTCGTCGACGTTTTCTCAAAAGCGACTTTTCACTTTTTCATTATTTTTATTATTGTTTGAACAGCAATCAGAACTCTTACTATTTTATATGTTCTATAAGCTGTTTGTTAAGGACTTATGACTACTTATGTATTTCATGAGAGGCAATCCATCGATTTACCATTCTCTTATGTGTGGGATATTTTTGATATTAGCTCTTACGTCTAATAGTTAACGACTTTCCATTTGATGAAATTCGATAAGGAAGGACTCGAATTAATTATTTTTACGAGACTCTGCCAAGTAGTTCCACATTTCTTCAGAATTAGCAGAAAAATGCAAAAATTTTCGTCAACGTTTCCGATAAAAAAACCCATAAACATATTTTGAAAATACACTAGGTGTAAGTAGCATTTGGCTTTAAGCTAAGTTGCATAAACTTCCCACTACGTGTAAATAATAAAAAATAATGGAGATTCAGGTTTTAGCTATTGCATATTAATTATATTGCCAAAACAAATGTTTAACATTTATTTTCATTTAATTAAAAATAATTCAAATATTAATTACGAAGAAACGGCAACGTTGCTTGATGCAACTGGATAAGAACTCGCGTAGTTCGGGCGAGCCGTTTCTTTAGAATTGATAAAAAAGGTTAATTCAATTGAATTAAGAAAAGATTTCATTTTATTTAATAGATATAGAATGTAATGTTCGGATATTCTTTTATCTACTTCGTATCCTAGCGAGCCGGCAAACAGATTTACGTAATACGAGAGATTGTTTTCTGGAAAAGTCAGGTTCAGGCGTTTCGGTCATGGTTATTGAGAGAACGAATACACCAATTTTTGAATAAATCAAAATACATTCAATTTGTGCTGGCGATTTGAAGAGTTGTTTCGCTTTTAGTAGAAGGCACGGAAGATAAATTGCAGAAAACATGTTATCTGCTATACATAATACAAAATATTAGGATTATAATACTTCACAAATATACTACAGTTTTTAGTGAGCTTGGAATAGAACCCTAACTTTTCACAAGTCAATAAACAACAAGACGTAATAAAACCGTTAGTGTTACGTAATTTTGAACGTACCTTTTACGTAGCCTGGAAGATGCACACGTGCAACAGTTTCGCTTTCGCTACGATTGAAATTTTTTATATTTAGCTATCTAACCCGGCAAACGTTGTTTTGCTAAGTAAGGTATTTTGAAACAATTTCTAGAGAATCAAAAAAATCAATACTTTATTTTAAGTGTGTGTTTTTTGAATGTTATAGACAATGAGGTAATATCAAAACAATAAATTTCCAAAGTCTACTTGTTCAATATTATATAAATTATATTAACAATATTCATTTTTCCATGAATTATTGTTAATACAATCAAACTGCCAAGCAATTTAGTCTATTAGTAAAAATCATTCATATAGTGGTAATTTTATATGAAAGTTTTGTATGTTTATATAGACCTGCCAGTTATGTAAATATAAAGTTTATTAAATCTTATATATATAAAAATAAATCGCAAAATGTGTTGGTAAGCGCATAACTCAACAACGCCTGGACCAATTTAGCCAATTCTTTTTCTTGAATGTTCGTTGAAGTCCAAGGATGGTTCTTGCGGCGAGAAAAAATCGAATCGAATAATTGCCGAGAAAACCCTAAAAACAGCCTTTTTCTAACTAAAACATAGAATCGATTTGAACTTTATTGCTATTATATAAAGTTCATATTAAATTACAAGCATCCACTGTATACTCCTTCTAAACGATTATTCGGATTTTGATAAATCTTTCTGAAGTTTGTTAAGGAAATTTTCTAGGATGTATATGATTATAAAGTACTGGGATTTCTGTGCAATATTGTAGAAATAAATGGAAAAAATGCAAAAAACTACATGAAATTAAGTATTAATTAGGGCCAGTCTTATCTTTGATGCGATGCATGCGAAAAATACGAACGCATGCCTTACGGGGCGCCAACACAAGATTCGGATATTAAATTTTCAATATAGTTTTTTTTAAATATATAATTTCATTGCATTTTTTACTAATATTTCTACAATATTTTTAAAATTCGTAAAAATTTCACTTTAAACAACAAATGGAAAAGTAAAGATGAATACATACAATTCGGCCTTCACGATATCGATTAGGACTAGTTAAGATGCAATTTTGAATATCTTAAATAATAAAAAATTAAATTAATTTAATCCAACATGGAGTACCAGTGTTATGTTATGGTTATGGTTACGTTATACAGTTTAAAAGACTTCAATTTCCAATATTGTTCTACATTTAACATCGCTCATATTATAAATGTATATGCATTTTGGCGCGAAGAGAATTTAAAAAACAATAATTATTATTTTTAGGTGAACGGTAAATATTAGTATATTATATTAAAAAATTGTAAACATGGGTACAGGACATCGTCTGTCGGGTCATCTAGTTACTGATAAAGACAAATCAAGCTTAGTTGAAAATGTGATTTGGTTTGTTGGAAGGATAGAAATTAGTTCTAAAGTAATCAATGAAACCCAACAATTATGTAACAACAATCCACATTATTAAAATTTCTAAAAAACGTCCGATAATCTGATTGTTTAGTTCTATTGCTTTGGGCAATCCGAGTTTTATGGTACCGCTTGGCCATAGGGTCGCTTGCATATAAATTCGAAGTAAGGATGAGTTTCCATGACCCGTCAGGCGGCCAGATCAGATCTAATATTAGAAGCGTCTCCGCGGTTACGCAGAACTATAAACCTTATTGTTATATAGATTGTCTTAAGCAATAAAACAACATGAATCGCGCGACTTTTAAACATCGCGCATTGAACATTTTATTTATATAGTTTATCGTCCTGTAGTGGTTAAGAACGTGGACTAGCATCAAATAGTACCGGGCTCGATCCCAAGCTGGCCAGCTTGATATGTATGATAATAATTTTCCCTTGAGATTATAAAACTTAAATAAAATCTCAAGTTAAAATGATCATTTGTGGTGTGTTGCATCAAGAAATACATGCTCATCGCTATTAGATATACATATCTATATAAAAAGAGAGAGAAAATTATCTAATTTTTCAAAATTTCAAAATTCTGAAAAATCTATTTTTTTATATATATGTATTGAAATATTTTGAAAATTTTGAACTTTTTTTCAAAGCAATCGCGCTACGTTTGCTGCGTGGAGAAGCAATATCGAAGCGCGTAAGCGCGGCGTCGCAGTCTTCCGCATGGGCATTGGCACAGAACCCATACAAACGCAAACGGTCTAGCCGTTTCGAAGATACGGGGCAAAAAGCGCCAAAAATGCTAATTCAGTTTTTGAGAAAACGGAGCGTACGATTTGAATGATTTAAAAAAGATTGTATTCATATTAACAAAGTAAAGAACTGATTGATTTTGGGGAAGGCAGCGGTTTCAGAGATCCAATAAAAAAAGTAAAAAATGTTTTCTGGCGGCTAAAAGTGATCATTACAATGAACAATATTTATATTTATATTACGGATACAGGATTAAATTTAGTAATTACAGGATGTAAATTATCTTCATTGAATTAATTAATTAATTAATTACAGTAAAATACAACTCTAAAACAATATTAAGCCTAACATTAGTATTATGTAATGCAATAACTTGAAGAAAAAATGTTATATTGAGATGGTTTATTTAAGGTTTGTAGATCTTGAGATTCTTCTGATGGTAAAAAAATCATTTGAATATCCGTTACGCAATTTTCATTTGAGTCCAATATCTGGAAAATAGTAATTAATGACAGTATCAAAAAAAAGAATATAATATGAAAATAATTGTAATGATACAATACTTAGGATAGAAAAATGTTAAAATAATTTGGAATAAAATAATTTGGAATAAAAATTATAAAAATAAGGAAAAAGGAAAAAATAATTGTAACTGTTGGAAAAAAGTATCAGATATTATCAGTAGGCATTTTATTATCAAAATATTGTTTGATATCGAAATTGGCAAATTCACAAGTATCATAGAAACTTTGGGCTTTTAAAAGTTTAACGATGATATTGTGAAATTGTCGATCACTCAATTTCCTAACATGTAGTGGGAGTAGATTTAAAAACTGTACTCCTCTTCCGTCAATGGTATTAAAAGATGTTTCAAGTTTAAAAGTTGTTCCTTTTATAGTAAAATTTCTTGTTTTATGATAGGAATTCGACATGGAGGATAGGTTGAAGCGTTGAGGATTTTTCTTTATGAATGAGAACGTAATTAGCAAAAATATACAGGGAATGTTAAATTGAGTCAGAATGTTAAATTGTCGGAAAAGATTCTTACATGAGGACAAGGAACTGAAAGAAAAAATTATTCTTAATGTTCTTTTCTGTATTTTGAATATATCCTTTAAGGATGAATCCCCAGAATTGTATTCCATATGCAATATGCGAATAGAAATTAGAATAATAAATTGAAAGAAGGCAATTTAAACTTACTTTTGATTTTAGAATCCTCAACATGAAACATGTTTTTGTTAACTTAGGTACAAGTATTGAACAAAAATGATTGTCCCAGTTCAAGTTTTTCTGTAATTGGATGCCTAGAAATTTAGAGACTGAGGAAAATTCAAATTGAATGCTATTGATAGTTAAAGAATTGATTTCATGACTTATTCTATTTACTGTTTGAATCATTAGACATATGAACATCAAATTATTAGTTATTTTATAGACATGTTAATAATAATTTCAAATTTTGTTTACATTTTTCTGGATTCCGTACCAATGTACTGCGCAGACGCGCTTCGATATTTGGTCTCTAAAACAGCTACACAACGCGATTGCTTTGAAAAGAAGTTAAAAATTTTGAAAAAAAATCAAAATATAAAAAACAAATAGTTTTTTTTCTGAAATGTTAATTTTTTTCAAGAATTTCAAGATTCTCAAAAATGTAATTTTTTTAAGTTAAAAAAAATAATTTTTGGTAAAGTAAGTTTCAGCAATTTGCCTTAAGACACAATGCCATGCACCACTAGTTCCTTTATAAATGTTAAAGCCTCATAAATTTACGAATAAGTAAAGGCCAAAATTACAAGTTATAAGAAAGCTCAAATGCACCGTTTAATAATATCAACTTGAAAGTGACCGAGACGTCGAGAGGGTAAAGATTATGTAGGCTTTCCGTTTTGTTTACACTCCCTATCCAATGTTTGCCAAATGCTTATGCTCTCATAATATCCGCAATTTATTGAAATTTTTAATTCAATGCTTGCCATATGCTTGCCTATCCCGTATAAATGATTTCATATTATATAATACTTTATTTGTTTCTAAAATTGTACTTTAAAGTAACAAAATAAAATATAATTTAAAAAAAAAATTAAAAATGGCGGTACCAGCGTTTTGGCACGCAGCCGCGCAACCGCGGCACGCAAAATACCTACAAAAATTTTAATTTTTTTAATTCGAATTTTCAATAGTATATTTAAAATATTATATTTAAAATAGCATTTTAAAGTGCCCATCATAGCGGATTTCAAAAATATCGATGGTGTGTGTTTGCCGAGCCCTTTATTTAAAATCGTTAAATTTCAGCGAAAAAACGGATAGTAATTTGTTAATAATTGATGAACAAATTAACATATAGAAAATCAGCTATAATGGGTACTTAAAAATGTAGTTTTAAATATACTGTTAAAAAATCGAATAAAAAAAATTTAAATTGTTGTAGTTATTATGCGTGTCGCATTGTTAAATCGCGTTTCGAGAAAAACGCGTTTAAAGTTTTGAAATAAATTATAGATCAAAAAAATAAAAATTTGTCAGTTTTATTTTTTTATTTTTTTTTTACTATTAATCTGATATCTCAACAACATACAAATGCCATTCTATATTTATATTATTTTTTTATTATTTCTTTCCCTTGATGATTTTATATTTAAGGCGTACGCCAAAGGTTCTAAGTATATTTTAAACATATTTTTTGTTTGTTTGTTCGAAAAATCTACAGTGGTGTAACACCTTAATTTGTTGCAGCTTATGCATCATACACACATTTTACTGAATATTTTTTTATACACGTTATTTTTAAGGCAATCAGAACAAATGTATGTTCTATAAGCTGTACTGAACATTACTTATTACTAGGACGTTTGTTGAGGTTAGTAGGCAATCCATTGATTGACCTTACTCTAACTGAGATATAGTTTTAATTTTTATACTAAACGCTATTAGAAGACAGCCCCGGGTCATCATTCCAATTGGGGTATTGCAGCAATGCCGACACTTAGATACATATTGCTATCTATATTTCTCTGAATCAAGTCTCGCCTTATTGAATAATGAATTGCCTTTTGTATGGAAGATCTACGAAACATATGTAATGTAGCTGCTACATAACAAGCAAAAGCAAAAAATTCATGTTGAAAATAATTAACGTTTATAACTATACGACAAATATTGCCTCATAACGACGAAGACAATAAACGCTTTCACATTCCCTTGCTTCTATTTTTAGTAACTCTTTTTTATATTAATATTACAGATATAGTGCATTGTCATTAAACTCAGGGGCAGATTCTGCCGTAAAGTAGACCAATGTTATGGCTAGGTTATGTTATGTAGCATTTTTCACATAAAGTGAATCTGGAAACGCACAAATGTCAAAAAACTGGATCTTTGAGATATGGCTTGATAACATATGACTGAAGTTGCATTTTATGTGTAAACGCCTGATTGCACAGCAACATAACATTTAAACGGTTTTTGGAAGCATTTTGTATGAAAACTGAAACGTAACATAGCCTTGCCATAACATATTGGTCTACTTCACGACAGAATCGGCCCATCAATTTATTTTCATATTTTTTTCGTTAAATTATCAATTATATTTTGTTGGCAGTAGTTATTTCATCCCTACTCTTTTATTTCTTATATCAATTTTAAACTAAACATAAAAACATTCGGTTACTATTTCAAAAAAATGAAAACAGTAATATAAAGACAGAAATGAATTTTTATTACTCACTTATTAACCATATATTGATTGTAATTTTTATAATATAATTTATATAAAATAATTCAATTTTATAGACTTTCTATAGAACATATTTTTAACGTATTTAGACAATGTATTCTGAAAATAGACTATTGAAAAGCGAAAGGTAACGTTAAAAACGCAATTTTCTTTGAAAATAACTTCCAGTGTAACACCTAGAAACTGTAGTTTCTACTGTAATATTACTAAACTACCTGTTTTGAATATTGTAAGGCGTGTTAGGGCGCATTCGGGCGTAGGCGCGAACTTAAAGCGCATGCCTCGAGACCGATGTGTAAAATGTGATGATATACACGTGTCAAAACAAAACAAATAATATTTGAATTTTCAACATTTCTTACTTAAATTTATCGTGATGAAAAATGATACATCATGTGTAGAAGACAAACCAAACTTAAATTGGAATACTTTCATAAAAACATTAATTCGCCAGTAACTGTTTCTTTCAAAATTGGACAATGTTATGTTATTATTGACAACAATTTATATAGCAGTTTCTTCGTAATATAGGAAATAGATTAAATTCGATAAATTAACTGTGAAAATCCATTATTTGTATAGTGACAATTTAATTCACTATTAACATTTTATTTAAAAAAATAGTTTTGGCAAACATTCATAGTATCATTAGTAATACGGACGCATGCGCATACCTTGTTTACAATTTGCCTGTGCCGAAAATGTGTGCATCGAGATTTTTCTACGTCGGCCGAGGGCACTACTTTAACACGCTAGTCGGTTATCGATCAGCGCGTCTCGCTTTTACAAATGCTAAAATGCGCGATGATGGCAAATACGAGCGAGACGTGCGATCTATTGCGTTTCAAGTTATGTAGAATCCAGACTGAAACGTACGTCGGTTGTTTGCACGCGAGGTCTATCTCTCTGCAGCAGTCTGGCGACACATGACCGGATAGCGCAGAACAAGATGGTTCGCGTCCGAACGCACCGTGAATTAATGTTTTTCTATTACTAGTGAATTCGTTTTGTGCTTACGAAAAAAGTTAAAAATAATATACCGATTTTTTTGGATTTCTCAAGTGAATCAATTATTTTCCATACAGTGTGACTATTTGTGATTTATTCAGTTTTTTAGTGTTTAGTTTTAAAATATATTTGTTGTAATATAACTGTTCGTGAGGCTGAATTTGGTGCATTTACACAGTCAGTGTTCTAATCGATCTAACCGTTCAATTATTAATGATCATTTATTTAATTCTATCTAAAAAAAAGTTCGTGCAGGAAACAAAAAGTGTTTTAATATCAGTGATTTGACTTAATAACAGTTCGTAAATAAATTTGTGTTTGAAATATTGCACAGAGGCTACCACCTACGACTGCATCACGACTGATTATTAGTAATGCGAATTCGCTTTTATGTTTTCATAGAAAATACGCGCGCTACATACAGACAACATAGTGTATATACGTAGTGATAGCCATTACGTTTGTGTTTGTTCTCATTGAAACAGTCCGTGATAATATTGTTATCCTTGTTTGGCCTGTCTCGAGACTACCGCACGCAAAAGAGAGGACCGCCGATAACCGATGCCACGTTCTTTCGTGTCGTAGGGGCTTTCATTGACCTGGAATGCATGGATAGTAACCGGGATCGCCGTCTGTTTTGATGGCGTCGCCACTAGCGTCATAATACTACACGATGCACACATGTGTTTGAGATAAAATTCCAGACGGTCGCGCGAGCGTACATTCGGTACGCAAGTATTTGTGTCTTTTTGTCAAGTTGCGTTTGCAATATATATAGGAACACGTATTTACATTTCGAATTATTTTCATAGACAATGTTCATTATAGGGAACCGCCCTTAAAGCTTTAGCGTAGTACGCAACATAGCATGTGGATAAATAGTCTCCGAACAGACGGGGCATGGCGGCTACCGTGAAAACAAACCCTTCGGCGGCCAGCAATGGTGGTGGCGATGTCGTCTTACACGGATATTTGAAAAAACTAAAGACGATGAAAAAGAAATATTTCGTGTTGCGATCAGATTCCGCGGAGGCATCGGCGCGTCTCGAGTACTACGACTCCGAGAAGAAGTACAAGGCAAGGTCGCCGCCGAAGCGCGCGATTCTATTGAGGAGCTGCTTCAACATCAATCGACGATCGGACACCAAACACAAGTGTGTGATCGCTTTACATATGAAAGATGACTGTTTTTGTATGTTATTGGATGCCGAAGCGGAATTAACACAGTGGCTGCGGGCTTTATTGGCTCTACAGCGTGGGGGCGACGATGAAAATGACACCGGAGAAGCACCCAGGCCCACTTTCGGTAAATTACCTTATTTAGTTTAATTTAGATTTAGATTACCTACAGATTATCCAGGTTGTGTAATATACAATATACAATTAACTGGATATAGTTCACTTATTTCAGTAATTTATTATTACTATTTATGAAATTATTATTCTTAGTAATGAGCTATTATTGCATAGGGAACTTTAGTTGTTCCGGGTTTCCAGATTTGTTAGATAATTTGCGCGCGACGAATACTTATTGTGACGAAAGGTGACTCACTATTATTTTTATCTCGCCGTATATGCGTTCTCCATGAACATTCAATTCATTCATGAATGCACTGCCCATTCATTACTCCTTCACAATATCACAACTCGCCGCACTACTACAATATGGTTTTACTATGCTTCCACGTACTCCATTTGGCCCGAGTACACCCGTACGTGGTCGTAATGAACGATTTACACAAAGATTATTAACTAGCGACTCAAAGTTCATATTGAGATCGGGGCCCACCTTGCCCGTTCATGCCGTTACCTATTTCAGTTTCTTTGTAATCACCAAATGTTAGAAATTAGACAGACAATTATCGGCAACCTCAAATAATCTAAATGATGAAACATGATCGAAATCATTTGAATAATTGCTTTATTTGTACTTCCTTTAGTATATATTGTTCAAATTTCTTTCCTGTTCAAGTTCTTTTCCTGTTTCTTACTTGGTTTAAATGTGTTCAACTGAACTTCTTTCATTTTTATTTAAGCAGGTAAACAAAATAAATTTATCGTGGTTCAATTTTTAACTTACTAAATTAATTGAATTAAACCTAATTATTATTTTTTGTACTCGTATTCAACAGCAATCAGAATCTTACGTCCTATGAGCTGTTGAACTGAAACTTCTCTTTACGTTTATTTTTAGATAATGCAAATTGATATTGAATTTCATATTATGTATTATATTTAGTTTTACGTATTAATCTCAAAAGAAAAAGCATTGAAAATCATAAATTATTTTAAAATTTTAATAAAATACTTGTAAAATAACATGAGATCACATTTTCAACATTATAGTCGGAATATCATAATATTACGATCGCCCAATTACCATTTATGAAATTCAATTAAAAAAATAAAGCATTTTCTTTACTTATTTTCTTACTCTACAGTAAACTTCTAAATCTATCAATTTTTGACAATTTGAAACACTTGATATTAAAAAGATACACAAAAATGTAACAAACAACTCTTCTGGAATTGCTCATTCAAGTTTATGATAGGATACGTCGTGCTTAAAACTTGCAATTTGTACTTAATTTTTCTCTGTTAAAGTGACACTAAAAATACGAGTAAAAATTGCATTTAGCAAAAAAAAATTAGCAACGGTTTATCAATCCATATTTATTAATTATTTATTATTAGAATTTATCTAATAGAGCTAGATAATCATTGATTTTGATGCAGCAATTCCAGTGTGCTATCTTCACATGGAAATATATTTAAGATCTATATTTTCAAATGAAAATTGGTATCACTACTGCTCGATATCAGGGTTGTCTGTGTAAACCTTCAAAATAGTTCAGTTTTATTTTTCTAGTAAAATCAAATGTGAAATGCTCATGTGATACATTTATCTATTAAAAAATCGCAATTTAGCTTTTTATGTTAATTGCTTTTTGCGTTATTATGACGTTTTTTGCTATTCGACTATTCAATTTGTTATAATCGATTACAACTCACAAATATATTCATAGTTATAAAGTAAATGCAGTTCAATTCCTGAACTTGTCTCACAATGTGGTGTTTTATCTTTCTTGATAATATGACACTGCGTGACCTGTGATCTTCCTCAATTTATTGCTAATACTTTTTTACTTCCGTTTAAGAACATTTTCATTTTCTCTGGTCTATATTATGTGCTTTTAACTCAAATGCATTTAGTTTGAAAACTTCAATTCAGGCGAATGTTGTCAAAATTATTTTCGTCTATAAAATCTTCATGCATGATTATCTAGAGTGGAAATAATTTTAAAGTATTTTTTTATTACACAGACAATTGATGTTGCTGCTAAATATGCTAACCTTCTTTTTACACATTATAATGTACACTGTGTAAATCAAAACATATTACTCAAATACTAAATAAATGTTACTGAAGTATAACGGATAAACGTTAGTATGAAACCCATAGAAATGTTAAAATTTATACTTATTATTAAAAGCTCTATGAAACATCTAATAATTTGATCATTGATCATTTTTGACTGCCAAATGGCAAACAATAAAAATTCTTGTTTTTAGTTGATGTACTAATACATCGACCTAATGTTTTTCAATATATTTATTACAGAAATTCAAGGCGGCCACGTATTTAATAGTGTTGCAAATAACTAACAGTGCTATCGCTCCTCTAGTAAATGCTTTTAGGGAATCGCAGTTTTCGGCGGTTCAACGTTCGCTCTCAAGGTTTTTGTTCATTGCTGATCATATTATTTATTTATCTGTTTTTTTACATCGACCACGCGAATATAGTAAACTTTGTAATGTATTTTAATCGAATTGAAATAATTTTTGGCAAATAAAATTTTTGTGATAGCGATTTCAAGTCACTTCATGTAATTTTAACGTGATAAGATAACATACCATATCCAAGGAACGAGAAAAGGGAGATTTTTAGTACAGAAAACAAATATCGTAAAATCATAAATAATAAAAGGGCTTTCTCTGAACCTACATTTTTTTTTATTTTTAACAGCAATCAGAACCTTACGTCCTATGAGCTGTTGGGCTGAAACTTCTCCTTCTTTCGTATTTTTAGATGGTAACCCAATGGGTTAATCCATCCATATTTGATGATTTTTGTTATTAGAATTAATCTAATAGGGCTGACATTTTCACTTGGAAAGATATTGCTATCTATATTTCCAAGTGAAAATCGTTGTCACTGCTGCCTGACAACAGGCTGCTCGAAGTGGGTATCGAACCCGGGACCTCTGATTCAGGTCTGAACCTACATGTGTTCCAACTTTGGGGTTGTCTAGTAAGTTTCAATATAGTCCTTATTCAACGTGGCCAATCAGTGATTTTGAGACAAATCACTGATGCCCCTTGGTTCATTAGCAATCAAACTATCCACAATGATCTTAACATTCCATATATTGTGGATGTAATTAGCAGCAATAGCCTTCACCATCACTTAAAACTGGAATCACACCCAAACCACATAGTTTCAGCACTACTCGAGATCCCTTATTCAAGAAGACTGAAGAGGAAATTTCCATGTGATTTATATTAATTTATTTAATTAACTGATTAGTTAACTGATCAATGGAACAGTTTTCTGTTCTATTATTATATTTATTATTATTATTATTATTTATTTATTTTTTCTTTCTATAATTTTTATGATTATTATTTCTATTTACTTGTTATTATTATCATTATTATAGTGAGTTATTTCTTTTTATTATTTTTTTCCTTTACTTTACATTATAGATTATGTTCTCACTGTAGCTTATAGAATTACTTACTTTATTCTGATTGTTACATACAAATTTAATAAAAATAATTTCATTCGAATGTTCCAATTCATCGAAGTTTTATTTTATTTAAAATTCGAATTTTCAAAATGTGGTCTGGATACTTCGCTTATCATTTTTATTTCAATAAGAATTTATTAGTATTTGTGTTTGTCGACCGGATTGCATACATCTTATATTTATATAACAATCGCAACGATATTTGTCTTTAACCATATGTATCGTATCTAAAGTCTTATGAATTTTTAGGTTTTTGAACCCATATGTAGCTAATGGCCCAGACGAAAAGTTATTTCGTGACGGGTTGTCTATTCGTTCTTGATATAATAGCGTTTCAAATAGATTTGCTGGCATAGTATTGGTTAAATTATAATAAAATTTTATCTCGATTTTTATAAAATCTGTACGTTTACGAGTTTGTATATTCAATACCTACCATAGCGGATAAAAACATGATTTGAATTTATCTATCATTCACAGTACTTGTGTTTTTATTTGAAAGTTATTCTTGTATGCTGAAGGTCAATATAACGCCTACGTTGTATGCAATGTATATCCGCCCCTGTGCATTATTGCAAGAATATATATATATATATATATATATATATATATATAGAAATAAATGGATATGTTTGTGTGTTTGGGTATGTATGTATGTATGTATGTGCGTATACAATTTTTCGTCGACGATTTCGAGAACACGTATCAACCAATTTGAATGATTCAAAAAACATTCGATTCTTATTGATAAGGAGACGTGCTGTATAGTTTTTGGCAAAGGCAGGTTCAGTCGTTTCGAAGATACGGGACAAAAAGTGCCAAAAACGATAATTCAATTTTTAAGAGAACCGAGCGTTCGATTCGAATGATTCAGAAAAAATTGTATTTGTATTGACGGAATGAAGAAATGAGGAAATTTTTGGGAAGGCAGGTCTAGCGGTTTCGGAGATCCAATAAAAAAAAAAGTGAAAAAAAAACGCCATTTGGCGGATTAAAATGATCATTAGACATATGCACATCAAATTATCACATATTTTATAAATATTTTAATGATGAAAACGAATTTTATTAACATTTCTATGGGTTCTGTACCAATGTTTATCTGTAATACTACGACGCGGCGCCCACGCGCTTCTATATTTCGTGTCTACGCAGCTAACGTATCGCGATCGCTTTGAAAACCAGTTGAAAATTTCCAGAATATTTCCAAGTATGAAAAAAATGAAATTTTTGAAAAGGTCAATTTTTTTTGAGGAATTTTAAAAATCTCAAAAATCTATTTTTTCTGGGTTCTAAAATAATTGAATCTGTTCTAAAATTTTTAATTTTGGTACGGGAAGCTCTAGCAATTTGCCTCTCAGACACGATGCCATGCACCACTAGTTGTATTTTAGAAGTGTTTCAAATAAAATTACTTTATAGTTTGATTGAGATATAACTTCACCCAGTGATCGATTATTAAAATATTCACGGAGAAAAATATCTCTGATTTGAGCGATACGAAATGCAGCAGGCTGGACAAGAAAGTTTTCCCTTCTGACATCACTGGTAGATTCAAAGCGTATTTTATCGTTGCCCGAATGATTTTTTATCAACTGCGCTTGTTTTACTTCTAAATTTGCCTTTGAGAAACATTATTTCAGCCATGCATTTTACTCGTTCGATATTAGCAATATAAACGCATATGAATGCAGCATTGGCGAAATATTATGAGCGTGTACACAGTTTTAATTGGTTTTTATCACAAAGCGCATCGTGCTCGGTGAAGAACAACAAATACATTCTTTGTCTGGATAAAATAATATGTATGGATGTGTAATATTGATATATATATATATATATATATATATATATATATATATTGAATAAAATGTATAAATTGCTATATGTGTATCCCACGTGATATTATAGCACACAGTTTTTGTATATTTTATGCATTAACACAAGCCTTCGCTACAATGTTGCTAACGATTTATATGCATGCAATGGTCAGATATTAAAAACTGTCATTACATGTTTCTTAGTAATAAGGCACTTATTCAATTTGTTTTCGTTGAATATATTAATACATTTGCAGATAATTTGGTTGCGTTTATTGATTAAAGTCAGAAAATCGTTATTACAATGTTTGAACCATGTAATAATATATAAATAATTTACTATGGCATTATTACGATTATGGCTCTGATGAGAACAATTTTTAAAATAAATTTTCATAAAGGAAATTTGGAATTCTATTGAATTTTTTATTTGCATAGTCTTAATAAATTGAATGCTACACATATGTTTATCTTGTTTAATACTGCATGTTGATTTAGAAATTCCTTATGAATATTTTTATTATGTACTTCCCGAGCATATTCAATAACGGTGGCGAGCCGTTTTAATCAAAATTAAATCATAATGAATTTATGGTATTGATTTT
>NW_020538040.1:71766266-71780362 GCF_003426905.1 Ctenocephalides felis
TCGCTTTATGTTTTCATAGAAAATACGCGCGCTACATACAGACACATAGTGTATATACGTAGTGATAGCCATTACGTTTGTGTTTGTTCTCATTGAAACAGTCCGTGATAATATTGTTATCCTTGTTTGGCCTGTCTCGAGACTACCGCACGCAAAAGAGAGGACCGCCGATAACCGATGCCACGTTCTTTCGTGTCGTAGGGGCTTTCATTGACCTGGAATGCATGGATAGTAACCGGGATCGCCGTCTGTTTTGATGGCGTCGCCACTAGCGTCATAATACTACACGATGCACACATGTGTTTGAGATAAAATTCCAGACGGTCGCGCGAGCGTACATTCGGTACGCAAGTATTTGTGTCTTTTTGTCAAGTTGCGTTTGCAATATATATAGGAACACGTATTTACATTTCGAATTATTTTCATAGACAATGTTCATTATAGGGAACCGCCCTTAAAGCTTTAGCGTAGTACGCAACATAGCATGTGGATAAATAGTCTCCGAACAGACGGGGCATGGCGGCTACCGTGAAAACAAACCTTCGGCGGCCAGCAATGGTGGTGGCGATGTCGTCTTACACGGATATTTGAAAAAACTAAAGACGATGAAAAAGAAATATTTCGTGTTGCGATCAGATTCCGCGGAGGCATCGGCGCGTCTCGAGTACTACGACTCCGAGAAGAAGTACAAGGCAAGGTCGCCGCCGAAGCGCGCGATTCTATTGAGGAGCTGCTTCAACATCAATCGACGATCGGACACCAAACACAAGTGTGTGATCGCTTTACATATGAAAGATGACTGTTTTTGTATGTTATTGGATGCCGAAGCGGAATTAACACAGTGGCTGCGGGCTTTATTGGCTCTACAGCGTGGGGGCGACGATGAAAATGACACCGGAGAAGCACCCAGGCCCACTTTCGGTAAATTACCTTATTTAGTTTAATTTAGATTTAGATTACCTACAGATTATCCAGGTTGTGTAATATACAATATACAATTAACTGGATATAGTTCACTTATTTCAGTAATTTATTATTACTATTTATGAAATTATTATTCTTAGTAATGAGCTATTATTGCATAGGGAACTTTAGTTGTTCCGGGTTTCCAGATTTGTTAGATAATTTGCGCGCGACGAATACTTATTGTGACGAAAGGTGACTCACTATTATTTTATCTCGCCGTATATGCGTTCTCCATGAACATTCAATTCATTCATGAATGCACTGCCCATTCATTACTCCTTCACAATATCACAACTCGCCGCACTACTACAATATGGTTTTACTATGCTTCCACGTACTCCATTTGGCCCGAGTACACCCGTACGTGGTCGTAATGAACGATTTACACAAAGATTATTAACTAGCGACTCAAAGTTCATATTGAGATCGGGGCCCACCTTGCCCGTTCATGCCGTTACCTATTTCAGTTTCTTTGTAATCACCAAATGTTAGAAATTAGACAGACAATTATCGGCAACCTCAAATAATCTAAATGATGAAACATGATCGAAATCATTTGAATAATTGCTTTATTTGTACTTCCTTTAGTATATATTGTTCAAATTTCTTTCCTGTTCAAGTTCTTTTCCTGTTTCTTACTTGGTTTAAATGTGTTCAACTGAACTTCTTTCATTTTTATTTAAGCAGGTAAACAAAATAAATTTATCGTGGTTCAATTTTTAACTTACTAAATTAATTGAATTAAACCTAATTATTATTTTTTGTACTCGTATTCAACAGCAATCAGAATCTTACGTCCTATGAGCTGTTGAACTGAAACTTCTCTTTACGTTTATTTTTAGATAATGCAAATTGATATTGAATTTCATATTATGTATTATATTTAGTTTTACGTATTAATCTCAAAAGAAAAAGCATTGAAAATCATAAATTATTTTAAAATTTTAATAAAATACTTGTAAAATAACATGAGATCACATTTTCAACATTATAGTCGGAATATCATAATATTACGATCGCCCAATTACCATTTATGAAATTCAATTAAAAAAATAAAGCATTTTCTTTACTTATTTTCTTACTCTACAGTAAACTTCTAAATCTATCAATTTTTGACAATTTGAAACACTTGATATTAAAAAGATACACAAAAATGTAACAAACAACTCTTCTGGAATTGCTCATTCAAGTTTATGATAGGATACGTCGTGCTTAAAACTTGCAATTTGTACTTAATTTTTCTCTGTTAAAGTGACACTAAAAATACGAGTAAAAATTGCATTTAGCAAAAAAAAATTTAGCAACGGTTTATCAATCCATATTTATTAATTATTTATTATTAGAATTTATCTAATAGAGCTGATAATCATTGATTTTGATGCAGCAATTCCAGTGTGCTATCTTCACATGGAAATATATTTAAGATCTATATTTTCAAATGAAAATTGGTATCGCTACTGCTCGATATCGGGGTTGTCTGTGTAAACCTTAAAAATAGTTCAGTTTTATTTTTCTAGTAAAATCAAATGTGAAATGCTCATGTGATACATTTATCTATTAAAAAATCGCAATTAAGCTTTTTATGTTAATTGCTTTTTGCGTTATAATCGATTACAACTCACAAATTTATTCATAGTTATAAAGTAAATGCAGTTCAATTCCTGAACTTGTCTCACAATGTGGTGTTTTATCTTTCTTGATAATATGACACTGCGTGACCTGTGATCTTTCTCAATTTATTGCTAATACTTTTTTACTTCCGTTTAAGAACATTTTCATTTTCTCTGGTCTATATTATGTGCTTTTAACTCAAATGCATTTAGTTTGAAAACTTCGATTCAGGCGAATGTTGTCAAAATTATTATCGTCTATAAAATCTTCATGCATGATTATCTAGAGTGGAAATAATTTTAAAGTATTTTTTATTACACAGACAATTGATGTTGCTGCTAAATATGCTAACCTTCTTTTTACACATTATAATGTACACCGTGTAAATCAAAACATATTACTTGAATACTAAATAAATGTTACTGATGGAGTACATCATAATGAATTTTTCACGTGCTCGAAGTATAACGGATATAAACGTTAGTATGAAACTCATAGAAATGTTAAAATTTATACTTATTATTAAAAGCTCTATGAAACATCTAATAATTTGATCATTGATCATTTTTGACTGCCAAATGGCAAACAATAAAAATTCTTGTTTTTAGTTGATGTACTAATACATCGACCTAATGTTTTTCAATATATTTATTACAGAAATTCAAGGCGGCCACGTATTTAATAGTGTTGCAAATAACTAACAGTGCTATCGCTCCTCTAGTAAATGCTTTTAGGGAATCGCAGTTTTCGGCGGTTCAACGTTCGCTCTCAAGGTTTTTGTTCATTGCTGATCATATTATTTATTTATCTGTTTTTTTACATCGACCACGCGAATATAGTAAACTTTGTAATGTATTTTAATCGAATTGAAATAATTTTTGGCAAATAAAAATTTTTGTGATAGCGATTTTCAAGTCACTTCATGTAATTTTAACGTGATAAGATAACATACCATATCCAAGGAACGAGAAAAGGGAGATTTTTAGTACAGAAAACAAATATCGTAAAATCATAAATAATAAAAGGGCTTTCTCTGAACCTACATTTTTTTTTATTTTTAACAGCAATCAGAACCTTACGTCCTATGAGCTGTTGGGCTGAAACTTCTCCTTCTTTCGTATTTTTTAGATGGTAACCCAATGGGTTAATCCATCCATATTTGATGATTTTTGTTATTAGAATTAATCTAATAGGGCTGACATTTTCACTTGGAAAGATATTGCTATCTATATTTCCAAGTGAAAATCGTTGTCACTGCTGCCTGACAACAGGCTGCTCGAAGTGGGTATCGAACCCGGGACCTCTGATTCAGGTCTGAACCTACATGTGTTCCAACTTTGGGGTTGTCTAGTAAGTTCAATATAGTCCTTATTCAACGTGGCCAATCAGTGATTTTGAGACAAATCACTGATGCCCCTTGGTTCATTAGCAATCAAACTATCCACAATGATCTTAACATTCCATATATTGTGGATGTAATTAGCAGCAATAGCCTTCACCATCACTTAAAACTGGAATCACACCCAAACCACATAGTTTCAGCACTACTCGAGATCCCTTATTCAAGAAGACTGAAGAGGAAATTTCCATGTGATTTATATTAATTTATTTAATTAACTGATTAGTTAACTGATCAATGGAACAGTTTTCTGTTCTATTATTATATTTATTATTATTATTATTATTTATTTATTTTTTCTTTCTATAATTTTTATGATTATTATTTCTATTTACTTGTTATTATTATCATTATTATAGTGAGTTATTTCTTTTTATTATTTTTTTCCTTTACTTTACATTATAGATTATGTTCTCACTGTAGCTTATAGAATTACTTACTTTATTCTGATTGTTACATACAAATTTAATAAAAATAATTTCATTCGAATGTTCCAATTCATCGAAGTTTTATTTTATTTAAAATTCGAATTTTCAAAATGTGGTCTGGATACTTCGCTTATCATTTTTATTTCAATAAGAATTTATTAGTATTTGTGTTTGTCGACCGGATTGCATACATCTTATATTTATATAACAATCGCAACGATATTTGTCTTTAACCATATGTATCGTATCTAAAGTCTTATGAATTTTTAGGTTTTTGAACCCATATGTAGCTAATGGCCCAGACGAAAAGTTATTTCGTGACGGGTTGTCTATTCGTTCTTGATATAATAGCGTTTCAAATAGATTTGCTGGCATAGTATTGGTTAAAATTATAATAAAATTTTATCTCGATTTTTATAAAATCTGTACGTTTTACGAGTTTGTATATTCAATACCTACCATAGCGGATAAAAACATGATTTGAATTTATCTATCATTCACAGTACTTGTGTTTTTATTTGAAAGTTATTCTTGTATGCTGAAGGTCAATATAACGCCTACGTTGTATGCAATGTATATCCGCCCCTGTGCATTATTGCAAGAATATATATATATATATATATATATATATATATAGAAATAAATGGATATGTTTGTGTGTTTGGGTATGTATGTATGTATGTATGTGCGTATACAATTTTTCGTCGACGATTTCGAGAACACGTATCAACCAATTTGAATGATTCAAAAAACATTCGATTCTTATTGATAAGGAGACGTGCTGTATAGTTTTTGGCAAAGGCAGGTTCAGTCGTTTCGAAGATACGGGACAAAAAGTGCCAAAAACGATAATTCAATTTTTAAGAGAACCGAGCGTTCGATTCGAATGATTCAGAAAAAATTGTATTTGTATTGACGGAATGAAGAAATGAGGAAATTTTTGGGAAGGCAGGTCTAGCGGTTTCGGAGATCCAATAAAAAAAAAGTGAAAAAAAACGCCATTTGGCGGATTAAAATGATCATTAGACATATGCACATCAAATTATCACATATTTTATAAATATTTTAATGATGAAAACGAATTTTATTAACATTTCTATGGGTTCTGTACCAATGTTTATCTGTAATACTACGACGCGGCGCCCACGCGCTTCTATATTTCGTGTCTACGCAGCTAACGTATCGCGATCGCTTTGAAAACCAGTTGAAAATTTCCAGAATATTTCCAAGTATGAAAAAAATGAAATTTTTGAAAAGGTCAATTTTTTTTGAGGAATTTTAAAAATCTCAAAAATCTATTTTTTTCTGGGTTCTAAAATAATTGAATCTGTTCTAAAATTTTTAATTTTTGGTACGGGAAGCTCTAGCAATTTGCCTCTCAGACACGATGCCATGCACCACTAGTTGTATTTTAGAAGTGTTTCAAATAAAATTACTTTATAGTTTGATTGAGATATAACTTCACCCAGTGATCGATTATTAAAATATTCACGGAGAAAAATATCTCTGATTTGAGCGATACGAAATGCAGCAGGCTGGACAAGAAAGTTTTCCCTTCTGACATCACTGGTAGATTCAAAGCGTATTTTATCGTTGCCCGAATGATTTTTTATCAACTGCGCTTGTTTTACTTCTAAATTTGCCTTTGAGAAACATTATTTCAGCCATGCATTTTACTCGTTCGATATTAGCAATATAAACGCATATGAATGCAGCATTGGCGAAATATTATGAGCGTGTACACAGTTTTAATTGGTTTTTATCACAAAGCGCATCGTGCTCGGTGAAGAACAACAAAATACATTCTTTGTCTGGATAAAATAATATGTATGGATGTGTAATATTGATATATATATATATATATATATATATATATATATATATTGAATAAAATGTATAAATTGCTATATGTGTATCCCCACGTGATATTATAGCACACAGTTTTTGTATATTTTATGCATTAACACAAGCCTTCGCTACAATGTTGCTAACGATTTATATGCATGCAATGGTCAGATATTAAAAACTGTCATTACATGTTTCTTAGTAATAAGGCACTTATTCAATTTGTTTTCGTTGAATATATTAATACATTTGCAGATAATTTGGTTGCGTTTATTGATTAAAGTCAGAAAATCGTTATTACAATGTTTGAACCATGTAATAATTATATAAATAATTTACTATGGCATTATTACGATTATGGCTCTGATGAGAACAATTTTAAAATAAATTTTCATAAAGGAAATTTGGAATTCTATTGAATTTTTATTATTTGCATAGTCTTAATAAATTGAATGCTACACATATGTTTATCTTGTTTTAATACTGCATGTTGATTTTAGAAATTCCTTTATGAATATTTTTATTATGTACTTCCCGAGCATATTCAATTAACGGTGGCGAGCCGTTTTAATCAAAATTAAATCATAATGAATTTATGGTATTGATTTTATAAACAAATTTGAATTTGGTATTTAATGAAATATTTGAAGATAAGTACTTACAAGGAAACTACTTAAATATAAACATGGACATGATATTGCTTGAGAATTCAATTTCTAAATATGTGTTATCATGTTGCATGAAAAATGTTATGGTTTTGTAATTTTTATTATTTTGGAACAAATTTCCGGTTCACTAATTGAAAAATGATTAAGAATTATTATTCGATATCGACACATGCTTGGTATTTTGGTATATTATTTGATACAATTCTATATGGTTATCTTAAATAACTATATATATATATATATATATATATATATATATATATATATATATATATAATAATAATAATAAATGGTAGTCTGCTCGAAGGCAGGTTCATGGTGTGGAAGCCACCACAAATAAAAGATTCCCTTACCCTTCATCTCACTACTACTATTTCCCCTCCCCCTTTTTTATTTAATATATTTTCTTTCTTGAACTTCTGCTTCCATGCTTCTTGATCCTGTGCTTCGGCTTTCAGTTCCCTGTATTTTCTCTTCTCGCGTAAGTCGTCAATCGTCTGTATTCTTCTTCTTCCCATTCATTTTGTTCGTTCTATTTTACTCTCGACGGCGACGTGCAAGAGGCACTCTTTTTGTAAAAGAGGTCCGATCCAGTTTCCTATTCTTCTCAGAATCGTGCTTAGTAGAGTCCTTTCTTCGCCCACTCTTCTCTGGACTTCTCATTTGATATTTTTCTGTCCACTTTATTTTCTCCATTCGCCTCCAGCACCACATTTCAAAACTCTCGAGGTATCTTATCGGCCTTTCCGTCCATGTCTCCGATCCGTACAGAGCTATACTCCAGACGTAGCACTTTATTAGTCTCTTCCGCAAATGGAGACTTAGTTTGCTCGTCAGTAGCATTCTCTCTCTCTCTCTCTCTCTCTCTCTATATATATATATATATATATATATATATATATATATATATATATATATATATAGTAATTAGAACCATGTTCTATTTTTTTACCAAGTGATGCCACACATCAAGTCTCGAAACATATAAATAAAGAATTGAAATTCAATTAACCTTTTTTATTCGACGAATTCGTCAAATTTAAATTTGCAAATAATTTCAAATATGTTTATATGCATATGTACATGCATATACATATTGGTACGCACTTGTTCATCATATAGTTTCTAGTAACATTCCGGAACATTGACGCTCCACGTGTCATTGTTTGTCAGTTGGCTGAACTATAAAATACAAACAATCGGTTCGAGTATTTTGTAATTTTAATAATTCAAGGAAGCATTTTTGAATTAATCGCATTAATTACTCGAAACAAACAAAACAATTGAACAAAATAGAAGAGCATTTTATCAAAACAGCTGACGTGTTTAGGTGTTGAATATGGTGCAAAGTAAGCATGCGAAATAAATTGAGTGGCATTTTTCCAGGCCAATAATGCTATTCACGTTTCTCGTTTTTTGGCTTATTGCTATCAAAGCTTTAACCGTTCTTTGACTCACCGCTAGAATCGATTTCTTCCATCATCGATATATACATGTTTGTAATCATGAACGTTTTTGCTTTTTCGTACGTTCATCATAATTTGTCACGAATATTTGATCATTGTTGAAGTATGCATATAAAAAGAAACAGTCGAAGTATTTTAATCGGTTCTTTTTCAAATATTAGGTTGTCAAATATCTCCCTTCCGCTTTTTTGCTCTTAGTTTATAATACAAAAAGGCGGAAGGGAGATATTTGACAACCTAATATTTATTAAAAAATTCAATACTATATTATTTTTGGTGTATGCTTAGTACACTTCATAATGTTGGTGATAATGATTTTTTTCTCACGTGATAACAATCTCTCTGGTACGGTATTCACTAATTTTGGTAACAAATGTATATATATATATGATTTTAAAATGCTACCCAGTGATTCTCATTTTAGGTTTAAAACATGATGATATAAGGATAGAGAAAATTAATAATAAGTCTACATTACATGTTAATTTGCTAAATCTAAAGGGTTAGTTATTTTGAGTCTTCTGGGAATATTGGATGACAGTAAGTCTTTGGCAAGTTGGTTCGGATGATATTCAAGTTTAGTTTTGTACTTATGTTAGATGCATGTTTTCTGATTTTTTCTGTTACCGTGAACATATTGGAGTCCTAGTGAATCCGCCAATTTGGGACACATTTTGGCGACTTTAGTATTTTTTTTTAAGAACTTTTTGTTGGCGATGATAATAATATGTAATCTATGCTATTAGTTAATTGCTTAGTTCCTTTACCTTTATTATTCAGTACACTTACAAGTAATAATTGATTTGACAGTATTACTTATTTATATAATTTATTACCAAACAATTTCTTTCTATTGATCTCCAGATTTAAAATCAACACAAGCATATAAATATATATTCATTTCATGTTAGTAGTTCTAGATAAAATTTCTAACCGCAAATAAATCTGAAATACGTTGACGCCAAATAAAAGTTGCATCTGTAGCGCAAACTGTTTGGAGAAATTTTCTTATGTGAAATGATATCATCAGGCCAGTACCATTGCACTCTTTCATATGCAATGCTGCGATTTTATTATTCCATGTCATGCATATGTGCTCTTTATGAGTCTTTATGAGCACTATACGTCGCATAAATTGTTTGTACTGCTTGTAAAACATCACGTATAGGAATTATCAGTGCAGCGCCAGTCAGTATAAACGATTTATATACATATATGTTTGCAAACACACACACATATATATATGTGTGTATATATTGAATTCTCCCATGGTGTATCTTGTTAACGCTGTGATTTTGTGTGGACAGAGTCGCGAGTTCGAGCCCGCTCTCTGGAAGCCCTGATATCGTGCAGTAGCGATGTCCATTTTCTCTTAAAAATATAGATTAAAAGAATGTTTCCATTCGAAAATAAGCCCATGTCGGGCACTGCGGTGTGAAATGGCAATGGGACATGTCTTACACTATTCTTCCCTGAATCGAGTTGGAGCTTAACTCAGCTCAAGGACTACCCGTTATTATTATTTACAGTGGTACCCCTCGTAAATCGAAGCAATTTTTTTCAAACAAATATATTGGAATGACATTAATTCGTTCCAGGTCAAAAATATTTGAATTACTAAATAAAAAATAACTAAACCGATTCAAAGTTATACTGCGAATTATCTATTTGAGACAATCGTCATCTTCTTCACTATGCTTTTAAAACAAGTGAATTTTAGTCACAAATTCTGATTTGTACTTGTACATTGAGTGTTGTATATTGACCTAAAATACCGAAATATTAGGTTGTCAAATATCTCCCTTCCGCTTTTTTGCTCTTGGTTTATAATACAAAAAGGCGGAAGGGAGATATTTGACAACCTATTACAAGCATGATAATTTATATTTACTAATAGTACGACTGCTTAACGAATGTTTATCGATAAAGCTGGGGTTAACACGGGGATATTCATTTTATACATAGCTTTTATGTGCTGAAAACAGTTAACATTAACTGCGTGCGTGCACCTTCCCATATATATAATTAGGCTTCAATCAGCATATCTACCGTGGATATAGTATAATGTACTTATTAGTTACATAAACGATATATTTAATAAATTTTGTTGCTCAATTACTTTAACGCCACGTGCATGCAAGAATGAAAAATTAAGTAAACATTTATATTAAGTGAAATTTAAATATGTCGCAACACATTGTGAAATATGTAGACTCCAATTATTTAAAATATTGTTTTTATTGATTTTTATTTATTCAATTTGAAATAGTTTTACTTTTTTTTACTCTTTACTTCGTTTTTAAATTATGTCTATCTAATATGAATGGATCTGCTAAAATTGATGTTTGAAAATTCAAGAGTCCCGAAGTATGTTATACGTTCAAAAATAATTTGCGTGGAGTTTTAATATACTTTTTGAATGAAATATTAGAGCTTCAAGTGAATACTGTTATTTTAAATGCTTAATTTATAGTTTATATACTTCTAACTAAATAGAGATCTTGAGTCTATTTACTCCCAAACTGAATAGATCTCTTTGCCTCAAATCAATAAATTAAGCTTTGCCGCCTTATTCATTGGTCAAAAATTATCTATAACAAGTGTGCAATAATAAATTTTATGCTTTGTAATATATATGAGCTGCTTATATAATCTATATATATATATATATATATATATATATATATATATATATATATATAGTCTTGCATTTGTAAATTGCATCTTTAAGGGGTTATTTGCGGAAAGTTGTCTTTACACTTATGAATGCTTCTAATAGTGTTAACATTACATCAGATCACAACCTGTTACATGATTCTTATTTAAATTTTTTACACTTTTTGACAAATAATTAAAAAAACATTCTTTCTTTTCAGTTTCATACGTCTGCTTTTTTTTTAAAAAAAAAACTTTGCTGTTTGTGTACTTTATAATATCGACATCGATTTAAGATCAATAATTAAAGTTTTTATATCCTGATATATAAAAACAACACACACGCACATACACACAGACTTTAAGTCAAGTTCTCCTTAAAATTCATCCGTTCAATAATCTGTTTATTACGAAATAGTTATCCCATAACATCGAGGGAATAATACTTTTTGTCTCACATAACAAATCATACAAGTAATTAATTCTGTTTTTTCTTAACCCTTTTCTTAAAAACTTTTTAATTCTCTAACATTTGTAATATTTTGTTAAATAATCCACTCATTTATTTTTATTACTCATTTTGATTATATTGTCATCTATTTCTGTAGTTATTTCTTCCACAATTTTACTCACTTTATATAAAAAATCCACCATTTTCTACTTTTCTAAAATAAATCTTATCAAGATCGTGTTTCTTGACAGATGTCCTGAAGATGGAACGTACCTAGTTCCGAAACGTCGACAGTAATTGAATAAAGATATGTTTTTTTTAAAAAAAAACTTTGTTTTTTATTACTTTTTGGATTATTTGTTCGAAGCTCTATATATATATAAATATATATATATATATATATATATATATATATATATATATATATCAAGCTTCGTATGGAACTACCATGGAAAAAAATTTGAAAATGAAAAAAAAAAATTATGTATAACTTAGCGACAAATGAATGAACAAAGTGAAAATTCGTGTCATTTTTTATTGAAAATTCGACGCTCTGCACAATTCTTGAAAATTCCATACAAAACTTTGATTGAATTGCGGTCTATCTAAAAGACAATATTAAGAGCTAAAACTTTCAGAGGATTGTTTTTTTTATCAATTTGAAACCATTTGAGCCCTTGGGAGCAAGGAAATTCGAAAATGTCCAATCCAGTCAAACAAAGAATCATCAGGCAGTGGGTTGTCTTTCAGAAACTCTAGATTAAGGAAATACAACAGCTCAAAAAACACATATAGGTATATTATTTATATATACGCTTTACCAAATCGCGCTATCAAAACTATCAGTTGTACAAGTGTCGCGTTTTACGTTACACGTGTAATAAAAATATGAATACTGCTCACTTTATTGTTTTATTAATAGTTATTTTTATGCTTGCTATTACGCACAAGCAGCCGATATAATTTTTACACTATACGAACTACAATTTTTGCTGCATGTTAATTGCAGTTTTGTTTGTTATCTACCAACCGATTTTATGCCACTCTATCTAATCTTCAATTTAATTTCTTATGTTTTGGATACAGGATTAAATTTACTCATTACAGAAAATAAATTATCCTAATTGTATTAATTATAGTAAAATACAACATTAAAACGATATTAAGCCTAACATTGGTATTATGTAATGCAATGATAACTTGAAGAAAAAATATTTATGATAATGAGGTAGTTTGTTTAAGACTTATTTAATTGATAGATGT
The DNA here is from genome assembly GCF_003426905.1 of Ctenocephalides felis. NCBI lineage: Eukaryota > Metazoa > Arthropoda > Insecta > Siphonaptera > Pulicidae > Ctenocephalides > Ctenocephalides felis. Next base: position 71,779,019 of record NW_020538040.1, read on the forward strand.
CTTCTGGCAGTAAAAATCCCAAATCTGGAAAATAATAATTATCAAGAACATAATAAAAATAATTTAAAGAAAATTTTATTTTATTATAATAACTTTTATGAAAAATAATATTCAAACTATAGATTTATATAAAAACTTTCTGATGCGTTTCTGTTTCTGATGCAGTAAGAAATAATTTTACAATGCATAATGAAGTGGCCATAGATTTTATGTTCTTAATTAATTCTTTTAATTTACTTTTCTAAATGATACTACGTAATCTATTTGAAATAGTATTATGCAAATGTTTATTGGTTTATCGCCGTTCGTTACTTTGTTGCGACTAAATATAGAAATTGCAATTGTTTAGACAATATTTGGCGCGTGTGTTGTGGCATTCTCTAGCAAGAGTAGAGTTTTGCACTTGTCTATGTTGTACTTCAACAACTATTATTAATTAAATGTCCACCCCCATTTCTTTTTCTACAATAATCATAATAAGTTATACTATGATAATATATTCGTTTAAAAATATTTCTCCAAGAGTATATTCTATGTTATACATTTTTTTTATACTTACGCGATTTATTCATATATAATTATAATTATAAGAATTAACTTCTCGTAGGGTAAGTTATGGTAATCGCAAAAAATCGAAAATAATAAATTATATATATCTTTACTTTTCAAAGGTTTCTGAAAGTTTTCGGCATACCTTAGAAAAAAATAGATGTATGTGTGTGTGTGATAGCGGATACAATTTTTTGTCGACGATTTCTAGAACACGGATCCACCGATTTTAATAATTAAAAACATTCGTTCCCTATTGATAAGTAGACGTGCCGAGCAGTTTTTTCGCCAAGGCAGGCTCAGTCGTTTCGAAGATAAGGGACAAAGAGTGCCAAAAATGGTAATTCAGTTTTCAAGAGAACGCAGCGTCTCAATTTGAATGATTCAAAAAACATTTTATTTGTATTGACAAAGTGAAAATTTATGAAAAAAATTTGAAATTGTTGGAACAGTAGGTCCGGCGGTTTCGGATATTTAATTAAAAAAAAGTGGCAAAAATAGCGACTTGGGGTCAAAAATGATCATTAGACATATACCATTAAATTATCAGTAATTTCATAGAGATTTGTATGTTATGTTACGTAGTTATAGAATTTTATTAAAACTCTCATTCGATAATTCAGGTTGTTGGGTTATAATTCAACCCTCGTAGTTGTGGACTGTATTAAAGACTAATTTGTTGTTAATATTATGTATTTGTTGCAGTTCTAATTACAATCACTGATTTGTTACTAAGTTATAATGAAAGAAGATATATTTATTGGTTATTTATTCGACATGTTGTTTTGCGAACTT
>NW_020538040.1:71781362-71803717 GCF_003426905.1 Ctenocephalides felis
AAATAATAATTATCAAGAACATAATAAAAATAATTTAAAGAAAATTTTATTTTATTATAATAACTTTTATGAAAAATAATATTCAAAACTATAGATTTAATAAAAACTTTCTGATGCGTTTCTGTTTCTGATGCAGTAAGAAATAATTTTACAATGCATAAATGAAGTGGCCATAGATTTTATGTTCTTAATTAATTCTTTTAATTTACTTTTCTAAATGATACTACGTAATCTATTTGAAATAGTATTATGCAAATGTTATTGGTTTATCGCCGTTCGTTACTTTGTGGCGACTAAATATAGAAATTGCAATTGTTTAGACAATATTTGGCGCGTGTGTTGTGGCATTCTCTAGCAAGAGTAGAGTTTTGCACTTGTCTATGTTGTACTTCAACAACTATTATTAATTAAATGTCCACCCCCATTTCTTTTTCTACAATAATCATAATAAGTTATACTATGATAATATATTCGTTTAAAAATATTTCTCCAAGAGTATATTCTATGTTATACATTTTTTTTATACTTACGCGATTTATTCATATATAATTATAATTATAAGGATTAACTTCTGGTAGGGTAAGTTATAGTAATCGCAAAAAATCGAAAATTTAAATTATATATATAAATTTACTTTTCAAAGGTTTCTGAACGTTTTGGGCATACCTTAGAAAAAAATAGATGTATTGTGTGTGTATGATAGCGGATACAATTTTTTGTCGACGATTTCTAGAACGGATCCACCGATTTTAATTATTTAAAAACATTCGTTACCTATTGATAAGGAGACGCGCCGATTAGTTTTTTTGCCAAGACAGGTCCAGCCGTTCCGAAGATTAGGGAAAAAAGTACTAAAAATGGTATTCAGTTTTTGAGAGAACGCAGCGTCCAATTTGAATGATTCAAAAACATTTTATTTGTATTGACAAAGTGAATGTAATAAATTTGTATTGACAAATTTATGAAATTGTTAGAAAAGTAGGTCCGGCGGTTTCGGATATTTAATTAAAAAAAAGTGACAAAAATAGCGACTTGGGGTCAAAAATGATCATTAGACATATACACATTAAATTATCAGTAATTTCATAGAGATTTGTATGTTATGTTACGTAGTTATAGAATTTTATTAAAACTCTCCTTCGATAATTCAGGTTGATGGGTTATAATTTAACCCTTGTGGTTGTAGACCACTGTATTAAACACTAATTTGTTGGTATATTATGTATTTGTTGCAGTTCTAATTACAATCACTGATTTGTTACTAAGTTATAATGAAAGAAGATATATTTATTGGTTATTTATTAGGCATGTTGTTTCGCGAACTTTACTTTTGGAAGTGAAAAACTAGTTCAATTAAAACTAGTTCAAATGTAAAGCTTAATGCCCTGAAGGTTGTCACCTTCATGGCCAATATAATAAAACGAAAATACGTCTGAACATGTTTTTAATAACAAATTACAAACTATAGGGTCCGTACCAATGTTTTCGTCTCTAAAACAGCTACGCAGTGCGATTGCTTTGAAAAAAAGTTCAAAGTTTTCAACAGAAAAAATCGAAATATAAAAAGCCATTTTTTAAAAAACTTTTCAAATCCCACAAAGATCAGTTTTCAAAAAAAATTAAAGCTTTTTTAAAAATTTTAATTTTCTGTACAGTAACTTCCAGTAATTTGTCTTAAGGCATGATGCCATGCACCACTAGTTTTGTTAACTTATGAGATTTTTTTTTGTTATTTTCTAATTTTACACACACGTTCTCTGCGATATTTGTGCGATGAATGAGTGTTTTTTTTTACAGAAACGAGTGTATTTTCGATTTTCTTAAATTTTTCAGATTATCTCAACATTACGAAATATTTTTCTTGCAATTTTAATGATTAATAAAACCGTTTGGATAAATAAAATTGAATTTCTATATAAAGAATCGCATGAGTACTACGATATCGATATTATTTTCGGTAAAATGAAGCGTATCTATATAAATCGACAGAGGCATGTAGAGTTTGTTTATCGCGTTTCGGATGACGTATAAGTGCGTTTCTAGAAATCATGTATACGAGTGTGTAGTCGAAATCACACTGACGTCAATCCGATTAACATTATTGTCATGCCTACCATGTGAGTTGGCAAGATCATTAGCAAACGACATTTGAGCGCCAGCACGGGACCTGAGCAAAAGATTTTTTTCGCTCGTTTTTGTTACATTGCCGGATCTAAACAAAAAATATTTAGGACTTCTTAAGTACACGTTTTGTTTTAATTCACTCAAATGTACATTTTAAATATCATTTTAATTAACATTTGTTGTAGTTCTTTTTTTTTTCTTATAACAATACTGCATAAGTATTACATCGAAATTTAGTTTTATCTGAAAAAATAACACATTTTTTTAGCAATCTAAGTCATGTAACTTAACTCGTTTATGTTTCTGCTTTACTATTTATTTCCGTTTAGAAAATTCTAATCTAAATTATGTCTATGTAAATAAACTTGTAATTACATTACATTTATTGGTAATCAATTTACACTAGAGAGCAACTCTCGCATATTTAATCTTTTTCAAGTGTTTATGCGAAAATGGTATTAGTGAAATTATTTTGCAATAGATATCTAATCTATGAAAAATCTTATGCGACCCTGCTAAACACTTTCTAAGGGTTATTTGAATTTATAAATTTAGGTATTAATTAAGGTCCCGGGTTCGATACCCACTTCGAACAGCCTGTTGTCAGGCAGCAGTGACATCGATTTTCACTTGGAAATATAGATGGCAATATGTTTCCAATTAAAAATAGCCATCACCCGTCATTGCTGCACCAATAAAAATACTCGCCCTATTACAGATATTGTATTTATAATGATATATTATTGGGTGACAACTGATTGGGTTGCCATATGTCAAATAGAGTAGTATTAAGTCAAATCAGCACAACAGCTTATAGGACTATTAGGTTCTGATTGCTGTTCATTTGAAAGAAAAGGTATTAATAACTTTTTGTATAATAAAATGCAAAATTATCGTGTTATGTGAACCCAAGGAATTATCATCGTTACTCTCCTTGACAGAGGACATTCAAGCTGTTTACGCTGTCTAATATAATCGTTGATCTGTGTAACAATATTATAAAATTGTGACATTAGGTATATATAATGTAGTTAATGTTTTAATTGTTATTAATAAAAATAACAAAAAAGTATGCATAATCATGATTTGTGACATTAGGTATACATGTACATAAACGCTAAGCGAGTCATTCATAGAAATATTTTATAACTCCAATCTTTTTTATAATATTTTACCAGCAATCAGAACCGTAACGTTTTATAAGCTGCTTGGCTGAAACTTTTTCTTACGTGGTATTTTTAGATGGTAACCCAGCGGTTGATCCATCCATATTTGGTGATTTTCACTATTAGAATTTGTCTAATGGTGCTGAAATTTTTATTCAATTCAGTGCAGTAATGCACAGGAAGGGCTATTTTCATATGGAAACATATTTTTAAGATCTATATTTCCAAGTGAAAATTGATATCGCTACTGCTCGATATCGCTGTTGTTCGTGACGGGGATTTAACCCGCGATGGTACAACTTCAACCTAACGTACTTGAAGATTGCCTTTTGATTTATTGTATATTTTTACACACATTATTTGATTGCAAATTAATTAAATAGTTAAGTATTATTATTTGAGATATGAATATATTATATTTCATTATAACTAAAATATTTGTATTGAATATAAGTTATAGGGCCTACAAGTTCTTGCATTGACGGCTGGCATAGGATGCAATGCGTAAAATATTTTAGAATTTTTTTTTTTAAAGTTCTGACCCATTTGGTTTTGAATTTTGAGAGTTCGTGATCCAAACGTTGTTACAAAATTGACGCCTAATATAACAGACCGTAACATAAGAAACTAGTGGTGTATGACATCGCCTTTAGGCAAATTGCTGGAACTTCCCGTACCGTAGCGGAATGTTCGAGGAATATTCGTTGTTTTCAAATACATTATTATAAATACTGTAACAATGTCTAATATTCATAAGAATTATATAAACTGAATTGCAAAGTTAAAATTATTTGTGTAAAGTATATAAGTGAGCTTTAGAACTTTAGTCAGAATGAAAATTAAAATCTGAATTAATATCCTTATACAAAAAAATTATGAAAAATAAAATTGAAACACTTTTTTTCTAAAAGCAATTATTTTGTTAAAGAAGAAGAAAGTTGTTTGAATCATTCAAATCGGACGCTTCTTAGTTCTATCAAAAACTGCCATTTTTTTTGTACATGTAGCCTTGTATCTTTGAAATGGCTGGCCAAAAACTAATCTGTTTTTTAAAAGTCTGAATGTTTTTTTAAATCATTCAAATCGGATACTCTCTCGAAAACTCGATTTGTATTTTCTACACTCCTTGCTCCGTATCTCCGTTACGGCTGGACCTGCCTTTGCCAAAAACTTATAAGCACATTTTCCTATCAATAGGAATAGAATGTTTTTTAAATCATTCAAATCGGTTGAACCGTGCGCCCGAAAAGCTAGACGAAAAATTGCGTACACACAAAACACACACATCTATTTTTTCCAGGGTATGCCAAAATGTTCAAAACCTTCAAAACGTGAAGAAATGCAAAAATTTTCAATTTCGATTTTTGGGCCATTACTTTACGGGAAGTTAAAAAATTAATCGATAGTTATTTAATGGTTATTTATATGATATTTTGACATTGTACAATATAAATTTTATAGTTATAGTTTTTATTTTATAGTGTAGTTACTTGACTCTGAATGAAGTAATTTACGATATTGTTTTTATATGATTTTCCTTAAATCACTAAATTATGCAGGTAACTACGATCTTTTACGACATTACATCATTCTTGATTTTTATGAATTATATATTCATATTGTTTTCAATATCGTATGAGTGTAAATATTATCAAATCTATACGCTATTTTAATATTTGTTGTGGCATAATAATTTTATGGCATCCGTGTAAGGCCCCCGGACACAGATAACTTGTTTAGTAAAATTTCTGACCAGATAGGTAACATTTCTGTAATATTAATTTTTATCTTACGGAGACGCGTGGATATTTTATATATCGGGTTCTATTTTATCAGTCCACTTGTGGTTTTTAACTGGACTTATGAGATACTTTTTGCGAATAAACACATAGATATGCCATACCAAAGTCGCGATGACATTGGAATGCATATTTTTTTACTAATTTAGTCGTTGAACGTTGTTGTTTCATTCATAATTAACACAAAACTCATATAATTTTGCATGACAAAATTATCGAAAATATATTTTATTGATTGTGATCCTTGCACGTGTGAATAAATCTTATGTTAATAAATCATTAAATGTTATAAAATGACACAACTAAGTTTTCCTGAACTGGAGGGTTAAACATTGCTAAATTGATTGCATATATTTAATTTTATATTATAGTTTGTTTGTTTAATTCTAATTTAACAAATTTGGCATTTCAATTTTCTAGGTGTTCAAATTATATACTGTAAAACAACTGTTTTTCCATAAGCTGCGTATTTAATCTTAAATAATACATATTTAATTTAACAAAATTAGAAACTATCTCTCACTACGTTCGATTATAAAATATCATGACTTTATGTGTCATCTATCATTTTTATATATTTGACGAACTACATTTGTTTCTACATTTCATTTCATTTTTAAATGATACATGCCATTTCAGATAATTTCTTACTTCGTCTTATATATATATATATATATATATATATATATATATATATGATATAAAAATTTTAAAAATGTTTTTTAGGTATAACTTAGCGAACAAATGAATGAGTTTTATTCAAAATTCGGTGCTATATATATTAGGGTGGTTCTTAATATGGACATTTTCGAATATCTTAGCTCCCAGGGGCTCAAATGCTTCCAAATTGATAAAAAAAAATCCTCTATAAGTTGTCGCTCTTAATATTGTCTTTTAGATAGTGCGCAATTCAATCAAAGTTTCGTCTGGAAATAGCATGGGAAAATTTTCAAAAATTTTAAAAATGTTTTTTAGATATAACTTAGCGAACAACTGAATGAGTTTTATTCAAAATTATTTATTTATTAATAATTGTGATGTCAATACAAAAAAATATGAAATAAAATAATTGAAATACAAACAATGAAAAGCAGATCAAAAGATATAAAACAAAAAAATATAAGTAAATTCAAATATGTAATAATAATTATAAGCAAATAACGAAAATATGCATGTTAGGGTAACTTTATTGAGTAACTATCCTAAGTAAAGAATGGTAGGCAGAAATTACTTGATCAGGTCAGCAGGCCAATTTCTTTTGAACTTCATTTTAAATGTCTTTTTTTTACCGACTAATAGGAAACGGTGAGTGGTTAAAGAGCTTTCATGTTTCATTACACAGACGTTTGCAAAAATAAGTATGAAGTGGGAAGTGGTTTTCGATTCTGCAAAATGTTGTCCTAAGTATTTGTCACAGTTGTCTATATGTATCTAATAAATATATCGCCTACGATTTATTACTAAACATAAAAATATTGTGCATACGGCAATGTTCGTTTTAGTATTCTATTTGCCCTGCAGGGTGTCATTATACTTAGCACTTATTCTAATTGCTGTTTTTATGACATATGTGTTTGCGCTGTCATGAAAAATTGGCAGAAATCAACGTAAAGGCAATGAAATTTTAATTGCAATAACTGAGATCGGCAATGTTTGTAATGTTATTGGTCGTGAGTTGCGTCATTTGACATTTAAACTGCGTCATAGTGTATATATTTATGATTATAATAATTGTTAATAGAAAACAATCTTATTGTTACAAAGAAGCTGAATTATTAGCAACTACATAGCCAAATGCATTATTTGGTTAATATAATTGATAAGCAGTATTAATTAATTGTTTGGTTTTCCATTGCTACAACTTAAATCAATTATTATGTATTTATGTTTGATAATGGCTCTATATAAAATACATGCATGCATATATATATATATATATATATATATATATTGATAATTTTGCAGCCAAATCGTCGAATTAAAAAGGTTAAAATAGAAAAATTCTTTATTCTATTGAACGTTTCGATACTTAATGTCTGTCAGTAATCAAATCAGGAAAAACACAAAAAAAATTATATAAAATTATTAAACACTAAACTTATGCAAAATAAGAACATAACTAATAATAATTATTAAAGAAAGAAAATTAAAGAGCACATAATACCCGTCTAATATTTACGAGTTTATCGCTCTATATATAAGTTCTTTTTATACGATACATCAAATAAAAAGCGAAGATTTATAAATTAATCTTCAATTTTCCAAATGTTTAGACATAAAATTTTGTCATCATCAGTGGATATTAGACTTTTTGTCTTCATCTATATATGTTCACAAAGCACTATCATTTACACTAACTTGACAAATAACAGCAAAATATTGCGAAATTAATAAAATACTCCAGAAACGTGTAACAAAAAATAATGAAATTAAAATACAAAGTAATTTTGCACGAGAACTTGTCTTCTACTGAGTCTGAGGCTTTCGCGAGTCATTGATAACATAAAATTTTATGTATAGAAAATCAATGATTAATTTATAAATCTTTGCCTTATTCAACGAGTCATTAAAGCACATGTTTAACCTTGTTTGTGCTTTTTTTTACTTGATAAATAAAATAAAATAAAACTCAGTTTGTTTGTTTGTTTGAAAAGATTTATTTGTTCCATATTATATTACATAAAAGATAAAGTGAGTATATAAGATTTTGTATACCTATCATCTGATACTAATACAATTCTTTGATATATATTATTTGAAAGATTATTGATTGTATAAATTAAATAAATTAAATAAATAATGGAAAAAAAAATCACAAAAAACCATATTACACTGTTGATTTTTGAAGGTGTCTTATAGTGTTATTTATTTTAGAATGACTGTCGGTAGGTTGTAATTGTTGTACCAAAACATATCTTGAGTTACAGATCCAATATCTGTAATTGTTGGGTTATTACTAAGTTTGCATTTTTCAAAAAATTTCCTTGCTTGCTTTTTTATAATTTCATATATAAATGGTATATTCAGTCGGTTGTGTAGATAGCGATTGGATACATAATGATGACTGATAGGGTTCCTCTTTATTCCGAGTATCATTCTCAATGCTTTATTTTGTATAATTTGTAATTTATTTATGTTTTGTTTATTGGTCATACACCACGCAGGGGCTCCATAGGTTAAAGTTGATCGTACCATTGCAAGATAAAGCTTCTCTTAATCTTTAGATCAATATTGCTGCTAAATTTTAGTAGGGGGTACAATAAATATAATAATCTATTAGCATGATTAATTTTGCATTTGATATGGTCGTTGAAATTGAGTTTTCTATCCATTACTAAGCCCAAATACTTAACTTTGTCTCTCCATAATATATTATTGCCGTTTATGTGTATGTAGGATTGAGGAACAGGTGATTTTCTTCTTTTAGTGAATAAGATTGCTTCTGATTTGGGAATATTTAGTCGAATTTTCCATCTATTAGCGTAATCCATTATTGCATTCAGGTGTTCTTGTAGTCTGATTATGATAGTTCTGTCGGACTTAGCGGATGTGTATATAACAGTGTCGTCTGCGAATGTTAGTAAATTGGTACTTGGAGCTGTAGGTAAATCTGATATAAAGATAGAAAATAGCACTGGTCCAAGAATACTTCCTTGAGGTACTCCTGATGAAATGGATTTTGTTGCAGAAATTTGATCTTTTAAGTGTACTTGAAAAGATCTGTTTTCCAAGTAGCTTTTAGTTAATTTTATAAGTCCTACAGGAAAGTTCCATTTAATCATTTTGTAAATGAGGCCGTCCAACCAAACAGTATCAAAGGCTTTCTCAATATCCAATAGGATCATCCCAGTGTTTCTTCTTCTATTAAATTTTAGAATTGACTGCTGAATTAGGATGGATATGGGATGAATGGTTGAGTGATTATTTTTAAATCCATATTGGTGATAGGGAATAATATTATTGGAAATTAAAAAGTTGGACAGTCTGATATAAATGACCTTTTCTATTATTTTACTAATGCAACTTAGTAGACTGATTGGCCTATAACTTAACGGTAAGTCAGCATCTTTGAGAGGTTTTTTAATAGGAATAACTTTGGAGGTTTTCCATACAACTGGAAAATAGTTAAATTTCATAATTGCGTTTGTAATTTTTGATAAAAGTATTATTGGTTTTCTATTTAAATTTTTTAATACAGTATTGGTAATAAGGTCAGATCCCGGTGAACTGCTGTTTTTCTTATGTTTGATAATATGTTTAATTTCTTTGGGAGTTGTTTGTAATATGTCAAAATCTTTTGAGTGATTAAATTTAATAAAATTGTCTACAATAGATTTAATTCTATTACTGAAAGTAATTGAACCTGTATTGATGTTGATATTATGTATGTTTTGAAAGTTATCAGCTAAAAGATTGGCTTTATCTTTGTCAGTAACAAAAGACTCGTTTCCGACTTTTAATGTTGGAATTGGGTCGATACGTTTTGTGAATGATTTCGCTAATTGCCAGATTTTATTGTGATCAAAATTGGTGTTTGAAAGTTTTTGTTGCCATATTTTACTATTGTACTGTTTGATTTTAAATGATATATCTCTAATTAATTTATTAAGAAGAGTTTTAATATGTGGATTGTTGGTTTTTTGCCATATTCTTCGTATTTTGTTTTTAAATTTTATATCCTCCTTAATATCAGCAGGTAGTTTATCATTTGCGTAACTGTTTTTAGTTGTTGGGATGGATTCTTTCATAGCCGACTGAATAGTTACTGTTAAATGATCGACGGCGTTATCTATATCATGTTTAGATTTGATTTGCTGCATAAAGTTAATATTATTATCGACAAAATCACGAAATATATTCCAGTTGGCATGTTTAAAATTATATTTTGCATGACGTTGAATGTGCTCAATGTTATGATATGGTATTGTAAGTACTACTGGATTGTGATCAGAGTTTGTTTCGGAAAGTGTATATGGCAGGTATGGAGTTTTAATGTTTTTTAGCAATGCTAAGTCAATGACAGAAGCAGATTGAGTGTTATTAAATGAATATCTAGTAGGAGATGTTGTATAACAAAGAGTAGTGGAACTGACATTATTTTCAATAAAGCTATAAAGAATTCTGCCATTTTTATTACTACTGGTACAATTCCACAAGGTATGACGTGCGTTAAAATCACCGGCAATTATTAAATTGTTACTGAGATTTGAAATTGTATTTAAATCATCTAACATTGGTTTATTGTTTGGAAAATAAGTGGAACAGACTACAACTTCGGTATTGTTCAGCGCAATTTTGATAGAAACACATTCAGCAAATTTGAGATTAAATACAGGAACGTTTGAGAAAGCATAGCTATCTTTTATAATAATACATATTCCTCTTTTACCTGAAGCAGCAATGTCATTTCTAATGATATTATAATTGGGAATATAAATTTTGTTATCAGGTCTTAATAATGTTTCTGAAATCAATGCTAAATCTATATTATGATTCAAAAGAATATGTTTAAGTTCAACTATGTTTTTACGAATGCCGTTGGCATTCCAGTGCATTATTTTTAAGTTGTTGTCATTTATAAACATAATTCAGTAAAACATTGAAAAATAAGAATATTTTTTTCTTTAATTGATTTTACATTTTTAATATCTCTAGCTAATTTTAATAGGATATTAATAGTATCCCTGACTGTGCTATCTGAAAATACCTCTTGTATTTCAGTTATGGATGAAAATACATGATTACTGTTCAAGGTTTGTTGAAAGTGACTATTGGTGGGTTGTTGTGAACGAATATTTGTTGATTGTTGTAAATGGGTATTAGGTAGTGGTGCGTAAGCATTAGTATTGTATGTATTAGGAAGTGGAGGAAAATTTGTATTTGTAATAGTTTCAGAAAAGGATTTCATTAATGGTTTAGGATTTGGAGCAGGAAAATAATTGATGGAATGATCAACTCGTTTTTTAGAATGTAATCTATTTTGAATATATACCTCAAAGTATGGGCATTTCCTGAAGTTTGCTGGGTGATCTAGCCCACAGTTGACACATTTTGGTTTTTGTTCAGCAGTCTTATTACATTTTCCCGGTTCATGTTCATTTCTACATTTGACACATCTAAATTCTAAATTACAAAATTTAGAAGAATGGCCATAATTTTGACATCTAAAACATTGTAGAATGTTATTGCTGTTAGTTAAAAGACGTTCCCATGTTACTTTATGTCCCATAATGTGATTTATGTTTTTGAAGTCTTCCATATTTTGGTCTGACTCCAGTATTAATATGTGTATAGGTAGTTTGTACTTGATTTGCTCCACTGTTTTTGTCATTTGAATAACGTTTCTTATTTTTATATTTTTTGTCGATCGTAAATAATCGATAATATCATCCTTTCCAATAAACGGTGGTAGACCTTTGGCAACAATTTTTTTTTATTCTGATTAGTTTTCGGATAGGTGAAATACTGTAAATTGTCATCTTTTAATTTATTTAGCACAATGTCGTAGTCGTTTTCATTGGAAGTATATAAAATTGAATTATTCATATTTTTATATTGTGATATTAGTTGACCGGTGGTTATTTTTTGAAGTTCTTTGAAATAATTATTATTTGGTAGTCTGCATTTCAAAATTATTGGAGGCATTTTTGATTTGATTTGATTATTTGTGGCATTGGTATTAGGATTTGTTGTTTTCTTACGCTTCCGGCTCTGAACTTGTTGAAAATCATCTTCGGGATCCGAAGAGTCGTCAGATAATACACTGAACTGATTTTTTTCAGCAAATTTAGTGGCGGTTGTATCTGATTGATGTTCCATAACCAGGTCATTGTTTTGTGAATCAATATTCATGTTTGTATTGTTTTCTGCTAGATATTTTGTTACATATTCAGCATTAGTATTGGATGTATCGTCCAATACTTGTTGAGCTTCCACTAAGGGAAGTTCATTATAGTTTTTTATATGTTCCCCTGCAGGGAACATATATTAAAAAGTAATAAATTAAATGTGAATTAAAAATCACTATAAACTATACACTGAAACACTTATATTAGTTCACTAGTACTTTTAATATTAATATTACTATAATAGGGAGTGTACACAATAATTTGATAGTATTACGCAATAGATCTTCACTACTCGAAAGCAGCCGATAGAATGAAATAAAACTCAGTATCACATAAATAAAACTACCAACATATTTACAGTAATTTGTATAGTTTTCATGCAAGCTTGAGTAAATAACATAAAGATCTTGCTTGATCTACGTTTTGAGATTGAGTTAAGATTTTGTGTGCATTCATTTTCTATTTAATTGAATGAACGACCTACCTGCAAAATATATACACAGTGATTTACCGAAAGCTTGGTTCGACTTATACATCCCTAATAGATACTTCCGCCCACAATTATATTTATTGACTCGCTGTTTTTTTTGTTATCGAATATTTTAGTGTTGTGTAACAATAAAAAACTGTATTATAGGTACTATTATATCAAAAGTGACGCAGAACACATTCGTGTGTTCAAATCCTTACGTTTTGGCTATAGTACTAGTATTCATTCAGTGGAAGCTAAAAATTTAAAATAAAAACAAAAATGTATAACAATTGAGTTCAAAATATAAGAGGTGACAAGTACTTACAATTTGATTATTCTAATGTTAAAAACAGAAAAAAATCAGAGTTTATGGTGATGCACTATTCTGTATGATACAAACATTAAACTATACTTATTCACTTATTATACTATATATACTACTTTAATAACTTATATACACTACACGTATAAATTTTTTCTCTTCCACGAATTCGACTAGATTTCTAAAATGGTGCATGAAATTATAATTATTTCTGCAAAAAATAAAAAAGCAGCAAATTAATATCGTAGGAAATTGCGGTGAAGCGATGCCAAACAAGTAATATTCGAAAACAGGGTGGGCGGCATTACGGTCTTCAGAGAAGTAATCTATCTGTTTGTTTACCAGCAAATGAAAACATGGCACGCCTACTACTACAAAACCTTAATACTATTAAGAGATTTTCAATTAGCGTCGTGCCTTTATATTTGTCCTCTTCTTATTCAGTTAATTTAGTTTCAATTAAACTATTTTAGTTATTTCCTCATTAAAGAAATGTTTTTGAAGACACTTTTGTTTTTTACTGACACACATGCAGTTAATTTTAATCAGAAGATGAAAAATATTTACGTAATATGCGAATGTGGCAAATAACATGGAAAAATATGATGTATAACACTGTATTTATTCTCACGGTTTTAGTATTCGTACATGTAAATACACTACAAAGTATATATGGTATATATATATATATATATATATATACATAAGTATATATGGTATATATACATACATATATATATATATATATATATATATATATATATATATAGTGTGTGTAGTATATCAAATTATTTGAAATATAAATAATATATTATTTGAACCTAGCATTCATTTTGGTCCACTGAATCTTTACTTTATAATCAGTTCATTACGTTCACCTTCCATGTAGTAAAAGAAAAGTTATGGTTGTTTTATCAATATCATTGAGTAAGGCAATTAGTCCAGGCTCTGTATGGAATCGAGTATGCACAATATGAGGACCGCCAACTCTCTTCTGATTCTTTTACCCGGGAAGCCAAATACAGAGAAAACCCATGTTGCCAGCTTCTATATTGTTTTACTTTACCCATGCCTCCATGCGTCCTAGCACTCGACGTAGCCTGTATGAAACTTATTATGTTTTCCTTTATTCGTATTCACGAATGATCTAAAAAACATTCAATTAGTAATGATTGGGAGAAGTGTTTATTAGTTTTTGGCAAAGGCAGGCCCAGCCATTTCGAAGATACGGAGCTAAATATGTAAAAAATGGCAGTTTTTGAGAGAACTAAGCGTCCGATTTGAATGATTCAAAGAACTTTCTGCTTGTCTTAACAAAATAATTGATTTTGAAAAAAAAAAATTTTTTCAACTTTTTTTTTTTTTTTTTTTTTTAATTTTTTGTATATCGAATATAATTCAGATTTTATTCTTAATTCTGACTATAGTTCTAATATACTTTAAACAAATAATTTCAACTTTGCAATTCAGTTTATATAATTCTTATAAATATTAGACAATGTTACAATATTTATAATAATCTATTTACAAACATTTAATATTCCTCGAACATTTCGTTACGGTACATGAAGTTCCAGCACTTTGACTTAAGGCACGAAGCCATACACCACTAGTTTCAAATTGTTTTCCACATAGTACGATAGATAGTATATAACAAAAGGAAAATTATATGTAGTAATACAAGTGTATTATTATATAGTATTCCACGATTCGTTCATAGATCTTGGGTATTTACGTTATTTACTTGCGCACTATGCGATAGTCGATCACTGCGCTGACAGATTAATAATAATACGATGGTCGTTCTAAGCGTAACATGACTAGTGATATTGCGTATCTTATCCTTTGTAATACGCATCGTCACCTGACATATCAACAATGAATATAGTGGGACTGAATGGCCATGTACAACGCTCATTTGCCTAATGTGCCGCAGATTTAAGTATACACAGCAGCTTTAAACTTGACACAACACGTCAAAACTTTGGTTACTCATCAATATCACTTTCAAATTTTAATTTGAAAGAAATTGTTTTAAATGTTTACGTATATTTCTACGTCTTCATTGAAGCAGTATTCCCAATTGCGAAATTGACATTTCTTAAGTGTTCGATAATATATCACATTTCAGTAACGTTCCTTAAGACGATTGGCTGAGTTAGCAGTATTCAAAACCGATAACATATTTAGAAGTTAATAAAAAAAAATATTTTCAATAACAAATTAATTAGGGGGAAGTCCGACCGACGGTACCTAAAGCCGGACACTCTATTAAACTCGTATTATTTAAGCGAGTATAAATCTTTTTGTTTCAAAATACAAGGGTGAAAGGGGCGCGGGGCGCTCACAGGTGCAGGATCACGCGCCAAGACTCACCTGTAACGCACACGGCCACGGCGAGAGCAACCCTTTGTTGTTTTAGGCGCAAAAACACGGCGTCACCTAAATATCAATGGAAGTATTTCTAGTGTATTTATGCATTTATATTTTAGTGGCATTCAATAATAAAAGTAGTATTTGATTGTTATCCGTGAAATGGTAGAATATTATTAGATATTTTAAACAATTTTAGTAGGTACTACCAAATGAACAAAATTGACACTAAGTCGTCCCTTAGCGCCGGAAGTAAACATATTGATATTTCTTGTGAGAATTGACGCAATTTATTCTAATTATTTAATTTTGTTTTGTATGAGTGCTAACGGTCACTACATACCCCCATTTTTCGAATTTTCTAGTCAAAGAATCAAAATCTTATGATGAATGCTCCAGCTGAAAGCATCGGTGTGGCCCAGACAAAAGGGTGGATAATTAGTGATTTTTTTTTGCAATATCTAAGAATATTTGTCAAACATAAATGTGCAGACATTTCCGAGTGTAGAGATGGCTACATATGTGTTCAATGCTGGTTATTTTGAAATGTCCGGTACTAGGTGCCACTTTGTAAAATCATATTTTTTGTTACCAAAGTTTGATTGATAGTATTAATTATTGTTTAGCAAAGATTTCGTTTTTGTTAATTTAGTTTGATTTCTAGCTTTGTTATCTAACATAAGTCATAATTTAATAAACATTTTGTAAAATATTTTTTGATTTATTTATAAATAACCTTAGGTGTCCGGCACTCGGAGACTACTTTTACATGATTATAAGTACTGCTCTTACTCTTTTGGAGGCACTATATGTATAATATCACTATTAGAAACATATCTAATAATAATCTCATCACAAAGAGAATGTCAGTCAACCACTGGGTTGCCTTCTAGAAAAACTAGGTTAAAGATCACAATAGTTCATAGAATTTTGATTGCTCTTCAAATATATAATAAAAATTATATAGAACGACTTGATTTATCGAAAATTAGTGAATAATTTTTTTTTTTCGAGAATATAAATTTCTCCTTCAAGAAGTTAAAAAACAACATATTGATCAACTTGCTAATAGTTTAACAGATTGTCAATCAATGTATGTGTAATAATTTTTATGCGTATAGTACTTGTATATATATAAAAAAATTGCACAACTTTGATTTAGAATAATTGTTTTATAAGTTACAGTTTTAGAACAGCTTTTATAATGTGCTGAGTGAGAGTCTTTCGATAAAATAGTTGTTCCACTTATTCCTGATATTAATTAGTCGCGATACACATATTCTGGCAAGTTTCCAAACATAATGAATGCCCTTGAATTTAAGTTATGCGATTGTTTTGTCTTGTTTCGTGCTTTTATGCAGACACGCATATGCTCACTACCGCTTTTTAACTTTTTTATTAGTCTGTATATATATATATATATATATATATATATATATACAGATGTTCGTTTGCCCTAAGACAGGTCCATGGTATGACAAACCAAAAATTAATTATTTATTCCTATTACCATTAATCACTTTTTATTCTTTTTTATGCATTTTCCTTTCCAAACTCGCACGATTCCCGGTCCAGTGCTTCGTCTTTCAGTTTCCTCTATATTCTGTTCTCGTGTAAGCCATCCATCATTTGCATTCTTCTTCTTCCCAGTGCTTTGAGTCCTTCTATTTTACCTCCAACCTTCATTCTTTGCAGAATGGTTCCAATCAATTTTCTTTCCTCTTCAGGATCGTGTTCAGAAGACTCCTTTCTTCTCGCATATTTCTATAAAGAAATAAATAAATATATTTATATATTTTTTTGGTGTGTCTCAAATAAATCACTAATTAACATATTGATTTCTTGTCAATTAAGTCGATCATTTTTGATCGATACACTTTTGATATCTGGACAGCTCTACAAGCTTAAGATGTTAACAACTCTGCAATTCGTTATTCTAACTCGCATTTTAAAGTACTGCGGGGATCCTAATATAATTCTCTATATTAAAATTTACAGTAGGACAAAATTGGGTGGACTGGCATGAATTGTCGGAGGATCGACTGAATTTTTGGAGGGCCTCTCGTGCTTGAAACGAGGCCCCAATAAGACTTATTAAATATTATATAAGATATCCTTATTTATTAACTTCACAAATGAAACATTTATTTTTTTTTTGTCAGAAAAACCGGTTAAAACTGTTAGTTTTATTTTTAACTTCCCGTAGGGAGTTATATTAATCGCAAAAAAATAGAGAATGAAAATTTTTGTATATCTTTACGTTTCAAAGATTTCTGAACATTTTGGTATACCTCAGAAAATATGCGTGTGTGTGCGGATACAAATTTTCGTCTGCCGTTTCGATGATACGGGGCAAAAAGAGAAAACATTTTGCTTACATTGACAAAATGACAAATTGGTTAAATTTTTTGAAATACAATTTTCAGGCCCTCCAAAAATTCAGGTTAAATCATCTATCCTAGTATGATCTATCACTTCAACGATTTTTTCAACAGAGCAATAGCAGAATGCTAAATGTGCGAGTGAATCCGATCAATTTGTATTACACAATTAGGAACTAAATTTATTTACATCAAATTTGAGAGGTATAGTACATAGTACAGTCTGTCAAGAAGTTAAATTGAACAAAACTAATTTTATGAGCATATTAAAACGTCATAAATAAACCAACAGTGCATTATTTAATTTACTGCGTCGTAAAAGTCAGTCCTTACGCTGAACAATTGTCGGTTCGTGGACAAATATTTTATACCCGAGTTTTATTAATACATCATACACCTGTATATCAATTGATCAATAATATACTACATGATTATTTTGCGTCGAATATAATTTGTTTTTTTTAAATAAATTTTTCTTTACCTTGTTTTGATATTAAATTTGATCATTTTTGAGCGAGAGCCTAACTTACATTTCTGATCAGAAAGGTAAATAATATAGAGTTTGTTTTGCCAATTTTCTGGAAACGTAACAGTTTATGGTTAATCGATATAATAAATATGGTGTATAATGTTGAATATAATTTATAATCTTATTTACACGTGGATTATACTTGTATTATTAGAACTAAGTTTTTTTTCATATTTTTATTTAATATAATAACTACTATTAAGCGGAAATATCGAAGATACAGTTACATAGTCAAATCATCTTTACGCACACAATGGTTTTACATTGTAATTACTCCGCAATCAATTTTACCTCTTCGTATAACAATTTTATTTGTATACAATACAGAAGTCAAACAAAACACCGATTTTCATATGAAAACAGTAGAAGTGAAATAAATGACGTCGCTTACCAGTTTTATGAAGCGGTGGGTTCGCGGTTCGCGGCTCTCGCCCCACACTCATAATATGAAGAAGCAATAAATCACAATGAATTGTGTTGTGTGGTCGCCATTAGTAGATCCATTATCCAGAAAATCATATCCAGACTCTTGTTATTGTCGCTTTTGATTGTTTCCTGTGTGGCTCAACAGGAGTGTACTTATGAAATTAATAAAATATAATCGTTTTTAAATTGTAATTGTGTACTATTTACTGTTAACTACTGCCAGTTCTGTTATGTTATTAGCTTATTATTGTGCGACACATATAGATCCTCAACATTGATCCGTATTCTTTCAGCATTTTCGATGTTACATAGAATCACTGCATCAACTCGAAAATTTATTAAATTCTTCTATTAGAGCTGCCGATATGAAGATGTATATTTGTAGATTTCATATGTGTGTATGAAAAAAACCTTATGTAGATATCGTACAACTTTAGTCTGCATTATTTTCTTAATATCCCTTACATGGTAATAATGTGCTAAAAACTTTTGGTAATCCTATTAGTCACTGAACTGATAATTTCTGGTGAAAACTCTTGTGACGTTTTAAGATCAATTGCGAAATTTTATTGTATTTTTAATAGTTAAATTTCCGCGCAATACACTCATTGTCAGTGAACAGCAATTATTATGAACGATTGTTATAATCGTTTACATCTATTGGATCCCCGTTTTTCCTTGAAACCTAACAATAAGAGAAACCTGTGTAAGCATAAATATTATACATATATGTAATAAGTATCTTAGATTACAGTGCATGACAAAAATGGTATTTTTGTTTTTTTTTTTAAATCGACTTAGAATTGTACGCTGATTTCAAATACACTCTCTATTTTTTCGAACAGCTCTTGTGTCTGAGTTTTAGGGGACTACTACCATTAGTCATTTCGGTGATGATCATCGCAGTTTAACGAATAACTAAAGTTTTATCTGCTGTTTTTGGTATGACTTCGGTAAGACGTTGCATGCATAATCCAGATAGTTTTTCTAACATCTGTGGTGAATATGTTTTCGACAAATACTGGAAAACTTATATAGAACTACGTAAAAATATCATTTTTCAATCACTTTAAAATTGAATTGCACGATCAAGATAAAACGTGAGGTCTTACTAGTATGTGCCAATATTGCGCAGTGTGTTAACGTTAATGTCGAAAAGAAAAAAGAAATGCAATAATTTAAATATTCTCGTCATTTAGAAAAAACCTCAGAATCACCACGTCGATTGTTTCTTCTGTATGTCAAATATCAATTAAATAAATTCAAGCAATAGAATCAAATGGTCATATGCCACGACTGTAATGGTCTTCAGGTCTACTTATGATCAACTACATGACCCCCCTATCCATGCTAATGATGAACAGCCTAGAATATCAACATCTACTGCCTATTATGTAATGGATTGAGACACCAACGTTAAAAGAAGGTGACAGGAAGAGTTAAATACTGATATATTTGTTGAACCCCAAATTAGCCAACTCATTGAAAAAATCCACGGTTTGTGAATTCTTTGAATAAAATTTGAAACATTTTTTTTGGAAACTAAAAATTCAGTAACTTTATTAAATTTGTCTAATGCATTTAAAGATCTAGGATGCGACATGGACATCAAAATTCATTCCCGCAGTCTCATTTAGAAGGTTTTCTGGAAAATATTGGAGATATTAGCGAAGAGCAGCGCGAGAGAATCCAACAAGACATCAGGACTAAGGAGGAGCAATATCAAGAAAGGTAGTTCATCCACATAATGGCTGACAATTCTTGGAGGTTGGAGCATACGGCGAAATCAATACGGCCTTGTCCATATTCGAGAATTTTAAAAAAAATTGAAGGCATAAAATAAATATTATTTTTATTGCAATTTGAGGTAAAACTAGCACTTTGGTATGTCTCAAAAGCTATAGCTTAGCAAAGTTCTGTTACTTTTCTCAAAATCTGCGTCCTGGAATTACTTAAAAACCATCATAGCATCCCAGGAAAAAATTTCACTGTCACGCAGTGTTGCAATGCAAGGCTTGTCACTGAAACATATTTTTTGGTAATAAGATGTACCTATAAAAGGTAACGCCGAACACCTGATTTTCGGCGCAGTTACGTGTAATTGCAACATACACATCCAATTATTATTAAAAGGTTCTACTACTTAAATACTTCTTGTTTTTACTTCCGAATTGACAGTCGATTCATAATTAATATCTTTGTTATCTCTATAACTTATGTTAATTAAAGTTTTTATTTATGTTAATTTATGTTTCTATTTATGAATATTAATTCACAATTGTAGTAACCTTTTTATACTTCTCACTTCTTTTTATACCTATACCTGTCGACGCTTAAACATTTAAAATCAAGAAAATTACACACATTTACTTCGCAGTAATCCACTTATTAAGTTCGTATTTACATAAACAAAAATGAGCATAAACTTTGGTAGTGGTCGTTAGTACAGGACTATCTTCTGACATATGGATATGAACACTATAGCACGTAGAGGGCGCAGTAATTAAATTTTATAATTATTTTGTTTCTCATAGGCCAATTCACTTTCCTGCTATGGCACCCTTACAAAGAACCAGAATTGTGAAGAATCTAATGATTTTTTTTTTTGGATCCATACAGTTTGAACTGTCTTAGTGTGTATGTATATAAAAGACAAGTGATGGCAAATGAATAACTTTTTGTTCGACATATGCGCAGATTTGTTTGAAATGGCATACGTTAATTCAACCTAGCTTGCGTTCTATGTTGTAAATAGGTTTATACGAATATATTTCATTTTTGTACTGAAATGAAAAATATGCGTTTAATAGTGTTAATGCTCTATCGAGAGTAAATAAAGTTAATGCAAGGCCACTAATTGACATTATTCGTTTTCCGTTTTTAACCACTTTTTTTACAATACATAACGGTTGTTATTATTGTGTGGATTCAAAAAACTGTATTGAAAATTTTATCAAAGCATTTAAAGGGGTGTGTTTATTCATTTCACATTTGTTATGTAAAAGATTCATGTGTATTTGATGATTATTTGCCAAAAGATTTACTTAATGTCTATGTAGGACAGTTGTAAATATATTGTTGAATAAAAAAAAACAATTTGTAATTCAAAAAAATTTGATGATTATTTGATGATTCAATACTCTAATATTAACCAATTAATCAATTACCGTATCTACAATAACTGGTATTGTTTAAGCGGGTATATTTTAGAATAGAATAATTAAATACTACAATGTGTTTGGTTATATGTTTTCGCTATAATCATGTATCACAATCACTGACGCAATTTGCATAATAAAATATTGCGATGTGCGATTAAAATAATACAAATGTCATGGACGTGGTAAAAGTGAAAAGTGTCGGAAGAAATGTGGTCGAGTGTCGCGCCGCTCGTCTAGTATGGAGCGAGCACAGAGTAGAGTAGAGCAGGACTTCTTAAACTTTTTTATATAGCGACCCCCTTCAAGCTTAGGAAATTTTAAACGACCCCCTCTTCCAAATAATAAAATATATATTAACCGTTATCGCACTATTTTACAATGTAAATAAAATAAGGATTGAAGAATATGTACCCATTCATGTTATATATAATGGGAAACGTTGACATAAAACTATATATATATATATATATATATATATATATATATATTCAATAGAAAAAATAAACTTTTGTAACAAATGCTTCATAAGAAAACATAAAACTATATCTACATATTCAATAGAAAAAATAAAATTTTGTAACATTTTTTCAATGAAAATCTATTATAAATATCAAACAATATTAATGTGATGAATGTGATTGTTTATTTTTACACAAATAATTAAATCTAGGCTCAATTTAAGTTAGTGCAGATCGTAATAAATGAGGCTGATTCACATAAATATGTTGCACAAAATGGCAGGCAGTAATTTGTT
>NW_020538040.1:71804717-72104578 GCF_003426905.1 Ctenocephalides felis
AAAATGTGGTCTGGATACTTCGCTTATCATTTTTATTTCAATAAGAATTTTATTATATTTGTGTTTGTCGACCGGATTGCATACATCTTATATTTATATAACAATCGCAACGATATTTGTCTTTAACCATATGTATCGTATCTAAAGTCTTATGAATTTTTAGGTTTTTGAACCATATGTAGCTAATGGCCCAGACGAAAAGTTATTTCGTGACGGGTGTCTATTCGTTCTTGATATAATAGCGTTTCAAATAGATTTGCTGGCATAGTATTGGTTTAAAATTATAATAAAAATTTATCTCGATTTTTATAAAATCTGTACGTTTTACGAGTTTGTATATTCAATACCTACCATAGCGGATAAAAACATGATTTGAATTTATCTATCATTCACAGTACTTGTGTTTTTATTTGAAAGTTATTCTTGTATGCTGAAGGTCATATAACGCCTACGTTGTATGCAATGTATATCCGCCCCTGTGCATTATTGCAAGAATATATATAATATATATATAATATATTATATATATCTATAGAAATAAATGGATATGTTTTGTGTGTTTGGGTATGTATGTATGTATGTATGTGCGTATACAATTTTTCGTCGACGATTTCGAGAACACGTATCAACCATTTGAATGATTCAAAAACATTCGATTCTTATTGATAAGGAGACGTGCTGTATAGTTTTTGGCAAAGGCAGGTTCAGTCGTTTCGAAGATACGGGACAAAAAGTGCCAAAAACGATAATTCAATTTTAAGAGAACCGAGCGTTCGATTCGAATGATTCAGAAAAAATTGTATTTGTATTGACGGAATGAAGAAATGAGGAAATTTTTGGGAAGGCAGGTCTAGCGGTTTCGGAGATCCAATAAAAAAAAAGTGAAAAAAAAACGCCATTTGGCGGATTAAAATGATCATTAGACATATGCACATCAAATTATCACATATTTTATAAATATTTTAATGATGAAAACGAATTTTATTAACATTTCTATGGGTTCTGTACCAATGTTTATCTGTAATACTACGACGCGGCGCCCACGCGCTTCTATTTTCGTGTCTACGCAGCTAACGTATCGCGATCGCTTTGAAAACCAGTTGAAAATTTCCAGAATATTTCCAAGTATGAAAAAAATGAAATTTTTGAAAAGGTCAATTTTTTTTGAGGAATTTTAAAAATCTCAAAAATCTATTTTTTTCTGGGTTCTAAAATAATTGAATCTGTTCTAAAATTTTTAATTTTTGGTACGGGAAGCTCTAGCAATTTGCCTCTCAGACACGATGCCATGCACCACTAGTTGTATTTTAGAAGTGTTTCAAATAAAATTACTTTATAGTTTGATTGAGATATAACTTCACCCAGTGATCGATTATTAAAATATTCACGGAGAAAAATATCTCTGATTTGAGCGATACGAAATGCAGCAGGCTGGACAAGAAAGTTTTCCCTTCTGACATCACTGGTAGATTCAAAGCGTATTTTATCGTTGCCCGAATGATTTTTTATCAACTGCGCTTGTTTTACTTCTAAATTTGCCTTTGAGAAACATTATTTCAGCCATGCATTTTACTCGTTCGATATTAGCAATATAAACGCATATGAATGCAGCATTGGCGAAATATTATGAGCGTGTACACAGTTTTAATTGGTTTTTATCACAAAGCGCATCGTGCTCGGTGAAGAACAACAAAATACATTCTTTGTCTGGATAAAATAATATATGTGGATGTGTAATATTGATATATATATATATATAATATATATATATATATATATATTGAATAAAATGTATAAATTGCTATATGTGTATCCCCACGTGATATTATAGCACACAGTTTTTGTATATTTTATGCATTAACACAAGCCTTCGCTACAATGTTGCTAACGATTTATATGCATGCAATGGTCAGATATTAAAAACTGTCATTACATGTTTCTTAGTAATAAGGCACTTATTCATTTGTTTTCGTTGAATATATTAATACATTTGCAGATAATTTGGTTGCGTTTATTGATTAAAGTCAGAAAATCGTTATTACAATGTTTGAACCATGTAATAATATATAAATAATTTACTATGGCATTATTACGATTATGGCTCTGATGAGAACAATTTTAAAATAAATTTTCATAAAGGAAATTTGGAATTCTATTGAATTTTTTTATTATTTGCATAGTCTTAATAAATTGAATGCTACACATATGTTTATCTTGTTTTAATACTGCATGTTGATTTTAGAAATTCCTTTATGAATATTTTTATTATGTACTTCCCGAGCATATTCAATTAACGGTGGCGAGCCGTTTTAATCAAAATTAATCATAATGAATTTATGGTATTGATTTTATAAACAAATTTGAATTTGGTATTTAATGAAATATTTGAAGATAAGTACTTACAAGGAAACTACTTAAATATAAACATGGACATGATATTGCTTGAGAATTCAATTTCTAAATATGTGTTATCATGTTGCATGAAAAATGTTATGGTTTTGTATTTTTATTATTTGGAACAATTTCCGGTTCACTAATTGAAAAATGATTAAGAATTATTATTCGATATCGACACATGCTTGGTATTTTGGTATATTATTTGATACAATTCTATATGGTTATCTTAAATAACTATATATATATATATATATATATATATATATATAATATATATATAATATAATATAATAAATGGTAGTCTGCTCGAAGGCAGGTTCATGGTGTGGAAGCCACACACATAAAAGATTCCCTTACCCTTCATCTCACTACTACTATTTCCCCTCCCCCTTTTTTATTTAATATATTTTCTTTCTTGAACTTCTGCTTCCATGCTTCTTGATCCTGTGTTCGGCTTTCAGTTCCCTGTATTTTCTCTTCTCGCGTAAGTCGTCAATCGTCTGTATTCTTCTTCTTCCCATTCATTTTGTTCGTTCTATTTTACTCTCGACGGCGACGTGCAAGAGGCACTCTTTTTGTAAAAGAGGTCCGATCCAGTTCCTATTCTTCTCAGAATCGTGCTTAGTAGAGTCTTTCTTCGCCCACTCTTCTCTGGACTTCTCATTTGATATTTTTCTGTCCACTTTATTTTCTCCATTCGCCTCCAGCACCACATTTCAAAACTCTCGAGGTATCTTATCGGCCTTTCCGTCCATGTCTCCGATCCGTACAGAGCTATACTCCAGACGTAGCACTTTATTAGTCTCTTCCGCAAATGGAGACTTAGTTTGCTCGTCAGTAGCATTCTCTCTCTCTCTCTCTCTCTCTCTCTATATATATATATATATATATATATAATATAATTATATATATATATATATATAGTAATTAGAACCATGTTCTATTTTTTTACCAAGTGATGCCACACATCAAGTCTCGAAACATATAAATAAAGAATTGAAATTCAATTAACCTTTTTTATTCGACGAATTCGTCAAATTTAAATTTGCAAATAATTTCAAATATGTTTATATGCATATGTACATGCATATACATATTGGTACGCACTTGTTCATCATATAGTTTCTAGTAACATTCCGGAACATTGACGCTCCACGTGTCATTGTTTGTCAGTTGGCTGAACTATAAAATACAAACAATCGGTTCGAGTATTTTGTAATTTTAATAATTCAAGGAAGCATTTTTGAATTAATCGCATTAATTACTCGAAACAAACAAAACAATTGAACAAAATAGAAGAGCATTTTATCAAAACAGCTGACGTGTTTAGGTGTTGAATATGGTGCAAAGTAAGCATGCGAAATAAATTGAGTGGCATTTTTCCAGGCCAATAATGCTATTCACGTTTCTCGTTTTTTGGCTTATTGCTATCAAAGCTTTAACCGTTCTTTGACTCACCGCTAGAATCGATTTCTTCCATCATCGATATATACATGTTTGTAATCATGAACGTTTTTGCTTTTTCGTACGTTCATCATAATTTGTCACGAATATTTGATCATTGTTGAAGTATGCATATAAAAAGAAACAGTCGAAGTATTTTAATCGGTTCTTTTTCAAATATTAGGTTGTCAAATATCTCCCTTCCGCTTTTTTGCTCTTAGTTTATAATACAAAAAGGCGGAAGGGAGATATTTGACAACCTAATATTTATTAAAAAATTCAATACTATATTATTTTTGGTGTATGCTTAGTACACTTCATAATGTTGGTGATAATGATTTTTTTCTCACGTGATAACAATCTCTCTGGTACGGTATTCACTAATTTTGGTAACAAATGTATATATATATATGATTTTAAAATGCTACCCAGTGATTCTCATTTTAGGTTTAAAACATGATGATATAAGGATAGAGAAAATTAATAATAAGTCTACATTACATGTTAATTTGCTAAATCTAAAGGGTTAGTTATTTTGAGTCTTCTGGGAATATTGGATGACAGTAAGTCTTTGGCAAGTTGGTTCGGATGATATTCAAGTTTAGTTTTGTACTTATGTTAGATGCATGTTTTCTGATTTTTTCTGTTACCGTGAACATATTGGAGTCCTAGTGAATCCGCCAATTTGGGACACATTTTGGCGACTTTAGTATTTTTTTTTAAGAACTTTTTGTTGGCGATGATAATAATATGTAATCTATGCTATTAGTTAATTGCTTAGTTCCTTTACCTTTATTATTCAGTACACTTACAAGTAATAATTGATTTGACAGTATTACTTATTTATATAATTTATTACCAAACAATTTCTTTCTATTGATCTCCAGATTTAAAATCAACACAAGCATATAAATATATATTCATTTCATGTTAGTAGTTCTAGATAAAATTTCTAACCGCAAATAAATCTGAAATACGTTGACGCCAAATAAAAGTTGCATCTGTAGCGCAAACTGTTTGGAGAAATTTTCTTATGTGAAATGATATCATCAGGCCAGTACCATTGCACTCTTTCATATGCAATGCTGCGATTTTATTATTCCATGTCATGCATATGTGCTCTTTATGAGTCTTTATGAGCACTATACGTCGCATAAATTGTTTGTACTGCTTGTAAAACATCACGTATAGGAATTATCAGTGCAGCGCCAGTCAGTATAAACGATTTATATACATATATGTTTGCAAACACACACACATATATATATGTGTGTATATATTGAATTCTCCCATGGTGTATCTTGTTAACGCTGTGATTTTGTGTGGACAGAGTCGCGAGTTCGAGCCCGCTCTCTGGAAGCCCTGATATCGTGCAGTAGCGATGTCCATTTTCTCTTAAAAATATAGATTAAAAGAATGTTTCCATTCGAAAATAAGCCCATGTCGGGCACTGCGGTGTGAAATGGCAATGGGACATGTCTTACACTATTCTTCCCTGAATCGAGTTGGAGCTTAACTCAGCTCAAGGACTACCCGTTATTATTATTTACAGTGGTACCCCTCGTAAATCGAAGCAATTTTTTTCAAACAAATATATTGGAATGACATTAATTCGTTCCAGGTCAAAAATATTTGAATTACTAAATAAAAAATAACTAAACCGATTCAAAGTTATACTGCGAATTATCTATTTGAGACAATCGTCATCTTCTTCACTATGCTTTTAAAACAAGTGAATTTTAGTCACAAATTCTGATTTGTACTTGTACATTGAGTGTTGTATATTGACCTAAAATACCGAAATATTAGGTTGTCAAATATCTCCCTTCCGCTTTTTTGCTCTTGGTTTATAATACAAAAAGGCGGAAGGGAGATATTTGACAACCTATTACAAGCATGATAATTTATATTTACTAATAGTACGACTGCTTAACGAATGTTTATCGATAAAGCTGGGGTTAACACGGGGATATTCATTTTATACATAGCTTTTATGTGCTGAAAACAGTTAACATTAACTGCGTGCGTGCACCTTCCCATATATATAATTAGGCTTCAATCAGCATATCTACCGTGGATATAGTATAATGTACTTATTAGTTACATAAACGATATATTTAATAAATTTTGTTGCTCAATTACTTTAACGCCACGTGCATGCAAGAATGAAAAATTAAGTAAACATTTATATTAAGTGAAATTTAAATATGTCGCAACACATTGTGAAATATGTAGACTCCAATTATTTAAAATATTGTTTTTATTGATTTTTATTTATTCAATTTGAAATAGTTTTACTTTTTTTTACTCTTTACTTCGTTTTTAAATTATGTCTATCTAATATGAATGGATCTGCTAAAATTGATGTTTGAAAATTCAAGAGTCCCGAAGTATGTTATACGTTCAAAAATAATTTGCGTGGAGTTTTAATATACTTTTTGAATGAAATATTAGAGCTTCAAGTGAATACTGTTATTTTAAATGCTTAATTTATAGTTTATATACTTCTAACTAAATAGAGATCTTGAGTCTATTTACTCCCAAACTGAATAGATCTCTTTGCCTCAAATCAATAAATTAAGCTTTGCCGCCTTATTCATTGGTCAAAAAATTATCTATAACAAGTGTGCAATAATAAATTTTATGCTTTGTAATATATATGAGCTGCTTATATAATCTATATATATATATATATATATATATATATATATATATATATATATAGTCTTGCATTTGTAAATTGCATCTTTAAGGGGTTATTTGCGGAAAGTTGTCTTTACACTTATGAATGCTTCTAATAGTGTTAACATTACATCAGATCACAACCTGTTACATGATTCTTATTTAAATTTTTTACACTTTTTGACAAATAATTAAAAAAACATTCTTTCTTTTCAGTTTCATACGTCTGCTTTTTTTTTTTTAAAAAAAAAACTTTGCTGTTTGTGTACTTTATAATATCGACATCGATTTAAGATCAATAATTAAAGTTTTTATATCCTGATATATAAAAACAACACACACGCACATACACACAGACTTTAAGTCAAGTTCTCCTTAAAATTCATCCGTTCAATAATCTGTTTATTACGAAATAGTTATCCCATAACATCGAGGGAATAATACTTTTTGTCTCACATAACAAATCATACAAGTAATTAATTCTGTTTTTTCTTAACCCTTTTCTTAAAAACTTTTTAATTCTCTAACATTTGTAATATTTTGTTAAATAATCCACTCATTTATTTTTATTACTCATTTTGATTATATTGTCATCTATTTCTGTAGTTATTTCTTCCACAATTTTACTCACTTTATATAAAAAATCCACCATTTTCTACTTTTCTAAAATAAATCTTATCAAGATCGTGTTTCTTGACAGATGTCCTGAAGATGGAACGTACCTAGTTCCGAAACGTCGACAGTAATTGAATAAAGATATGTTTTTTTTAAAAAAAAAACTTTGTTTTTTATTACTTTTTGGATTATTTGTTCGAAGCTCTATTATATATATAATATATATATATATATATATATATATATATATATATATATATATATCAAGCTTCGTATGGAACTACCATGGAAAAAAATTTGAAAATGAAAAAAAAAATTATGTATAACTTAGCGACAAATGAATGAACAAAGTGAAAATTCGTG
Organism: Ctenocephalides felis; assembly: GCF_003426905.1. Classification (NCBI taxonomy): domain Eukaryota; kingdom Metazoa; phylum Arthropoda; class Insecta; order Siphonaptera; family Pulicidae; genus Ctenocephalides; species Ctenocephalides felis. The sequence continues at coordinate 71,812,218 of NW_020538040.1, forward strand.
TCATTTTTTATTGAAAATTCGACGCTCTGCACAATTCTTGAAAATTCTATACAAAACTTTGATTGAATTGCGGTCTATCTAAAAGACAATATTAAGAGCTAAAACTTTCAGAGGATTGTTTTTTTTATCAATTTGAAACCATTTGAGCCCTTGGGAGCAAGGAAATTCGAAAATGTCCAATCCAGTCAAACAAAGAATCATCAGGCAGTGGGTTGTCTTTCAGAAACTCTAGATTAAGGAAATACAACAGCTCAAAAAACACATATAGGTATATTATTTATATATACGCTTTACCAAATCGCGCTATCAAAACTATCAGTTGTACAAGTGTCGCGTTTTACGTTACACGTGTAATAAAAATATGAATACTGCTCACTTTATTGTTTTATTAATAGTTATTTTTATGCTTGCTATTACGCACAAGCAGCCGATATAATTTTTACACTATACGAACTACAATTTTTGCTGCATGTTAATTGCAGTTTTGTTTGTTATCTACCAACCGATTTTATGCCACTCTATCTAATCTTCAATTTAATTTCTTATGTTTTGGATACAGGATTAAATTTACTCATTACAGAAAATAAATTATCCTAATTGTATTAATTATAGTAAAATACAACATTAAAACGATATTAAGCCTAACATTGGTATTATGTAATGCAATGATAACTTGAAGAAAAAATATTTATGATAATGAGGTAGTTTGTTTAAGACTTATTTAATTGATAGATGTCTTCTGGCAGTAAAAATCCCAAATCTGGAAAATAATAATTATCAAGAACATAATAAAAATAATTTAAAGAAAATTTTATTTTATTATAATAACTTTTATGAAAAATAATATTCAAACTATAGATTTATATAAAAACTTTCTGATGCGTTTCTGTTTCTGATGCAGTAAGAAATAATTTTACAATGCATAATGAAGTGGCCATAGATTTTATGTTCTTAATTAATTCTTTTAATTTACTTTTCTAAATGATACTACGTAATCTATTTGAAATAGTATTATGCAAATGTTTATTGGTTTATCGCCGTTCGTTACTTTGTTGCGACTAAATATAGCAATTGCAATTGTTTAGACAATATTTGGCGCGTGTGTTGTGGCATTCTCTAGCAAGAGTAGAGTTTTGCACTTGTCTATGTTGTACTTCAACAACTATTATTAATTAAATGTCCACCCCCATTTCTTTTTTTACAATAATTATAATAATTTCTACTATGATAATATATTCGTTTAAACATATTTCTCCAAGAGTATATTCTATGTTATACATTTTTTTTTTATACTTACGCGATTTATTCATATATAATTATAATTATAAGAATTAACTTCTCGTGGGGTAAGTTATGGTAATCGCAAAAAATCGAAAATAATAAATTATATATATCTTTACTTTTCAAAGGTTTCTGAAAGTTTTCGGCATACCTTAGAAAAAAATAGATGTATGTGTGTGTGTGATAGCGGATACAATTTTTTGTCGACGATTTCTAGAACACGGATCCACCGATTTTAATAATTTAAAAAACATTCGTTCCCTATTGATAAGTAGACGTGCCGAGCAGTTTTTCGCCAAGGCAGGCTCAGTCGTTTCGAAGATAAGGGACAAAGAGTGCCAAAAATGGTAATTCAGTTTTCAAGAGAACGCAGCGTCTAATTTGAATGATTCAAAAAACATTTTATTTGTATTGACAAAGTGAAAAATTTATGAAAAAATTATGAAATTGTTGGAACAGTAGGTCCGGCGGTTTCGGATATTTAATTAAAAAAAAAGTGGCAAAAATAGCGACTTGGGGTCAAAAATGATCATTAGACATATACACATTAAATTATCAGTAATTTCATAGAGATTTGTATGTTATGTTACGTAGTTATAGAATTTTATTAAAACTCTCATTCGATAATTCAGGTTGTTGGGTTATAATTCAACCCTCGTAGTTGTGGACTGTATTAAAGACTAATTTGTTGTTAATATTATGTATTTGTTGCAGTTCTAATTACAATCACTGATTTGTTACTAAGTTATAATGAAAGAAGATATATTTATTGGTTATTTATTCGACATGTTGTTTTGCGAACTTTACTTTTGGAAGTGAAGAACTAGTTCAATTAAAACACTCCGCTACCCCCTCTACCAGGGGTAGCAGCCATTCCGTGTAAAGCTTAATGCCCTGAAGTTTGTCACCTTCATGGCCAATATAATAAAACGAAAATACTTCCGACCATGATTTTAATAACAAATTGCAAACTATAGGCTTCGTACCAATGTTTTCGTCTTTAAAACATCTACGCAGTGCGATTGCTTTGAAAAAAAGTTCAAAGTTTTCAACAAAAAAAATCGAAATATAAAAAGCCATTTTTTTAAAAAACTTTTCTAATCCCACAAAGATCTAATTTATTCAGTTTTCAAACAAATTTAAAGCATTTTGAAAATTTTTAATTTTCTGTACAGGAACTCGCAGTAATTTTCCTTAAGACATGATGCCATGCACCACTAGTTTTGTTAACTTATGAGTTTTTTTTTTTGTTATTTCTAATTTTACACCCACGTTCTCTGCGACATTTGTGCAACGAATGAGTGTTTTTCTTTACAGAAACGAGTGTATTTTCGATTTTCCTAGAATTTTTCGATTATCTCAACACTACGAAATATTTTTCTTACAATTTTAATGATCAATGAAACCGTTTGGATAAATAAAATTGAATTTCTATATAAAGAATCGCATGAGTACTACGATATCGATATTATTTTCGGTAAAATGAAGCGTATCTATATAAATCGACAGAGGCATGTAGAGTTTGTTTATCGCGTTTCGGATGACGTATAAGTGCGTTTCTAGAAATCATGTATACGAGTGTGTAGTCGAAATCACACTGACGTCAATCCGATTAACATTATTGTCATGCCTGCCATGTGAGTTGGCAAGATCATTAGCAAACGACATTTGAGCGCGCCAGCACGGGACCTGAGCAAAAGATTTTTTTCGCTCGTTTTTGTTACATTGCCGGATTTAAACAAAAAACTAGCTGTAAGTGGAATTCTGTCTTAAGGCAATTACGGCATCGTGCCTTAAGGCAAATTGCTGGAACTTCCCGTACCAAAAATTATTATTTTTTTAAAAACAATTAACATTTTTGAAAAAAATTTACTTCGAAAAAATTAGATTTTTGAGAAACTATATATTTGACAAAAAATTACTTTAAAAAAAAATTTTTTTTTGAAGACAAAATTTTTTTGAAAAGAAAAATGTTTTCTTCATTTTGACATATTTTGGAAATTCTGAACTTTTTTTTAAAGCAATCGTACTGCTTGAACTGCATAAAGACGAAATATCAATGCGCGTAAGTGCCGCGCCGCCGTCTAACGCATAAGCATTGGTACAGAACCCATAGAAATGTAAAAAAAAATTATACTTATTGTTAAAATCTCTATAAAATATCTGATAATTTGATGTGCATATGTCTAATGATCATTTTTAACAGCCGAATGACTCATTTTTTTACTTGTTCCTCCAAAGTTGTTTCACCTGCCTTTCCAAAAATTTGAACAGTTCTTCATTTAGTCAATACAAATAAAATGTTTTTTGAATTATTCAAACGGACGCTCCGTTCTCTTAAAAACTGAGGTACCGTTTTTGGCACTTTTTGCCCCATATCTTCGGAACGGCTAGACCTGCCTCCGCCAAAAACTAATCAGCACGTCTCCTTATCAATACGAATCGAATGTTTTTTGAATTATTCAAATTGCTTCATTCGTGTTCTCGAAATCGTCGACAAAAATTTGTATCCGCACACACATACATACACGCACACACACAAACACACACATACATCCATTTTTTCTAATTGTAAGGTATGGCAAAATATTCAGAAACCTTTGAAACGTCGAGAAATGCAAAAATTTTCATTTTCGTTTTTTTTTGTGAATATTATAACTTACCCTACGGGAAGTTAAAAATATTTAGGACTTTTTAAGTACACGTTTTGTTTTAATTGACACAAATGTACATTTCAATTATCATTTTAATTAACGTTGGTTGTAGTTTATATTTTTTTCTTACAACAATACTGCAGAAGTATTTCATCGAGCTTTAATTTGATCTGAGAAAATAACATTTTTAACACTCTAAGTCATATAGTCTTTTTTCATTTATGTTTTTGCTTTACTGTTGAAACATATTCATTTAGAAAATTCTAATCTAAATTATGTCTATGTAAATAAACTTGTAATTACATTACATTTATTGGTAATCAATTTACACTAGAGAGCAACTCTCGCATATTTAATCTTTTTCAAGTGTTTATGCGAAATTGATATCAGTGAAATTATTTTGCAATAGATATCTAATCTATGAAAAATCTTATGCGACCCTGCTAAACACTTTCTAAGGGTTATTTGAATTTTACAAATTTAGGTATTACTAAGGGCTCGCCCGTAGGTAAGCGATTAAGAGCGACGGGACCTGAATCAGAGGTCCCGGGTTTAATATTCACTTCGAACAGCCTGTTGTCAGGCAGCAGTGACATCGATTTTCACTTGGAAATATAGATGGCAATATGTTTCCAATTGAAAATAGCCATCGCCCGTCATTGCTGCACCAATAAAAATACTCGCCCTATTACAGAGAATGTATTAATAATATCATACCGAGATATGCCAAATAGACTAGTATTAAGTCAAATCAGCACAACAGCTTATAGGACTATTAGGTTCTGATTGCTGTTCATTTGAAAGAAAAGGTATTAATAACTTTTTGTATAATAAAATGCAAAATTATCGTGTTATGTGAACCCAAGGAATTATCATCGTTATTCTCCTTGACAGAGGACATTCAAGCTGTTTACGCTGTCTAATATAATCGTTATGAGTCTGTGTAACAATATTATAAAATTGTGACATTAGGTATATATAGTGTAGTTAATGTTTTAATTGTTATTAATAAAAATAACAAAAAAGTATGCATAATCATGATTTGTGACATTAGGTATACATGTACATAAACACTAAGCGAGATTCATAGAAATATTTTATAACTCCAATCTTTTTTATAATATTTTACCAGCAATCAGAACCTTCACGTTTTATAAGCTGCTTGGCTGAAACTTTTTCTTACGTGGTATTTTTAGATGATAACCCAGCTGTTGATCCATCCATATTTGGTGATTTTCACTATTAGAATTTGTCTAATGGTGCTGAATTTTTATTCAATTCAGTGCACTAATGCACAGGAAGCCCTATTTTCATATGGAAACATATTTTATCACAGGAAGCCTTATTTTCATATGGACCTGCCTTTGCCAAAAACTTATCAGCACATCTTCCTATCAATAGGAATCGAATGTTTTTTAAATCATTCAAATCGGTTGAACCGTGCGCCCGAAAAGCTAGACGAAAAATTGCGTACACACAAAACACACGCATCTATTTTTTCTAGGGTATGCCAAAATGTTCAAAACCTTCAAAGCGTGAAGAAATGCAAAAATTTTCAATTTCGATTTTTGGGCCATTACTTCACGGGAAGTTAAAAATTAATCGATAGTTATTTAATGGTTATTTATACGATATTTTGACATTGTACAATATAAATTTTATAGTTATAGTTTTTATTTTATAGTGTAGTTACCTGATTCTGAATGAAGTAATTTACGATATTGTTTTTATATGATTTTCCTTAAATCACAAAATTATGCAGGTAACTACGATCTTTTACTACATTACATCATCCTTGATTTTTATGAATTATATATTTATATTGTTTTCAATATCGTATGAGTGTAAATATTATCAAATCTATACGCTATTATAATATTTGTTGTGGCATAATAATTTTATGGCATCCGTGTAAAGCCCCCGGACACAGATAACTTGTTTAGTAAAATTTCTGACCAGATAGGTGACATTTCTGTAATATTAATTTTTATCTTACGGAGACGCGTGGATATTTTATATATCGGGTTTATTTTATCAGTCCACTTGTGGTTTTTAACTGGACTTATGAGATACTTTTTGCGAATAAACACATAGATATGCCATACCAAAGACGCGATGACATTGGAATGCATATTTTTTTACTAATTTAGTCGTTGAACGTTGTTGTTTCATTCATAATTAACACAAAATTCATATAACTTTGCGTGACAATATAATCGAAATATATTTTATAAATTATTTAATGTTATAAAAGGACTACACATTATAGTTACTATTTAATTCTACATTATAATTGGTTAATTATAATGTAGATTTTGGCATTTCAGTTTTCTAGATGTGCTATAAGTCTTTCCATAAGAGCTACATGATTAATCTCGAATAATACATATTTAAATAAAAAATAATAGAAATTATCTCTCACTAGATGTGCATGATTATAAAATATCATGACTTTATGTGTCATCCATCATTTTTATATATTTCATTTAGAGTTATTTAGTTTTTCAATGATACATGCCATTCCAGATAATTTGTTTGTTTATCTTATATATATATATATATATATATATATATATATATATATATTAGGGTGGTCCTTAATATTTACATTTTCGAATTTTATTGCTTCCAGGGGCTTAAATACTTTCAAATTGATAAAAAAAATTCTCTAGAAGTTTTAGCTCTTAATATTAACTTTTAGATAGTACCCAATTCAATCAAAGATTCGTATGGAAATAGCATGGAATTTTTTTTGAAAATTTTAAGTGTTTTTTAGGTATAACTTAGCGACAAATGAATTTAAAGTGACAATTCGGGTCATTTTTTATTGAAAATTCGACGCTCTGCAAAGCAGGTTTTTTATAATTTGTTTTTTAAAGCGTCGAATTTTGAACATTCATTTGTTCGCTAAGTTATATACAAAAAACATTTCTTAAATTTTTGAACCACCAAACATCACGTGTGTTTTTAGTTGCGCGAAAAAACTAAAATTTTTGATTTTTTATTCGAAAATGTTTGTATTTTTTTAAAAAAATCAGTTAAAAAATAAATACACGTGATATCTTACCATACCCCTCCCTCCCCCACGTGATATTTCGCGATTATTTGTCAACCCTCTCCCTTCCCCTAAAAACCTCCCGTGATTAATGGACGCCCCCTTTCCATACAAAACTTTGATTGAAATGCACTATCTAAAAGACAATATAAAAGGCTGAAACTTAGAGATTTTTTTTATCTATATTTATTTTATTTATATTTGAGCCCCTGGAAGCAAGGTAATTCGAAAATGTCCATATTACGGACCACTCTAATATATTTCTTTATTAATAATTAGCAATAAGAATATATAATTTCTATGAGACCATATGCGACGTCAATATAAACATATAAAATGAAATAAAATATTTGAAATAAAAACAATGAAAAGCAAAGCAAGAGATATTAAACAAAAATTATAAGTAAATACAAATAATAATAATTATAAGCAAATAAAGAATATATGCATGTTAGGGTAACTTTATTGAGTAACTATCCTAAGTAAAGAATGGTAGGCAGAAATTACTTGATCAGGTCAGCAGGCCAATTTCTTTTGAACTTCATTTTAAATGTCTTTTTTTTACCGACTAATAGGAAACGGTGAGTGGTTAAAGAGCTTTCATGTTTCATTACACAGACGTTTGCAAAAATAAGTATGAAGTGGGAAGTGGTTTTCGATTCTGCAAAATGTTGTCCTAAGTATTTGTCACAGTTGTCTATATGTATCTAATAAATATATCGCCTACGATTTATTACTAAACATAAAAATATTGTGCATACGGCAATGTTCGTTTTAGTATTCTATTTGCCCTGCAGGGTGTCATTATACTTAGCACTTATTCTAATTGCTGTTTTTACGACATATGTGTTTGCGCTGTCATGAAAAATTGGCAGAAATCAACGTAAAGGCAATGAAATTTTAATTGCAATAACTGAGATCGGCAATGTTTGTAATGTTATTGGTCGTGAGTTGCGTCATTTGACATTTAAACTGCGTCATAGTGTATATATTTATGATTATAATAATTGTTAATAGAAAACAATCTTATTGTTACAAAGAAGCTGAATTATTAGCAACTACATAGCCAAATGCATTATTTGGTTAATATAATTGATAAGCAGTATTAATTAATTGTTTGGTTTTCCATTGCTACAACTTAAATCAATTATTATGTATTTATGTTTGATAATGGCTCTATATAAAATACATGCATGCATATATATATATATATATATATATATTGATAATTTTGCAGCCAAATCGTCGAATTAAAAAGGTTAAAATAGAAAAATTCTTTATTCTATTGAACGTTTCGATACTTAATGTCTGTCAGTAATCAAATCAGGAAAAACACAAAAAAAATTATATAAAATTATTAAACACTAAACTTATGCAAAATAAGAACATAACTAATAATAATTATTAAAGAAAGAAAATTAAAGAGCACATAATACCCGTCTAATATTTACGAGTTTATCGCTCTATATATAAGTTCTTTTTATACGATACATCAAATAAAAAGCGAAGATTTATAAATTAATCTTCAATTTTCCAAATGTTTAGACATAAAATTTTGTCATCATCAGTGGATATTAGACTTTTTGTCTTCATCTATATATGTTCACAAAGCACTATCATTTACACTAACTTGACAAATAACAGCAAAATATTGCGAAATTAATAAAATACTCCAGAAACGTGTAACAAAAAATAATGAAATTAAAATACAAAGTAATTTTGCACGAGAACTTGTCTTCTACTGAGTCTGAGGCTTTCGCGAGTCATTGATAACATAAAATTTTATGTATAGAAAATCAATGATTAATTTATAAATCTTTGCCTTATTCAACGAGTCATTAAAGCACATGTTTAACCTTGTTTGTGCTTTTTTTTACTTGATAAATAAAATAAAATAAAACTCAGTATCACATAAATAAAACTACCAACATATTTACAGTAATTTGTATAGTTTTCATGCAAGCTTGAGTAAATAACATAAAGATCTTGCTTGATCTACGTTTTGAGATTGAGTTAAGATTTTGTGTGCATTCATTTTCTATTTAATTGAATGAACGACCTACCTGCAAAATATATACACAGTGATTTACCGAAAGCTTGGTTCGACTTATACATCCCTAATAGATACTTCCGCCCACAATTATATTTATTGACTCGCTGTTTTTTTTGTTATCGAATATTTTAGTGTTGTGTAACAATAAAAAACTGTATTATAGGTACTATTATATCAAAAGTGACGCAGAACACATTCGTGTGTTCAAATCCTTACGTTTTGGCTATAGTACTAGTATTCATTCAGTGGAAGCTAAAAATTTAAAATAAAAACAAAAATGTATAACAATTGAGTTCAAAATATAAGAGGTGACAAGTACTTACAATTTGATTATTCTAATGTTAAAAACAGAAAAAAAATCAGAGTTTATGGTGATGCACTATTCTGTATGATACAAACATTAAACTATACTTATTCACTTATTATACTATATATACTACTTTAATAACTTATATACACTACACGTATAAATTTTTTCTCTTCCACGAATTCGACTAGATTTCTAAAATGGTGCATGAAATAATAATTATTTCTGCAAAAAATAAAAAAGCAGCAAATTAATATCGTAGGAAATTGCGGTGAAGCGATGCCAAACAAGTAATATTCGAAAACAGGGTGGGCGGCATTACGGTCTTCAGAGAAGTAATCTATCTGTTTGTTTACCAGCAAATGAAAACATGGCACGCCTACTACTACAAAACCTTAATACTATTAAGAGATTTTCAATTAGCGTCGTGCCTTTATATTTGTCCTCTTCTTATTCAGTTAATTTAGTTTCAATTAAACTATTTTAGTTATTTCCTCATTAAAGAAATGTTTTTGAAGACACTTTTGTTTTTTACTGACACACATGCAGTTAATTTTAATCAGAAGATGAAAAATATTTACGTAATATGCGAATGTGGCAAATAACATGGAAAAATATGATGTATAACACTGTATTTATTCTCACGGTTTTAGTATTCGTACATGTAAATACACTACAAAGTATATATGGTATATATATATATATATATATATAATATATATATATATATATATATATATATATATATATATATATATATATATATATATATATATATATATATATATATATATAGTGTGTGTAGTATATCAAATTATTTGAAATATAAATAATATATTATTTGAACCTAGCATTCATTTTGGTCCACTGAATCTTTACTTTATAATCAGTTCATTACGTTCACCTTCCATGTAGTAAAAGAAAAGTTATGGTTGTTTTATCAATATCATTGAGTAAGGCAATTAGTCCAGGCTCTGTATGGAATCGAGTATGCACAATATGAGGACCGCCAACTCTCTTCTGATTCTTTTACCCGGGAAGCCAAATACAGAGAAAACCCATGTTGCCAGCTTCTATATTGTTTTACTTTACCCATGCCTCCATGCGTCCTAGCACTCGACGTAGCCTGTATGAAACTTATTATGTTTTCCTTTATTCGTATTCACGAATGATCTAAAAAACATTCAATTAGTAATGATTGGGAGAAGTGTTTATTAGTTTTTGGCAAAGGCAGGCCCAGCCATTTTGAAGATACGGAGCTAAATATGTAAAAAATGACAGTTTTTGAGAGAACTAAGCGTCCGATTTGAATGATTCAAAGAACTTTCTGCTTGTCTTAACAAAATAATTGATTTTGAAAAAAAAAAATTTTTTTTTCAACTTTTTTTTTTTTTTTTTTTTTAATTTTTTGTATATCGAATATAATTCAGATTTTATTCTTAATTCTGACTATAGTTCTAATATACTTTAAACAAATAATTTCAACTTTGCAATTCAGTTTATATAATTCTTATAAATATTAGACAATGTTACAATATTTATAATAATCTATTTACAAACATTTAATATTCCTCGAACATTTCGTTACGGTACATGAAGTTCCAGCACTTTGACTTAAGGCACGAAGCCATACACCACTAGTTTCAAATTGTTTTCCACATAGTACGATAGATAGTATATAACAAAAGGAAAATTATATGTAGTAATACAAGTGTATTATTATATAGTATTCCACGATTCGTTCATAGATCTTGGGTATTTACGTTATTTACTTGCGCACTATGCGATAGTCGATCACTGCGCTGACAGATTAATAATAATACGATGGTCGTTCTAAGCGTAACATGACTAGTGATATTGCGTATCTTATCCTTTGTAATACGCATCGTCACCTGACATATCAACAATGAATATAGTGGGACTGAATGGCCATGTACAACGCTCATTTGCCTAATGTGCCGCAGATTTAAGTATACACAGCAGCTTTAAACTTGACACAACACGTCAAAACTTTGGTTACTCATCAATATCACTTTCAAATTTTAATTTGAAAGAAATTGTTTTAAATGTTTACGTATATTTCTACGTCTTCATTGAAGCAGTATTCCCAATTGCGAAATTGACATTTCTTAAGTGTTCGATAATATATCACATTTCAGTAACGTTCCTTAAGACGATTGGCTGAGTTAGCAGTATTCAAAACCGATAACATATTTAGAAGTTAATAAAAAAAAAATATTTTCAATAACAAATTAATTAGGGGGAAGTCCGACCGACGGTACCTAAAGCCGGACACTCTATTAAACTCGTATTATTTAAGCGAGTATAAATCTTTTTGTTTCAAAATACAAGGGTGAAAGGGGCGCGGGGCGCTCACAGGTGCAGGATCACGCGCCAAGACTCACCTGTAACGCACACGGCCACGGCGAGAGCAACCCTTTGTTGTTTTAGGCGCAAAAACACGGCGTCACCTAAATATCAATGGAAGTATTTCTAGTGTATTTATGCATTTATATTTTAGTGGCATTCAATAATAAAAGTAGTATTTGATTGTTATCCGTGAAATGGTAGAATATTATTAGATATTTTAAACAATTTTAGTAGGTACTACCAAATGAACAAAATTGACACTAAGTCGTCCCTTAGCGCCGGAAGTAAACATATTGATATTTCTTGTGAGAATTGACGCAATTTATTCTAATTATTTAATTTTGTTTTGTATGAGTGCTAACGGTCACTACATACCCCCATTTTTCGAATTTTCTAGTCAAAGAATCAAAATCTTATGATGAATGCTCCAGCTGAAAGCATCGGTGTGGCCCAGACAAAAGGGTGGATAATTAGTGATTTTTTTTTGCAATATCTAAGAATATTTGTCAAACATAAATGTGCAGACATTTCCGAGTGTAGAGATGGCTACATATGTGTTCAATGCTGGTTATTTTGAAATGTCCGGTACTAGGTGCCACTTTGTAAAATCATATTTTTTGTTACCAAAGTTTGATTGATAGTATTAATTATTGTTTAGCAAAGATTTCGTTTTTGTTAATTTAGTTTGATTTCTAGCTTTGTTATCTAACATAAGTCATAATTTAATAAACATTTTGTAAAATATTTTTTGATTTATTTATAAATAACCTTAGGTGTCCGGCACTCGGAGACTACTTTTACATGATTATAAGTACTGCTCTTACTCTTTTGGAGGCACTATATGTATAATATCACTATTAGAAACATATCTAATAATAATCTCATCACAAAGAGAATGTCAGTCAACCACTGGGTTGCCTTCTAGAAAAACTAGGTTAAAGATCACAATAGTTCATAGAATTTTGATTGCTCTTCAAATATATAATAAAAATTATATAGAACGACTTGATTTATCGAAAATTAGTGAATAATTTTTTTTTTCGAGAATATAAATTTCTCCTTCAAGAAGTTAAAAAACAACATATTGATCAACTTGCTAATAGTTTAACAGATTGTCAATCAATGTATGTGTAATAATTTTTATGCGTATAGTACTTGTATATATATAAAAAATTGCACAACTTTGATTTAGAATAATTGTTTTATAAGTTACAGTTTTAGAACAGCTTTTATAATGTGCTGAGTGAGAGTCTTTCGATAAAATAGTTGTTCCACTTATTCCTGATATTAATTAGTCGCGATACACATATTCTGGCAAGTTTCCAAACATAATGAATGCCCTTGAATTTAAGTTATGCGATTGTTTTGTCTTGTTTCGTGCTTTTATGCAGACACGCATATGCTCACTACCGCTTTTTAACTTTTTTATTAGTCTGTATATATATATATATATATATATATATATATACAGATGTTCGTTTGCCCTAAGACAGGTCCATGGTATGACAAACCAAAAATTAATTATTTATTCCTATTACCATTAATCACTTTTTATTCTTTTTTATGCATTTTCCTTTCCAAACTCGCACGATTCCCGGTCCAGTGCTTCGTCTTTCAGTTTCCTCTATATTCTGTTCTCGTGTAAGCCATCCATCATTTGCATTCTTCTTCTTCCCAGTGCTTTGAGTCCTTCTATTTTACCTCCAACCTTCATTCTTTGCAGAATGGTTCCAATCAAATTTTCTTTCCTCTTCAGGATCGTGTTCAGAAGACTCCTTTCTTCTCGCATATTTCTATAAAGAAATAAATAAATATATTTATATATTTTTTTGGTGTGTCTCAAATAAATCACTAATTAACATATTGATTTCTTGTCAATTAAGTCGATCATTTTTGATCGATACACTTTTGATATCTGGACAGCTCTACAAGCTTAAGATGTTAACAACTCTGCAATTCGTTATTCTAACTCGCATTTTAAAGTACTGCGGGGATCCTAATATAATTCTCTATATTAAAATTTACAGTAGGACAAAATTGGGTGGACTGGCATGAATTGTCGGAGGATCGACTGAATTTTTGGAGGGCCTCTCGTGCTTGAAACGAGGCCCCAATAAGACTTATTAAATATTATATAAGATATCCTTATTTATTAACTTCACAAATGAAACATTTATTTTTTTTTTGTCAGAAAAACCGGTTAAAACTGTTAGTTTTATTTTTAACTTCCCGTAGGGAGTTATATTAATCGCAAAAAAATAGAGAATGAAAATTTTTGTATATCTTTACGTTTCAAAGATTTCTGAACATTTTGGTATACCTCAGAAAATATGCGTGTGTGTGCGGATACAAATTTTCGTCTGCCGTTTCGATGATACGGGGCAAAAAGAGAAAACATTTTGCTTACATTGACAAAATGACAAATTGGTTAAATTTTTTGAAATACAATTTTCAGGCCCTCCAAAAATTCAGGTTAAATCATCTATCCTAGTATGATCTATCACTTCAACGATTTTTTCAACAGAGCAATAGCAGAATGCTAAATGTGCGAGTGAATCCGATCAATTTGTATTACACAATTAGGAACTAAATTTATTTACATCAAATTTGAGAGGTATAGTACATAGTACAGTCTGTCAAGAAGTTAAATTGAACAAAACTAATTTTATGAGCATATTAAAACGTCATAAATAAACCAACAGTGCATTATTTAATTTACTGCGTCGTAAAAGTCAGTCCTTACGCTGAACAATTGTCGGTTCGTGGACAAATATTTTATACCCGAGTTTTATTAATACATCATACACCTGTATATCAATTGATCAATAATATACTACATGATTATTTTGCGTCGAATATAATTTGTTTTTTTTAAATAAATTTTTCTTTACCTTGTTTTGATATTAAATTTGATCATTTTTGAGCGAGAGCCTAACTTACATTTCTGATCAGAAAGGTAAATAATATAGAGTTTGTTTTGCCAATTTTCTGGAAACGTAACAGTTTATGGTTAATCGATATAATAAATATGGTGTATAATGTTGAATATAATTTATAATCTTATTTACACGTGGATTATACTTGTATTATTAGAACTAAGTTTTTTTTCATATTTTTATTTAATATAATAACTACTATTAAGCGGAAATATCGAAGATACAGTTACATAGTCAAATCATCTTTACGCACACAATGGTTTTACATTGTAATTACTCCGCAATCAATTTTACCTCTTCGTATAACAATTTTATTTGTATACAATACAGAAGTCAAACAAAACACCGATTTTCATATGAAAACAGTAGAAGTGAAATAAATGACGTCGCTTACCAGTTTTATGAAGCGGTGGGTTCGCGGTTCGCGGCTCTCGCCCCACACTCATAATATGAAGAAGCAATAAATCACAATGAATTGTGTTGTGTGGTCGCCATTAGTAGATCCATTATCCAGAAAATCATATCCAGACTCTTGTTATTGTCGCTTTTGATTGTTTCCTGTGTGGCTCAACAGGAGTGTACTTATGAAATTAATAAAATATAATCGTTTTTAAATTGTAATTGTGTACTATTTACTGTTAACTACTGCCAGTTCTGTTATGTTATTAGCTTATTATTGTGCGACACATATAGATCCTCAACATTGATCCGTATTCTTTCAGCATTTTCGATGTTACATAGAATCACTGCATCAACTCGAAAATTTATTAAATTCTTCTATTAGAGCTGCCGATATGAAGATGTATATTTGTAGATTTCATATGTGTGTATGAAAAAAACCTTATGTAGATATCGTACAACTTTAGTCTGCATTATTTTCTTAATATCCCTTACATGGTAATAATGTGCTAAAAACTTTTGGTAATCCTATTAGTCACTGAACTGATAATTTCTGGTGAAAACTCTTGTGACGTTTTAAGATCAATTGCGAAATTTTATTGTATTTTTAATAGTTAAATTTCCGCGCAATACACTCATTGTCAGTGAACAGCAATTATTATGAACGATTGTTATAATCGTTTACATCTATTGGATCCCCGTTTTTCCTTGAAACCTAACAATAAGAGAAACCTGTGTAAGCATAAATATTATACATATATGTAATAAGTATCTTAGATTACAGTGCATGACAAAAATGGTATTTTTGTTTTTTTTTTTAAATCGACTTAGAATTGTACGCTGATTTCAAATACACTCTCTATTTTTTCGAACAGCTCTTGTGTCTGAGTTTTAGGGGACTACTACCATTAGTCATTTCGGTGATGATCATCGCAGTTTAACGAATAACTAAAGTTTTATCTGCTGTTTTTGGTATGACTTCGGTAAGACGTTGCATGCATAATCCAGATAGTTTTTCTAACATCTGTGGTGAATATGTTTTCGACAAATACTGGAAAACTTATATAGAACTACGTAAAAATATCATTTTTCAATCACTTTAAAATTGAATTGCACGATCAAGATAAAACGTGAGGTCTTACTAGTATGTGCCAATATTGCGCAGTGTGTTAACGTTAATGTCGAAAAGAAAAAAGAAATGCAATAATTTAAATATTCTCGTCATTTAGAAAAAACCTCAGAATCACCACGTCGATTGTTTCTTCTGTATGTCAAATATCAATTAAATAAATTCAAGCAATAGAATCAAATGGTCATATGCCACGACTGTAATGGTCTTCAGGTCTACTTATGATCAACTACATGACCCCCCTATCCATGCTAATGATGAACAGCCTAGAATATCAACATCTACTGCCTATTATGTAATGGATTGAGACACCAACGTTAAAAGAAGGTGACAGGAAGAGTTAAATACTGATATATTTGTTGAACCCCAAATTAGCCAACTCATTGAAAAAATCCACGGTTTGTGAATTCTTTGAATAAAATTTGAAACATTTTTTTTGGAAACTAAAAATTCAGTAACTTTATTAAATTTGTCTAATGCATTTAAAAGATCTAGGATGCGACATGGACATCAAAATTCATTCCCGCAGTCTCATTTAGAAGGTTTTCTGGAAAATATTGGAGATATTAGCGAAGAGCAGCGCGAGAGAATCCAACAAGACATCAGGACTAAGGAGGAGCAATATCAAGAAAGGTAGTTCATCCACATAATGGCTGACAATTCTTGGAGGTTGGAGCATACGGCGAAATCAATACGGCCTTGTCCATATTCGAGAATTTTAAAAAAAATTGAAGGCATAAAATAAATATTATTTTTATTGCAATTTGAGGTAAAACTAGCACTTTGGTATGTCTCAAAAGCTATAGCTTAGCAAAGTTCTGTTACTTTTCTCAAAATCTGCGTCCTGGAATTACTTAAAAACCATCATAGCATCCCAGGAAAAAATTTCACTGTCACGCAGTGTTGCAATGCAAGGCTTGTCACTGAAACATATTTTTTTGGTAATAAGATGTACCTATAAAAGGTAACGCCGAACACCTGATTTTCGGCGCAGTTACGTGTAATTGCAACATACACATCCAATTATTATTAAAAGGTTCTACTACTTAAATACTTCTTGTTTTTACTTCCGAATTGACAGTCGATTCATAATTAATATCTTTGTTATCTCTATAACTTATGTTAATTAAAGTTTTTATTTATGTTAATTTATGTTTCTATTTATGAATATTAATTCACAATTGTAGTAACCTTTTTATACTTCTCACTTCTTTTTATACCTATACCTGTCGACGCTTAAACATTTAAAATCAAGAAAATTACACACATTTACTTCGCAGTAATCCACTTATTAAGTTCGTATTTACATAAACAAAAATGAGCATAAACTTTGGTAGTGGTCGTTAGTACAGGACTATCTTCTGACATATGGATATGAACACTATAGCACGTAGAGGGCGCAGTAATTAAATTTTATAATTATTTTGTTTCTCATAGGCCAATTCACTTTCCTGCTATGGCACCCTTACAAAGAACCAGAATTGTGAAGAATCTAATGATTTTTTTTTTTGGATCCATACAGTTTGAACTGTCTTAGTGTGTATGTATATAAAAGACAAGTGATGGCAAATGAATAACTTTTTGTTCGACATATGCGCAGATTTGTTTGAAATGGCATACGTTAATTCAACCTAGCTTGCGTTCTATGTTGTAAATAGGTTTATACGAATATATTTCATTTTTGTACTGAAATGAAAAATATGCGTTTAATAGTGTTAATGCTCTATCGAGAGTAAATAAAGTTAATGCAAGGCCACTAATTGACATTATTCGTTTTCCGTTTTTAACCACTTTTTTTACAATACATAACGGTTGTTATTATTGTGTGGATTCAAAAAACTGTATTGAAAATTTTATCAAAGCATTTAAAGGGGTGTGTTTATTCATTTCACATTTGTTATGTAAAAGATTCATGTGTATTTGATGATTATTTGCCAAAAGATTTACTTAATGTCTATGTAGGACAGTTGTAAATATATTGTTGAATAAAAAAAAAACAATTTGTAATTCAAAAAAATTTGATGATTATTTGATGATTCAATACTCTAATATTAACCAATTAATCAATTACCGTATCTACAATAACTGGTATTGTTTAAGCGGGTATATTTTAGAATAGAATAATTAAATACTACAATGTGTTTGGTTATATGTTTTCGCTATAATCATGTATCACAATCACTGACGCAATTTGCATAATAAAATATTGCGATGTGCGATTAAAATAATACAAATGTCATGGACGTGGTAAAAGTGAAAAGTGTCGGAAGAAATGTGGTCGAGTGTCGCGCCGCTCGTCTAGTATGGAGCGAGCACAGAGTAGAGTAGAGCAGGACTTCTTAAACTTTTTTATATAGCGACCCCCTTCAAGCTTAGGAAATTTTAAACGACCCCCTCTTCCAAATAATAAAATATATATTAACCGTTATCGCACTATTTTACAATGTAAATAAAATAAGGATTGAAGAATATGTACCCATTCATGTTATATATAATGGGAAACGTTGACATAAAACTATATATATATATATATATATATATATATATATATATATATTCAATAGAAAAAATAAACTTTTGTAACAAATGCTTCATAAGAAAACATAAAACTATATCTACATATTCAATAGAAAAAATAAAATTTTGTAACATTTTTTCAATGAAAATCTATTATAAATATCAAACAATATTAATGTGATGAATGTGATTGTTTATTTTTACACAAATAATTAAATCTAGGCTCAATTTAAGTTAGTGCAGATCGTAATAAATGAGGCTGATTCACATAAATATGTTGCACAAAATGGCAGTAATTTGTTTATTGCCATTTCCGATAGTAGGGAATATTCTGATTTGATTTCAATCCAAAATTCATGCACAGACACTTGAAAAAATCTGAGTCGCAAGGTATTATCACTTGTTAATTCGGTAAATTCTTCTTGTGCTTTTAAATTTGAAAAATTAATTTCTTCCATTTCAGTTGAAAATGGATTGCAAATCCATTGTTGTGTATCGATATCATTGAGAAAATGCTTATGCTACACTTCCACATTCTTCAAATGATTAACTATAATTTTTGTTATAGGAGTATCTTTTTTTGAAATATTGTTACTAATTATATACTCGTCAGTAAATGGAAACATTTTGAGCGATCCACTTTCTACTCTGTTTTTCCATATAAGTATTATTTTAACAAAGGCCTCAAGTTTATTTTTTAACATAAACATATTAACGCAGACTTCCTGCGTTGATAAATTCATATCATTGATTTTATCAAAAATATTGGCGAAATAGCATAGCTTTGAGAAGCCATAAATTATCGTGAAAATAGTAGGCCTAATAATACTAATTTTAAAATTTTGTTTATAATGATTGAAAAGTATCAGATCTTTGCGACCCCTTGTTAGTAATCTCGCGACTCCCACTTTAAGAAGCCCTGGAGTAGAGTAGAGTAGAGTGAACGCGCACAGCGTTAAAGTTTGAAAATATGTGCACGAAGCTCGGACGCTTTGCGGAGCGAAGGCGCGCGCGCTCGCGCACTCCGATCGTTACGCATACACAGTTAGCGCGCGACGGACGTGTTTACCAACACATGTGTAACACGTGTCTAGTCGTATGGCCCGTCACAACACAGTTGGGAGCGCGGCCTTGACGCAATAGGAAACCGCGTACACCGTACGACGTACGTTGTCTCTCCTCCTTCGCCACTTCCATCAACCTTCTCTAACTCCTCCGATCCGGCTTTGCGTGCGCCTCGTCGACAACATAGACTCACTATTTGTATGCGTTTGTATTCGCTCTTTCGATAATGTTAGTGACTGAATTTTTGTGCGAGGGTGTCTGTGAAATGACGTCGACCTTCGCACAGGGATATCACTCTGTGGCCATTTCCTTGGGCTTTTACTATTATGATTCCGCATACATACCAAGCACTCAATATACCAACTACGCAACAACCAAGCGGTTCCGTTTTGGCTATTTTTAAAGGAAAGCCGTTTTCATAAATCTCGGCACTAAAATTTAACGACTGCACGCGGAATATGAACTATAAAAATCTGCTGCGTTTATTTTATATATTAAATCAAATAGGATGAATGAACTTAGCGTTAGAAATTGTAATTTAAATCACATACCTACAACTAATGATTTCTGTTATATTTTATATTATTTTTTTATTTAAGTTTTGTGCTAAATTATCGCTGAAGATTTTATCTTTAATTATGAACATAGACATTTTTTTTCGTCGAATCTCTAAAAATATAGTCTAGTGTATATATTGTAGATATTTGTGGAATAAATTGTAAATTGAATATATTTTTTAACTTCTCGAAAGAAGTTTGATTTTGCCATTAAACGCTATTTTGTTTCCTCGACGTTTGAAGTCATTCTGAATCGTTTGACATCAAAATTGGAAAAAGCCATACTTGACGTTTCGTCGACATTTTTTCATAAACACCAGCATAAATTTCAAATATTTAAAAGGCATTTGATGAAATCTGTTAAGGATTGCTTAAGCTTTTCGATTGATATAAGTTGGGAAACGTGCTGATTAGTTTCTATTAAAGATCGAACGCGTCGTTTCTTCCGGTTAGAGTTCATGGTCTTAACGAACATCCTGCAATATTATAATTGTACAAAAGTAGTTGAATTGTAAAAATTTATTACAGTTTGCAATGAAGAGCTTCCCGTTTTTTGATATATAATGTATATAATATCAATTGGAAATTGTTTCTAAATTTCAATTCTCATTGAGTAGGTTGACTATTGGAACACATTTATATCGTTAAATTCATGCAACTTGTCTTAAGCCAAATTGTATTAAGTTGTTGTGTATAAAAATATTAGGAGGTGGCTTTCATGTGTAAAATTAAGACCAGGATAACTTTAATGCTTCCAGGGTGCACCGCGTAATATGGAACCCGCGCTATAAGAAACTCTGATTTTACGTTTAAATTATGTTGTAACAAATTAAATGGAGACTAATAAATACAAGAGGTTAAATTATAAAAGGGTTTGATATCCGCTTTGAGCACCCTGATGTCAAGCGGTTGTGACATCGGTTTACATTTGGAAACATAGATAGCAATACGTTTCCAAGTGAAAATATCTCCTTCCCAGCATTCCTGCTACAATAAAAATTAGTGTTACAAAAATTTAAATAATAAAATTAATCACATAGAGATGGGGCAACTGTTTGTGTTGCAATCTATAGAAATCGAACAAAGTTAGTAATTCATCACAACTGCTCATCGAATCCTTAAGTTCTGGTCGCTATTCAAATAAAAAAGTGGTGGTTCGAAGGATAAAACCACAAAATAAGTTGATACCAAAAGATAATTACTTGTCTCTATTATTATATGAAAATTTCACATAGTTTTTGCCATCTGAAAAGAATGCAGTTAAATGAATTGTTAATAGAATATTATAACCATATTCATTTCAATTATTTGAAAACACTACGTCAATTGCTAGACTATAACAGAAAAACTCTTTTGGCAGACGGTGGTGTTCGATTTAACTACAAAAGTAGGTAAATCCCGACACTGGAACTAGGTCGCTCGAACAGCAAGTCTAGACTATAAGCGACATTGATTTATTATACATTTTCTAAAGGTAGGCGGATAATTCACCCGCACACTAAATAACGACGCACAATATGATGTCATTTAATTATTAATTTATAGAACTTAGTTTTTATTATATATTTTTTTATAGTTCTTAACTTTCGAGGCAATAAGTTGGGTATACATTGAATTGGTTACATGAGACTTAAATTACTTTATATCTTACATTTTGATTCTAATGCTAACCACAGTTTTTTGGTAGTCGGAAGAATTTTTTAATTTAAAAAATTGCCGGTGCTAATTAGATAGGAAGTGTACGATTTTATAGTGGACTTATTACAAAATACACTTTACTGAATAATAAAATGACTATAAAAGAATAATTAAAAGAACAAAAACCCCGTTAATATGAATGATTTCCTCTTCGCATAAAATTCATGCTTGTCGGAGTCAACGTATTAGTAGCGTTGATAGTCTATAACTTTATGTTTACTTTATTAGTTTGATAACCATCTGAAGAGAGCAGCAGTGGAATTTTATTTCAGGGAGTAACAAACGGTTTAATGAACCCTCGAGAATGAAATTTACTGCACGAATAAGTTATATTTTTATTACCTATTAGAAGTTTTAATAAAAATGTTAATATTGAGATCGAGAACACTGATTTGCGTATCGCATTTTTATTTTTTTTATATTTTATTTGTTTAGCTTTTTTGTTACACAATTAAGCATTAGTTATATTTCCAATTTACACACATTTTTTCATCGCTCAGTAATACCCAAATAAAAATTATATAAGTGTGAAAGTGCCAGTATCTTCACACAGGTATTATGTTCAGTACGCACCGTTTAATACGTGTCCCCATTGCGGGGGAATTTTGAAGTTTATACATATTATGTATTAAAACAATTGTGTATTTATGTAAATCAAGTATTCCTAAATATGAATCTTCATAACATCAAAATCAACATGTTTATGAATCACAATCACACATAATTTCGATGGCATTGAAATGGATTGTGATAACAACATCGTAATTCATAAACATATTCCTAGATCGTCCGGTAGTAACCGCTACGCAACATCGCTATAAACAATAAGAGACAGATATCATGATCGCCAATCAAAAATGCAAGTTACTTGAATCGCCCGGTGATAACAAAAATAATAGTAATGAAGAATGGAAAACTGTCACGTTAAGTAAAAGAAGCCACAAAATGAAACATTATTAGACAGCGATTCTAAAAAGGTGACTTCCAAAGATTACTGGCTAAACTCAGTACCAACAAGCAATTATTACGATACACTCCAACATGTAGCTTCAGAAACCAATCCAGTAGAGAAAGCAACTTAGCCGCCTCCTACCGTTAATTGAACATCAAGAAATTTATGTCAAAAATTTATATACATTTGAATCTTTAGAAAGATTCCAAAACATAATGAAGACTTGAAATTGTTGAAAGATAAAGACACTCAGCTGAACTTCTATCGGGGAAAATCGAAACGGCATTGATTGAGTATTGAGTTCGAAAAAAATAAAAATATAAGGATATTTATAAGGTGGAATTTGTATTTAAAACAAAAATTATAATTGAAACCAATCGAAATTCTCCTCACATTTTACAATGTATGAGATGTCAAAGCTGTTGATACACTCAAAATTATTGCACACGCCTACCAAGATCTGTCAAATGTGCAGATGAACATCATACTAAACAATGCTCGTGGACTAAAAAATCAACCATAACGTAACATGCGCTTTGTGTTTAGGTAACCCGGCCAACAATAAGAGTTGAGAAATCTATGCAAGGAAATTGCTACGAACAATCATCTATCACTATACCACCAAAAACCCTAAGCAATACGCCCGGGCGAAAGCTTTAGCCTTCTCGGACTACTTCTACCGAATATGTCACCCTCTTCAGCGAAAATGTGCTTCTTCGGAGGAACAATTTATATACGATAATCTAGTCCAATATGGAGCGCCAACTGATAAGTTAACAGTACATTTTACCATTTATGAAGTGTTACAAAATCAAACACACACTTACCGACATTTGCAAATGACACCTGCATATTAACATTTAATGAATACTTACTATGGCGTCTTGACTGCTCCAAGAACTTATAAACAGTATAGAGGAATGGTTCACATTGTGGAAACTTCATGACTCATAAAACATACCATCCATATGTAAAAAGCATATAAATTATTGGTGTCCGCTCTTTCAATGAACAGATTATATCATTAAATATCCCTAAATATTACTAACATACTTGATCCACGCGTCAAGTAAATAATCTTGTTATTTTAAATAGCTTGCTTTTAAAATGACTTTGTTACGTTTTATTTTATAGGCAATATTATTTATTTACTGATCCGAATGAATCGGCATCGATTGTGAGAACGGCTACTATAACGTAATGTGATTATCACTAAGCTATTGACGTCATAATCATCTGAGAAACGACCATTTCACGAAAAAATATTTTAGTGTCTTGACGTGTGCAACGTTTCTCACACCACGATTGTTTTGTGAATATAATCGTATGTGATCGCCTATGGCGTAAATAAACTTATTTCACATGTGGTCTATAAAGAGAATTTGATATAGTTAACGGGTGGAATAATATGAATTTGATAATCAAAATCTATTGCTTGACAAAATTTCATAACAATAACTTATTGTTAGAAGTACAACTACCCAAACTTTGTACGAGTATATATCAATATGACAAGGAAACCTTATACATAAATTGCCGAAATGATACTGGTTTTCACTATTGCCGCATGTTAAAATATCTTAATATGATCGGATCGGTACAACATATTATTTTGAAAATATAATTAACTATAAATTTTAGTGTTATTCTACGCCACATCTTTATATTCATTTTTTTTCTCTATTTTGAATAAATTTTAGAATTAATAATAGAAAAAATGAACAGCGTAGTTAATGTTTTCATGAAAATCGTGTAGTTTTAATTACAAATACTTTATACTAGTTACCTATTATGTTCTATTTTATATTGTCATGTTTTGAATAAATTATATAATTGGAATTTTTTGGTCTAAAGTCTAAACCATTAGTTACCATCTTTTACATTACTATGTTTAATGTTACGGGTTATCCGAGATAGATTCCACATGACAAATTACAAATATAACATGAATGAAGCATAGTAGTTTATATGAAGCTAGCAGTTTCACGATCATCGGCTCTCAAGAATGTTCCTACAAAGCGGGATGCTAGGGATGCGCGTTCATCCAAACGGTACTCTTCATTCAACGAAACTGCACAAATCATAGCATGCACGACTGTTGGATTAAACGTGGACCGTGTTGTCTGGTATTTTGCAGTATTTGTAATGAGGCCAATCCGGGCTGCTGCTAGCCAGCGTGGCGTTCATTGTCGTAGTTGTAGGGCTCCAGTTCGAACGTTTGTCTAGTATTCTCACACGAGACAGTATGTCTCTAAACTAGCCCGAAACACGTTCGGCGACCTTTTCCCGCCGCGCCGCTAGAATGTGAGCCGCTTTTTATCTCCGTGTTCGCCTTCAATTCTTTTTCTCGGCGGCAAGTTCCTCCTACTCTTGATCCGCTGCGCGGATCGCTCGTGCAGTTCTCATGTGAACCCACGCGACGCCGGGCTCTCATCGTCTAACAGTACCAAACAGTGATGGTCCAATGGACAAGGAATAATTCTGTTTTGCCAATGATAATAGGTTTCATAATATTCATTTTTATTTTTCAATAAAGACGCGGTTTGGCCGATTTTTGCACAACCTAAATTATGGAGGTTTCCAAGAATTTTTGGTGTTCGAGAAAATTAGTATACTATTCTTCAAGAGTATGACAAGTTAATTATTTATCTGTTCATTACAAAGAAATTATTCAACTGATCCTATCACTTAACTAATGAAATTGATGATGTTATTATCACGTAAGTTCCATGAACACAACGGCGAAAATCACCATCACCCAAAAGTAATAAAAGAATTAGTATAATAAAAAACGCAAGTCTTTGAGATAACCTGATTGATAATATATACGTACGCAGTCTTGTCATACACACATATATACTTGTCATTTTTTTTTGGATTTGAATCCACTTTTCGGGTGAATACAAAATTTTCTCTCTATAGGTTTTAGGTTTTTTTACGTTCCAAAAGTCTCGAATAAAATAAATTAGAAGCATTTAACTATTGCAACAATTTGATAATGAATACCTACGGATGCGTAGCCTGAGTGTTACTGTTTTTTAAGCATTCGGTTCAGTCATTTTATTTAATCATTTAGTTGTATATGTATTTCGTTCTGTTAAATTATGAACTATTACCAGAATAATGCAACGTCAATGTATGTACAGATTTCACATTACGTTGACCAGGCATGCTGGATGGTCCGGACAGTCCCGGATTTTCACCCTTCGTTCGGGATTTTTCCAGAAGCAAATTTTATTTTTATTACATCTTTTATATATATATATATATATATATATATATATATATATATATATTATCATATATATAAAAATGCATCGCAAAATGTGTTGGTAAGCGCATAACTCAACAACGCCTGGAACAATTTGGCCAATTTTTTTTTTAAAATGTTCGTTGAAGTCCCAGTTCTTACGGCAAGAAAAAAACAAATCGCGCAAATTATGATACAAAATACTAATCTATGCATTTTTTTGAGGATATCAGGGATCTAATACCGTAAATTATCAGATAAAATAGATATGTTATATTACAGGTGTCTTATGTAGAGAAATAGCATAAGTTGCTGTTAGATCGACCGTTTTCAATAAAGAATATCAACTTCTAAAGCCTAACCTAAATTGCACAAATGTTGTAATAAGTGACGACAAATTGTTGCACTTCTAATAAGACATGCGCGAAGTCGAACTAAAATCATATTCTGACATTTGTGCCATTTCGAGATTAGGTAAACTTACTTATTAATTTTTTTAAACTTCAACCATCTGCAAGCTACCTAATACGGATAGTTTTATTTTATATATTAAATTATTTTTTCATTAGTTTACACTATTGGTCATAGTTATTATGCTCAAACTTTTTTTCTTTCTCTAGATTGCTTGCTCTAAAAAAATCGTGTTTTCAATTCGGCTCCATGCAATAAGGTATTTGTCGCTAACAGTTCTTGGTCGTATTTCATACTCAATTTAGTTTTTCTATTGATAGCTGGTTTTGCCTATCGTCTGGTGATCATGAAGGCATTTGTACGCCTCTAGTCGAATGCCATATGTAGTTCTTTTGCATTATTTATGTCCGTCGACGTCATAAGATAAATGAACGACAACTACACGCGACTGCCATTCCTCTCGTCTTTTATTTTATCCCGTGGAACGCGCGCTCGTTGTATCTGATGTAGTTTATAGTTATGCACGCGTGCAAATCAATAGACCCCGATATAATATTACCGATACAACGTTACTCTCCTGTAGGGATTTCTATTCTTGTATCTGTCTACTTTACGAACTATCTTCTAATCGCACAAAACCCCCTTGGAATTTATATAACACTCGAAACTTATTTTATTCGCTGCAGTTAAATAGCATCGAGGTTCATAAGACAATGTTTGAGCATGCTGCTAAATCTTTTCAAGAATGCGTAATGCACAGTCTTGCAGCACGCGAAGGCATTGTTAAAACTAATTTAAGAGAACTCCATGTGCATATGCTGCGAGGTATGTACGCAATTCTATTCTATATATGCATATATATATATATATATATATATATATATATATATATATATAATAGGTAGGGCAGGTCCGTGAGCTGAGTTAAACTCCAACTCAATTTAGGGAAGAATAGTGTAAGAAATTTTCCATTACCATTTCACGCCATAGTGCCCGAGATGGGCTTTTTTTCAAATGGAAACATATTTTTCATCTATATTTCCAAGTGAAATGGGCTAATGCACAACATCAGGACTTCCAGAGTGCAGCGCTTTAAGCCGACGATTATTTTACTTGATATCAAGTTCTCCTGAGCACGGTATGGAACCGTGTGAAAACAAAGACTTAGCCACCGGTTTTTTAATAACTACCGCAAAGCATAATTAGCTTTGCAATGTGTAACTACTCTAATCAAAATTGGTTAAGTGGTCCCAGCGGTGGCGTAATCGGCATGGACGTGGGTTAATCCCAACCTCCGCCAAGCCCGACATCAGGCAGCATGATGTCGAATTTCCAATTATACATCTCAAATATAATCTCAAGTGATAACTCTCTTTTGAGGGCATAACTGCAATATCACAATCAACCGGTAGTTGTATTATGGTGTAGTAATACTAACAGAAATTTTTCTGTCAAAATCACTCTCATATTCACCGCCTTTTTGATTTTTTTGTCTTAACCCTTTCGCTTCGTCTACCTGTGTACACGAGTATGGTCCATGGACGACATTCACTCGACACTATATATCGAAATATATCTGTTTTTATCTATCTTGTCAATTCTAATATATTCATGGTATATTCTTATTAATTCAAACAATAGCATAATTTAGTGCCTATGAATATTTTGTTATATAATGTATTTTCATATAAATTTCTAGAGAAAGCATACACTAACAATAAAATAAATAAACATGTTTATTTGATATATTTTCATTGATAATTGTTATGAATAATTTTTGCCACAAATACATTTATTATTTAGACTATTTGCAGTGAGTAATTAATTAAAATAATATTGTGAAATTCCGTGCGCTGAATGATAATAATAAATTGCAATGATAAATATTGTTTTGGCAATGTATGGACTGTATCTCTTCATTGATAAATATTATCAGTTCAATGAAATAACAAGTCTGAAGACCTGGACATGTTATGTATCTTAATCTTAATGTTCTCAAATCATACTACGAAGTATTTAAAAATCAGCTTTTAAATATGAATAACATCAGACAATATAAACAATATTGCAACAAATAAACAATAAATATAAAATATTAAAAAGTGAAAGTTTAGGGTTGTATAACTATTAATTGAATCTTTTCCAAAAATTTATACGGCACTGTAGATAATTTATGCTATATTTTTTGATTGATTTATTGACTTTGTATACGAGTACATTAGCCATTAACGATATACTTAAATCTAATCACAAATACTTCATCTAAATATTTCATACTATATCTACATAATAACTACACAGGTGGTTTTACACTACATATATAAAGGTAATATTCTAATAATTTTATATGCTATATTACTTCAAGGATCTCTTTCAAGCAATTTTGATTCACTACCTCTCGAACCTCTATTGCAAAAACCTTGCGAAGAGCTTGCCAAAACAACTGGTAACATTTAAAAAATCAAATTGACTCTGGACTAAATATTAGCACATGTTGAAATTTATTTTTTCATACGGTGCAAAAGTGCTCCAATGTAAGGTTTTATTCAAAAATACAAAACAAGTTTTTTTACGATTTTTTTTATTTTTTCTTAATTTGTTTTGCATCTACTATGTAAAATATAATACAATACATAATGTACTACATAAAAATTCCTATTCTACTTTTTTTTACAAGAAGTATGAATTTCTATTCGGTTGGGACAGTTTTGCATTTAGCTGTATATTAATTTTTCGAATTTACTATCGAGGAATTTAAATAGTTAAATATACACCTATATTATATCTGTATCAACAAATTATTTAGCCCAACATCTCAGTATAATTAAATCAATTAAATAAGCGCAAAGTCGCTCCTCATGAAAACACATCCTCAGTATCATCGCACGGCAATATAGAAACATACAGTGTACAACAATCAAATGAGAACTTTTCCTATACCATATGTTCCATATTATTCCGTCAGTATTCGAAAAAGTTTCACTACCAAAATTACTTGAGAAGTACAATGTCCTCGGCACAAAATGATGATAGCGTCTCTCTCGGACTTTGCTAATATTTCTTCTCGTATGCGCCGTGTCGGTAGCATCCTTGCACATGATCGATTTGTAGAGTGGGTAACCGGTGCCCCGAAAGCAATGTTAGAACATAATTGTATATTGTTTATATTATATGCAGTGAAGAGTTTTCTTTAATTAATGGTCTGTTCGTAAATTTCTTGTTATATATATTTTTTTCTATCTTTGACTCCGAATAGTCAGAACATAGTATCTTCAATTTATTGAGAGTTATTCATGTTTATTTGTGTGTTTTGCCATTCGTGATGTTAATATATACACACACACACACACACACACACACACACACATATATATATATATATATATATATATATATATATATATATTAGGATGGTCCTTAATATGGACATTTTCGAATTTCCTTACTCCCAAGGGCTCAAATGGTTCGAAGTTGATAAAAAACAATTCTCTGAAAGTTTTAGCTCTTAATATTAACTTTTAGATACTGCTCATCACTATATATATATATATATATATATATATATTAAATGTTTAATATGAACAAAACAGCACTCAGATTTTTTTAACACAACTTTATTTTATGATTACAAACGTTTCGAGACCAAGGTGTGCCTCATCATCAGTGTAATTTCAATAACAGTTACTTATTACTAAACATTCTTTAATATTTTATTTAAAAGTATATTTTTAATTTTAAATATGTATAATTTAAATATAGTATAATTTTTAATTTTCAAAATGTTTCCCATGCTCTTTCCACACGAAGTTTGATTGAATTGCGCTCTATCTAAACGTTAATATTAAGAGCTAAAATTTTCAGAGAATTGTTTTTTATCTATTTGGAACCATTTGAGCCCCTGGGAGCAAGGAAAATTGAAAATGACCATTTTAAGGACCACCCTAATATATATATATATATATATATATATATATATATATTCAATCATATTTACACATATGTTTATTTTTTTATATCTCGTCAATCAATAGTTCTTGTGTAATACGTGTTGATTTAAATAAGCTATATACAAAGAAAGACCTTGAATTTTGCTCAAATATATTGGTTGTATTTATGTAAATTATCGTGAGCATTAAACTTAATGAAAGCTGATAACATTTTAAACAGCAGAATATTCAAAAAAAAACAAGTCCATTGTTTATCATTAGCGCGTACATATAGGATGATACCACGCGATGCGTTATCGCAATTATTTTCATAAAGCGGTTTTATTTTTAACAATTACATGTTTGTCACTTGGATCCGTTTTAATCTCTTGAAGCACACACGTACACACACACACACATATATATATATATATATATATATATATATATATATATACACTTAAAATGAGTGCTCATTTCGAAAGATTATTGATTTTTGTATGCTATTTTTCAAGTAATTTGCAAAATGTTTCACGCCATTACTGTTCTATAACGAGCCCACAAATTCGATTCCACTATTTTTCGTAATTTCTTAGTCAATAGTGTCATCACTACTATTTGTGAAGGATTTTTTTTTTGAAAAGCTTTTAGAACTAGGTGTTCTAGACTCTATTAGAAGATAATGCATACTATTAGAAAGCAGTCCAGTGATTGTTTTACGGGTTGGGATTGTATATTTTATTTACTTCTGACCGCTATCAGGAGGCAACTCACCGGTCTTCCGTTTTGAATGTGATATTGCAACAATGCTTTGAAAGGCTATTTTTTCTTGGAAACGTATTCGGGGGGATATTTTTAAGTGGAATTGAAATCACTGATATCAGGGTGTTCCAAAAAGGAGGCTTAAACCCGGAACTTCTGGTCATGAAGCCAAGCGCTTGCCTCGAGCGAGTTCCTTATTATATTAGCAAAGGTTTATTTAATTTTACTCGCAACTTGCACTATCAAGGGCTTCAATACATATTTTTTTTTTTTTTTTTGAACGTTATTTTATTTATTTACATATATACATTATTTTCATATCTCAGTCAGACAGAGGTGCCTGGTATGAGAGATTATGAAAAACAGTTTTCATATAATATTTACATTTCATTTGACTATAATATCTATTTCATTAATATAATATCTATATATATATAACTCTTCAGTCTTCTTTGTCTTCAATTTCTATATAGTACTTCTTTATTTTTCTTTTAAAATTTTCATTATCATTGGTCATCTTAATATAGTCTGGCAATTCGTTATATATTTTGGTAGCACTCCATATGACATTTTCTCTCAAATTCTTTTTTCTATTGCGTTCAATATGAAAATTGTTGTGTTGTCTCGTGTAGTGTTCATGTATATCTTGATTTGTGTCTATTGTTGCACTTGTTTTAATTCGGTTAAATTTCATTTTGTGTATTAGTTTGCATTTCTCTATTTCAATTATGTTATTTAGTGAATGATTATTTGTTTCTCTCTGCAAGTATTTGGTGGGTGTTAGATGTGGTAAATTATATGCTATTTTTATGGCTTTATTCATTATTCTCTGTATGTCATTTAGGTTTGCTTTAGTTGTTTGGCTCCATGTTGTTATGCCATATAAAATTATAGGTATTATTTGCGTTTTAAGAATTAGTATTTTATTTTTTTTGCCGAAAGAGTGGATCCTTTTCAATGCCCCTGTTAATGTTCCTATCTTTCTTTTTATTTTGTTTATATGGTCTGTCCATGTCAGTTTTTCATTTATTATCAGTCCTAAGTATTTTATGCTTTCCACTTCCTCTATTGCTCTATTATTTACTTCAATTTTTAGTTTATATTATGAACATATTAACCCTTTTCACTCACGAATTGCGAGATTTACATGTATTTTGGCACCAGAGCGGCGGCATCCGTGTGGAAAGCGTTAAGCATAACTTTTCATGGATATATTCAACTAGTTAACTATTGCGCACTTCTTTCAGAGTCAGCTCATGGCTAGTATATTTATCAATCACATAAGCATTTTCAGGGCAAGATTGGAAATTACATTGCTGCTAATACTTAGTTGTTTAATTAACATAAGCATACATAACGTTAATATTAAACCTTAATGATATTCGTCGTACAGAATACACAATTGTGTATTACACAATGGAACTTTGCAAATCAATCCTTGTAGTTTAATAGTTTTGGGCTAATATCTAAACAACGTTATCATCTCACATAAAACTAGTGGGGTGGGTGGCATCGTGCCTTAAGGCAAATTGCTGGAACTTCCCGTACCGTAACGAAATGTTCGAGGAATACTGAATGTTTTCAAATAGATTATTATAAATATTGTAACATTGTCTAATATTTATAAGAATTATATAAACTGAATTGCAAAGTTGAAATTATTTGTTTCAACAAAAAACTAAAAAAAAAAAAAAAAAATGGAACAAAAATTGTTTTTTTCCAAAATCAATTATTTTGTTAAGACAAAGTTTTTTGAATCATTCAAATCGGACGCTTAATTCTCTTAAAAACTGCCATTTTTTACATATTTAGCTCCGTATCTTCGAAATGGCTGGGCCTGCCTTTGCTAAAAACTAATAAACACTTCTCCCAATCATTACTAATTGAATGTTTTTTAGATCATTCAAATCGGATACTCCGTTCTCTCAAAAATTCGATTTCTATTTTCCGCACTCTTTGCTCCGTATCTCCGAAACGGCTGTACCTGCCTTTGCCAAAAACTAATCAGCTCTTTTCCCTATCAATAGGAATCGAATGTTTTTTGAACCATTCAAATCGGTTGATCCGTGCGCCCTAAAACGTGACTGGAAATTTGTATCCACACATACATACACACACACACACACACACATCCATTTTTTCTGAGGTATGCCAAAATGTTTAGAAACCTTCAAAACGTCGAGAAATGTAAAAATTTTCAATTCCGATTTTCGGCCCATTACAATAACTTACCCTACGGGAAGTTAAAAATATATTCGATTAATCTTATTATTCTCTAGAATTGCAATTGAAATCGGCAATGCGATTTAAATTATACGAGAATACTAGTCAATCATAGTACTGGTGAATTGAAGCATTTGAATTGAGTATGGCCATTTACAAAAAATGTTATATACAGATGAAAGACACTAATACTTACTTTTACCTTTAAATATCTTCCAACATATAACAATGTTGTAATTACTATCTTTATCTTTTGTAAACAACTTTGCAATTAATCTTGACCTAAGTGTGTTTAAATTACTGACTAACATTCAGCGGTTTAATATCATAATATTTAAATAAGGTATGCAAAACACGTGTTGACATAATATTTTTTTGAATTATTTAGCTTTAGTGATTATATTTTGCATTATTATCTTGAAAATATTAATAGAAAAATGGTGTTCAACAATAGTGGTGTAAGTCTATTGATATTTATGATATATAAAATTATGTTTAGTGTAATAAAAACATGCATTGAATTTTTTTTGAATTTTTAAATACATAAAGCTTAGCAATTGAAGTAACTTATTGAGAAATCGTAAAGAGCAATGCAAAATTATTTTTTTGGGAAGGGGGTGTATTTTATGCTGAAATTTATGCTTTCTGATATTTGATGCATTTCATAGATAAATATAATAAACATACGATGAAATTCATTATCTTCTCATAAAATTCCACTGCACAAACAATTCTGATTTTTTGGAGTATCAACTTTTACTTCAAAATATTCAGAAAATTTAATATAATCAGAATATTATAATAATACACATTTAGTTCTTCAAAATTAAAAAAAAAACTGTGTTAAGAGCATTGAACTTTTAAAAAAAAATTCTACCAAATATTAAAATGGTGGTTCAAGTTTTTTCAATATATAAAAATTTATTACCATAAATATTTTCAAATATTTCAAAGTATCCAATCGTTTTTAACAAATGTTTTGCATGCTTTCCTGAATTCAATTTTCTCTAAATCATAATCCTCACTAGTTTTGAACATGGTCGACTCAAATTAATCAAATACTACAGTTTTTTTTTAATTAGGAAACCAATAATTGCTTCAACAAATTTTATCAAAAAGCTTACCGATGCCAACATATCAGCTTGAAAAGGAGTTTACTGATTGTGAAATTCTCTATAAAAGCAAATTTCTTATTTCAGTGATGTTCACACTGATCCTTATTTTTTTCTAAATTTCATCATATTTATTTAAATTTTATTTTTCAAGTTATTAATCAAATAAGGAAATTACATGCCTCATTCATGTATAATTTGTATTTAAAGTGTGAACTGTTTATTACATATATAATATATAATTTTATTCTGAAAACTAATGATAATGTTTTTTTTGTTTCAGGTAAGTCTAGTTTGCAGACTAATCTAAAGAAATATAATCAATTGATGAATTAATTAATTAGGTGAGATTGTAAATATTATTGTATTGCATGAATGATTTTTGTACCGAACTACGATCGCATAAAATATGTAAAATAACACAGCTATTCATCTGTGCATCTTGTTTTTTCTGCGCACTTTGATCGGCATCTCTGTTCCATGTTATCAAAATGATTTCGTTTTG
Organism: Ctenocephalides felis; assembly: GCF_003426905.1. Lineage (NCBI taxonomy): Eukaryota > Metazoa > Arthropoda > Insecta > Siphonaptera > Pulicidae > Ctenocephalides > Ctenocephalides felis. Next base: position 71,847,380 of record NW_020538040.1, read on the forward strand.
ACTTTGAAGGATTATTTTATAATGTTTTTACCAGTATATTTGCTTTCTGAACATGTTTCGTTATATAATTATTTTTCATATATAATATATAATTTTGAATATAATTTTAAAGTTCGACTGTAGGATGCAAAGCTGAATAATATTTAGCGATAACCGATCTCATAAAAATCGAAACAATTTGCTCTGGACATGTGGGAGTTGAAACGGTTCTGTAAATTCGGTAAAATTTGAAGCTCGTTTGGGCTTAAAACTCAAATGTAAAAATGTCCACCACCAATATTTCTAAAACAAGTGAAGTTAGGAATTTTTTTATCAACAATGTTTAAAGGTAGAGAGAAAAAGATGTGTATTCACCTTAAATCTCAGCACCGTAGCTAAAACTGCCATGTTTGAAAATCTATAACAAAACTATTTGCGTGCGCTGTTGTTTTGGTTAACGAGACCTTAATATAATATTTAAAAATAAATTTTTCAATACTATAATATACTACGTATTATTTAACAAGTTGTATTGTTAACTTTACATTAGATTTAACAGATGTTTTTATATAACTTATATAATAGCTTACATGTGGATATTCTTGTAACATCGGGAAAGCTTTTAAGCTTTCGATGTATACTAATTGAAAGTTATTCTTACTCACTGCAAAACCAAATCTCAACCAAAATTCAAAACGAAAAGTTATTTTTCCTTTTTCAATCGCCAATAAATGAATATTTGCCATTAGTTGTTATAAATAATACAGGCTATACCGTATGTGAATCTAGGGTTGATTGTACACAACAAGCTAAAAATTTGTTTTGCTAATAAGTGTTATGAGCTCCAGCAAGTTTAATCATATTTTTATATAATTTAGAGATGATATAATAATAAATGTTAGTCATTTTATGTAATGTCAGAAACCGTCACTGAGAACTCGTAGTGTGAATTTGAAATTCGGGCCACACTCGATTCTAGCGGCGCAGTGGGTGGGTATATGGCTTTAGATTAGTACGATGAAACCATTGTATCATTTTATGTGTCTAGATAAAGGATATTAGAAATGGAATTAAAATAATTTGCATTACGCGATCACTAACAACGATCTTTATTCAAATCATTTTAACTTCGAATCGCTGGAGAGGAAGAGAATTTTTAAGCGCTAATTTTTAATTGCAAGATAACGGTTTATATAATGACAATATTGTTCTCCAGTTTAAGATATTTTAATTATATGCGTCAGTATACAGAATAAAAAAAAATCATGAACGGTATATGTAGCAAAAAGTTACTTACCAACATTGAACCTTTTGTTATATAACATTATATACGAAAACTCTGAAACTGCAGATAACAATTAGTAGAATATACTATAGGTATGTGCTTTGCTCAGATTATAAACTATGACCTTTGTTCTCTATTTCCTCTAGCCACAGTTTTGACCTTTTAAACAATCCTCAGAGTTTACAAGTTTGTATTACTGAATCACACGTTTTGAGAGCGACGCGATTGTATGTTACCCACATATATAAATGGATACTAAATAATTCGAAGTGTTTTCAATTATAAAATTAAAACATTGTCAAATGTTTATAAGCGATACAACAAATGAATTGAATGAATTATTTTCTAGCAGGTTTTGACTAACTTTATGTGTGTATAATCAAATTATTAATTAGTTATTCTAAAATAATGTACCTATAGGAGCACTAACTTCTTTGTTATCAAATATTACAACTATTAATTAATTGATATATATCATAATTGACAAAATCATATGAAGAACTTACTATTTTTACATTGTATTTAGCTGTGAAGGAAAATTATGCCCACCGGTGTTTTGTGTCTGTTCAGATTATTTTTAGTATGTACACATTAATTCTCTACATTGTTCGAAATTCTTGGCTATCTTTCTTTGAAAGTTAATCACAACAAAAATATGCTATAAATATTTTTTTGACACAACAGTCAATTAGTAATAAATATTATAGGATTTAACTCAAATGGTTTGAAATCTAATCAAATCAAAATATTTGAATTAAATAAAAAGAAATTATATATATAGGGTAGGGCGGACCTCTAAGCCCTGCTCTACGCTATAAAATATATCAGTAGATATTAAATAATACGAAGTTTCTAACATGGATAAAAATCCATTTGAATCCATGGAAAAGGAACGTTTGTTTGGTCATTTCTTCGAACGGATACTATTTTTTGAATGACAACTGTTGTAAATTGTGGCGGCCTGGTCGTGATTCAGCCGTACATCATATATTACACTACAATTTGCGTGTTTCGCATATAATATTTGGCATCGTATGATCAAGCGAAATTATCTAATATGTGCGGCATGTGGGCGAATGCGTGTCGGCCGTCGCCTTGAACCTAGTCTCGCGTTTCATTGTTTACGTTAAGATCTCTAGTAAGTTGTATCATATTTGGGTATTCCGTATTTCGATGCATATATATTATGTATGTTTTGATAATGAAACATAACTTAGACATAGCTAAATTCGATCGTACAAACCCACAAATGTATATTCATATGTACATAGATACAGGACCAGCGCTCCCTAGCGCCACCCTCTATTTTTATAACTGTTTTTCCAGTTGGTCATTGAAATTATATGATAAAGTACGTACATTTTTTAAATATTAAGTATTCTATATATTATATATTTCAAAAATATGTAATATAATAATAAATTAAGATAAAATATTATATATTTTATATCCGAATCTCGCAGAGGCGCCCCATCATATACATATGGTTTTAAGAGTTCTTATCGAAAGTTTCTATACTCGAAACAAAACTAAGTAAGCTGAACATATTTTTGCAAACACTTATTAATTTCCCAACTAGAAGTTATGTTTCCACCACTACATCCGAATTTATTATAATTAATAATTTTATAATTTTATATTTTTTCGACGTTTCAAGACGTTCTGAATCCCATAAGATCAAAATTGGATAAAGTATATATACAACAAATCGGGAAGTTCATGCAACTTGCTTTAGTGCAAACTGCCACATCTAATCTAATTTGTTTTCTTCTTCGATCCATAGAACAAATCATTAACAAATTTATCTTGGGTTATATATATATATATATATTGAATAAAAGCTGTTTCAACAGTGTGGTCTTTGTTGGTGTGCAATTGCGATACAGCCCTTAGTTTCATTTTTACACAAATTAAAACTAAGTTTAATTCTGACAGCCTCAGGAACTTAGTATATCAGATCAATTACTATTATAATTGCGAACTTTTTTTTATATCGGAGAAACTAACCAAAACCTGAGTAATTATTAGACGCCTTTATCAACATAAAAATAACTCAAAAAGTACCAAACAATTCAAAACTATGTTAACCGAGCATATAAATAATCTGAATCATAGCATGAATTTTTTCAACCCAAAAATTTTATATTTTGAAGAGAACGTAATTCAAAGAAGATTCGCTGAGGGGTTGTTTTTGCAAATTCCATCGAGACAGGGTCATAAACAAGCGATTTGACAACACGGCCATGAACGAAACAAACACGTGGTCCCTAAATAGCGTGTCAAAATTTCTTAAAAAACAAGATAAATTGATTGTCACTAAATGAAGGCTAAGATGCTAGCCGAAACGTATGAATTTTAAATAAATTTCTAAAAACTCTCATACTATTTATATATATATATATATATATATATATATATATATATATATATAATACGCCTAGGTGTGTATATCAATTCGCAGGTAGTTTTTGTAATGGCTACGTATGGCATTTATTGGGCAGATGACGATATCATTATCGCCAACGATCCAAAGAAATATCATTAGAGTGATCTTGTCTTTGGGACAATACGTTGAGTGGATACGAGGTGTGAGTGTTACGGAAGTTTCATTTTTTATCACGATCTAGCGATATATGTGGCGAAATGTCTTTTTCTTCCGTAGGGTTTGACATAGATTTATATTTTGCCTGTAAGTAAAAGTTTTCGTTTGTGATTTTTTAAAATTAATTTAACAATCTTATATACAGAAATTAGCATGACTATTATGCGTTATTTGTTTATCTCGTGATTAATGTTTTCCGAATCAGTAGGGGTACGGTTATGCCAGGGTGCGATAGCGAAAGTCGCATAACAGCTAATTTATAATAATAACAGATATTAAAAAACGGTCGAAAGGGAAGATTTTGGAAAAGGGAAAGGAAATTGATATAATATGTATTTCTTGTTCTTTTTGAGTGAAAATTAAATAGATAAAAAATCTAGCTTAGATAGATAAGACAAAATACGAAAAAAATATAAACATTTAATACAAGTGAAAAGAATTCACAAAGTTTTTTTTGTTAACTTTGTTTTAAAAAATTATGTCTTGTAATATAATGTTATATTATATTTATAAGCTTTGTTTAATTGATTATGTTATGCTGTGTTATATATTTCTTGCAATAAAAGTCGTTATAAACTATTTTAGTGTTCATACTTATTGTTTGAATTTATGTTTATGCTTGTCACAATCGTCCCTCGGGTGTGGACGGTTGTGCCACTCACCCTTTTCTAGTATGATTTTAAGACTAATCCATCGTATTTTAGTATTTCCACGTAGACAAATGTTTAAATTATCATTTAATTTACTTTTCTCCCAGTTAACTGGTAAATTAATAAATTAATGGCGATCAAAAAAAAGGGACACGACCGTAACTAGTCATTAGGATTATTTTTTGACATTCAAAATTATAATTAGACTATTTTTATTATTATATTTCTTACTTTAACTTAATTTATCTGCATTAAATATACAAGAATTGTACTCTTAATCTTTTTTTTTAATCTCGACCTTTTGTAATTTTAAATCTTGTGAAATCTTGAATATGTTATGAAATTTATATAAAATAATTGAAATATTTGCATAAATTTTATTAAAATTCTTGTATTAATTCTTGTCAAAAACCAAGCACTATTTAAAAAACTTAGATATTTCTATTTCTGTGCATATTTACAAAAAGAAATGTATTAAAAAAGTAAAATAAAAAGTTATAAGTTGTCAATGTAATTATCATTTGTTTGTCCCTATACTTTTTTATAAGCTTTGTTTAATTGATTATGTTATGCTGTGTTATATATTTCTTGCAATAAAAGTCGTTATAAACTATTTTAGTGTTCATACTTATTGTTTGAATTTATGTTATGCTTGTCACAATCGTCCCTCGGGTGTGGACGGTTGTGCCACTCACCCTTTCTAGTATGATTTTAAGACTAATCCATCGTATTTTAGTATTTCCACGTAGACAAATGTTTAAATTATCATTTAATTTACTTTTCTCCCAGTTAACTGGTAAATTAATAAATTAATGGCGATCAAAAAAAAGGGACACGACCGTAACTAGTCATTAGGATTATTTTTTGACATTCAAAATTATAATTAGACTATTTTTATTATTATATTTCTTACTTTAACTTAATTTATCTGCATTAAATATACCAAGAATTGTACTCTTAATCTTTTTTTTTAATCTCGACCTTTTTGTAATTTTAAATCTTGTGAAATCTTGAATATGTTATGAAATTTATATAAAATAATTGAAATATTTGCATAAATTTTATTAAAATTCTTGTCAAAAACCAAGCACTATTTAAAAAACTTAGATATTTCTGTGCATATTTACAAAAGAAATGTATTAAAAAAGTAAAATAAAGTTATAAGTTGTCAAATGTAATTATCATTTGTTTGTCCCTATACTTTATAAATATTTGCTGTCATTTTTCCAATTTAAAAAGTAAGCGGTTAGTGCTATGTAACCGTACACCCCTGTTTAATGCGGCACAGGTTTTTTTTCGCCCCGACTAGTTTTCCCGGCACGTCTAGGATATCTTTTATATTCCGGGATTAATGTAATACCTATACAGCTTACCTTACGATTCATATCGCTTTTAATAAAAATGCCTATAATCCAATATTGTTATTATGCCTTCACTCAAATTGAAGTTTGTTGTTCTACTTATACCTACACTCATCGAGCAAGCATACATAAACACCCCACATATATTTATATATATATATATATATATATATATATATATATATATATTAGGACGGTCCTTAAAATGATCATTTTCGAATTTCCTTGCTCTCAGGGGCTCAAATTGTTCCAAATAGATAAAAAACAATTCTCTGAAAGTTTTAGCTCTTAATATTAAGGTTTAGATAGAGCGCAATTCACTTAAAGTTTTGTATGGAAATAGCATGAGAACATTTTCAAAATTTTTAAAAATGTTTTTCAGATGCAATTTAGCGAACAAATGAATGAATAAAACTCATTCATTTGGCGCTAAGTTATACCTAAAACATTTTTTTTTAATTTTCAAAAAAAATTCCATGCTCTATCCATACAAACTTTGATTGAATTGCGCTCTATCTAAACGTTAATATTAGGAGCTAACACTTTCAGAGAATTGTTTTTTATCAATTTGGAACTATTTGAGCCCCTGGGAGCAAGGAAATTCGAAAATGACCATTTTAAGGACCACCCTAATATATATATGTATATATATAATATTTGTAGAGCTTCAAACACAAAATCCAAAAGTAATAAAAAACAAAAAAGTTTTTTTTTTAAGAAAAAACATTTCTTTTTTTATTTACTGTCGAGGTTTCGGAACTAAGTACGTTACATCTTCAGGACATCTATCAAGAAACATGATCTTGATAAGATTTAACCAAACAATATATTTAAGAAAAGAAAAAAAATGGTGGTATTGTATATAAAATTAATAAAATTGTGGAAGAAATAACATTACAGAAATATGACAATATAATCAAAATGAAAGTAATGAAAATAATGAGAGAAAAACAAATTTATAATATAAACTTAGAATAGAAATCTTGAAACTTTGTGATACTCATGTCGGTTGATCCATTTTGTCTAAAATACCTGCTTTTGCAAATATTCAATCAATTTCGTTCTCTCAAAAACTTAATTTTAGTTTTCTGCACTCTTTGCGCCGCATCTCCGAAACGGCTGGACCAACTTTTGCCAAAAACATATCAATATGTTTCCTTATAAATAGGATTCGAATGATTTTTGAATAATTCAAATCGGTTGATCCGTCCACCTGAAAACGTGGACGAAAAATTGTATCCGCACAAAACACACACTGTCACACACGGACATACATTTTTTAGGAACAGGAACCTTTGGAAAGTAAAGATATGCGAAATTTTTTATTTGCGATTTTTGATGATTACTATAACTTACCTTACTGGAAGTTAATTATTTAACTAGTTTTGAGAATATGAAGAAAATTTAAACATGAGTCATGTAAAATGTTATGAGCTTCTGTTATTATTTGATCAGATTTACGTTTGGTAAATATAAAATATAAGATATAAGATATAATATAAGATAATGACAGAATAAACCTGATGATTGAACGTACCTAGTTCCGAAACGTCGTATTAAACATCTTCAAAAAACAAATTGTTTTTTATTATTGGATTTACTGTTCGGAAAAGAAACAATCAATAAAGTATAAGGTATAAATTTAAATATTTGTTATTACATATAAAAACATTTTATATATGCACGGTCTATGCAAATATTCAATATACATATTTCAGTGTTACTCGACTCTTCGTCATATCCCATGCCATAATTTATAGCAAAAGATAAAATTTACTATAAATTTAAATTCATAGTAGATACTATTATTTCCATGAAGCAAACATATCTTCCACATTCAATAATAATGTGAAATCATGCACTAAAATTAGAATCAGCAACTATTAAAATTGTCACCAATTCCAGAGGTCCGTCGAACGTCGTTCTATCGTTCTATCGATAGAATGCCAGAACTTCCTGTCGCGTTATTGGTTCAGTTATCTGTTAACGAGTGTTTACGTACGACGCCTCCGCGAAATGGCGGCAAATGAAATACTAGCGGCTGGCTCTAGAAGGTCACCAGAATGAGCGTGTTACAAAGCCGCATAATTTTAGCACTACGGAACATGCCGGACTGAGCGCGCACTGCTGCTCACATGACTCATTTGCGCTATTAAATACTACCGAAAGGGGTAAACACACGCGTTACACTACTAGAGATAGTACGATTCCGATAGTATGACACGGAGTCGACTGAAAGACGAATGATATTTACTCAACGGATTAAGTTTATTTTAGAAACTGAAAGGGCTACTCGTAACACTAATTTTCACTTTGCAATTGCAGTGACAATCAAAATAAAAGTTTTATGTACTAATTTACTTTTGACTTTACCATGTGGTAGCAAAGTATAAATGAATAGGAATGAACCAATCTTTTTGATATTGAATGTATTCATTGACACATAATTAACTTCCCGTAGGTAATGTGTGTGTGTGCGTGCGGATACAAATTTTCGTCGACGATTTCGGGAACACGGATCAACCGATTTGAATAATTCAAAAAACATTCGATTCGTATTGATAAGGAGACGTGCTGATTAGTTTTTGGCGAAGGCAGGTCCAGCCGTTTTGGAGATACAGGGCAAAAAGTGCCAAAAACGGTAACTCGGTTTTTAAGAGAACGGAGCGTCCGATTTTAATAATTCAAAAAAACATTTTACTTGTATCGACAAGATGAAGAATTGATCAAATTTTCATAAAGGCAGGTCTAGCGGTTTCGGAGATCTAATGAAAAAAGTAAAAAAATGCCCTTTGGCGGCCAAAAATGATCATTAGACATATGCACATCGAATTATCAGATATTTTATAGAGATTTTAACAATAAGTATAAATTTTGTTTACATTCCTATGGGTTCCGTACCAATGTTTATCCGTTAGACGGCGACGCGGCGCTTACGCGCTTTATATTTCATCTCTATGCAGTTAAACCAGTACGATTGCTTTGAAAAAAAGTTCAGAATTTCCAAAATATGTCAAAATAAAGAAAACTTCAAGAATTTAAAAAAAAAAATTTTTTTTTTCAAAAAAAAAGTAATTTTTTGTCAAATCTATAGTTTCTCAAAAATCTATTTTTTTCGAAGTAAAATTTTTTCAAAAATGTTAATAGTTTTTAAAAAAAATAATAATTTTTGATACGGGAAGTTCCAGCAATTTGCCTTAAGGCACGATGCCATGCGCCCCACTAGTTTTATTATTTATTGACTCACATTGGACTTCGAAATAGGTGATCTTACTTTTCATTGCACAAAGGTCCAACTTGACGTACAACTATCAAATTATGTTCAGTAAAATTGCCAGTTAATTCATTCTGTGTTCTTTTTTAATTTTAAAGAAATTTAACGAAATAATAGCTACAATATTCAACCAATGTAAAATATGAACACATATTTGGGGCACATTTTTGGGGAAATATGGGCACATTTTTTAAAATAACACTCTGTATATAACCTTGTATTTTGTCAGAAATATTTATCAGCAGAGTTGTAAAAAGTATTAATTTAATTTAACTTTTCTAAAAATGCTCTTTTTAACTGAATTTACATTTTTATTTACTATTGTTTATTGTTTACGCCTTTGGTCCTTTTTACCCCAACCACATGTGAGCTTTTATTAAAGTTATAAAAGCATCTGTTGAGCTTGAGCTTAAAAATAACAATGCATTTCATAAAACAATTAAATTACGTATAATTAAAAATGACATAGGGTCTCGTAAACTAAATAACAGTGTACAAAACCATAAAATCCAACAACGAGAGAAAATAATTCTGTTATAGATTTTCAAACATGGCCATCTCCTAACATCGACTTTGCTTGATTTGAGACGATGGCTGTTGGCACATGTTTCTCGCTCTACTTTCTAATATTGTTGTTGAAAAATTCCTAACTTCACTTGTTTTGGAAATATTGGCGGTGGACCTTTTTACTTGCGGATGGTAACATCCGCATAACTCTGTAGTTAAACCAAAACTACTGTACAAAAAGAGAAAATACGTTCCAAGAAATGTAACACTACATATAACAGTTTTATAATAAAAGTTGTTATTTTTATTAACTTCTCGTAGGGTAGTTATAGTAATGGGCCGACAATCGAAAATGAAAATTATTGCTTGAAGGTTTCTTAACATTTTGGCATACCTCAGAAAAAATGAATATGTGTGTGCGTGTATGTGTTTTGTATGTACACATTATTTTATTCACGTTTTCTGGCGCATGGATCGACCGATTTGAATGGTTCAAAAAACATTCGATTCCTATCGATAGGGAGATATGTTGATTGATTTTTAACTAATTTTAAGATGGAGGGAAATAGTGATTAGTTCATGGCAAAGGCAGGTTTAGCCGTTTCGAAGATACAGAGCTAAATGTTCAAAATTTTGCAGTTTTTGAGAGAACTAAGCGCTTGATTTGGATGATTCAAAGAACTTTCTGCTTGTTTTAACAAAATAATTGTTTAAATAAATCCGATTTTAATTTTAATTCTGGCTAAAATTTTGAAGCTCACTTATTATTCAAACAAATAATTTTCACTTTGAAATTCAGTTTATATAATTCTTATAAATATTAGACAACGTTACAGTATTTATAATAATCTATTTGAAAACATTCAATACTCCTCGAACATTTTGTTACGGTTCGGGAAGTTCCAGCAATTTGCCTTAAGGCACGATGCCATGCACCACTAGTTTATTTTGAGAAGTAATACCCATTAAATGAAATACATGATCTTATAATTGTTCAAAATTTTCGATTGCTTGCTTTTAGTGAAAAAATATTTATATCTTTACCTTTATCAAAGTTACCTTTATCTGAAGATATTCAATTCAAAACTGATAAAAAAATGTCAAATTAGTTATCTTTTGTGAACTAATTTAGTTTCATCACATTTATTGAGCTATTGTATGGCGATTTCTATTACCGTCTTATAAGGGGGTTGGTACTAATTCTCGAACCGTGTTGTAGCAAAGCTCTGTTATATGTACATGTAATATATAATATAAGGTATATAGTTCATATAAATCGTTTTTTTTTTCGTTTTATTAATGATTTTAATGACTTAACGCCAAGCGAAAATGTATGAAAATATTTATTGTTAGCGTAGTGTCGATTACGATTATTGCACACGAATGTGCAAAAAATTATCCGATTAACAAATATTTTTACACTTTGTTGGCGATATTGTCGGCATTATTGATCTCTATGTTTTGTATTGTTTGTCAAGTTTATCATAATTGAATAAGCTGTAATTAAGCTTACACGAATACATACACATACACGTATATTCTATTACAACGAACACCTGGAGTTTCCAATAGAAAGAACACAAAACAGGTGGAATAAACAATTCTTATGAAAATAGAGTTTTCTCTTCAAAAAGAAGAAATGATTGTTTGCATTAGACCTTTTGCCGACATTTTTTGCAATGAATTAAGTATGTTTTCGTTGATGAAATTACAGTTCAAACAAGTAAAAAATATGAGTTTCTTCATTGTTAATACATGCACACATGTATATTGTATGTATATAATAAACACACACACACACACACACACATATATATATATATATATATATATATATATATATTGTGTATGCATACATGTATGTATCAGCTATATACGAGTGTACATATAGCTATGTGTGTATTTAATTTCATATTACATCGCACGATAAATATTTATTCATTCCAAAGATCTCGACAAATTAATTACGTAACTTAATTGATTAAACTTTAGCTAAACAAATTATAAATAATGCATTGTAATATTAATGCAACTGTATAATAAAATTTATATACAATGATAAAGTTAATTACAATAGAAACTTTGTAATTATTATGATTAACTTTATTAATCACGTGATCAATTTCTAAGGATTTTTAGATCATCACAAGGATTTTAGTGGTAGAAATGTTATTCACTGTTACGGTTACAAAGTTTAAATGAACAAAATTAGTTAAAATTAACTGAAATTTATAACTGCAAAATCGTTATAATTTCATAAAAGCTCTAGGTTGCTCTTAAAAGCTCATAATTTGTAAACAATGTGATCTATATTTTTTCTATTTTTGCAGGACTGTTGCGGTCAATACTATTACCCCGTTTCGGTCAAGGTCTGAGGCACCATGTATAACTTAATATTCAATGATTGATCTATAATATTATTATCTATTCAGCTTGAACTATTTTGGTCTAAATGGGTTTGAAATGCACCTGAATCTAAATAGTATTAACGGAAACTGCTACAATTTTCATGGCTTTGCATACGGGTATCGCTTTGTCGTTTACCTTTTGAACTAAATATGGTTTTGACATATGTAGAATCGAGCTGATAGCACCGTTTCCCAAAATTCATATAATATTGCTGTGACATAATCAAACACTAGTAACGATAGCTTTTACAATATGTTTTCCAACATTAATTGAAATTTTACATAATGTGCTAATGTCTTTTTTACTTAAATAACGTATTATGAAACACAAAAATTGCAAGTAACAAGTTAGTTTTGTGTTATATTTGAATTTTAGAAATTGTAAACAAAAAAAAAGATATATTATTTGTAATATATAAATAGAACACTGTTATTCTTATATATTATATTATATAAAATTCGTGATTTTTCGTGAACTTCTTTCAGTTAACTTTCTCACAATTTTTTGTTTAAGTTTTTTTGGATAGAATACAGACATATTACTACGTGTTGGTTATTGGAAAAATCTTTGTACTCAACCTTGACCGCCTCGCATAGATTTATTTAAAATTGTGTTGAAAGCGATTTAGAATTTAAAATTTTCCGCTGAACTAGACACTTCACTTGGATTTGAGATTAATCATTCGATCAATTATGCAACCATTTTGTCCATTTTCGATGTTTTATGCATTACTTACACTGCTCATCTTATTTGTTTGGAGGACGACGCTTGCGATCATTATTCAACATTATGCAGTGTCAACTTTTTAAGTCAATTTCAAACATTGCACCTTACGCACATCTTATTCATGTATCGTATTATGTATGATAAGGAATATAAACGAATAAGAAATAAGGAATATAATTCAAAACATGAAAAACAATAATTTCAGATTAGTGAAATAATTTTATCATATTGTTGCATTAATCGATTTATATTTCCAAAAATATGTTTTGTGCACTTTTATAGTCTATAGTTAGTCATTTTATAGTTTAGTTGTAACGCTGCAACTAATTATAGAAAAAAAGAGATTGCCTATTTCATACAATCATTCGCAGAGCTTTCTCACTTCTAAGCGTGAAGAGCTTTTACCGTAGAAGCGATCCGTAGAAGCGATCCGTAGAAGCGCATAATAAGTACTTGTTCATTATGTTTACTTGCTCATTGTTATCGAAGTTACATCTATTGAATTTAAAGCTTGCTATTTTACAATTATTTTGTACTAAATTGCAATATTTATAATCGTTCAAATTTGGGAAATACATAGTTGTAATATTCAAGTACCTATTAAAAGTAATATAGAAGTTTATTAGATCATATCATTTTAATATTTAGGAATTGTTCTTTGTTAAGGTTTGTTGGCTATTGCGTATTAAGATTAGCGTAGCGAAGTTATAGTAATCACAAAAAATCGAAAATGAAAATTTTTATATATCTCTTATTACCTTTCAAAGGTTTCTTCATTTTGGCATATCATAGATACAAATTTTCTTGAACGATTTCGAGAACGCGGTTTAAACGATTTGAATGATTCAAAAAAACATTCGATTCCTATTAAGGGGAGACGTGCCAAACATTTAAGGTGACCAATTTTTTTTTTCAAGTAAAAACCGGGACGATAATTTTTAGTTAATTGAGGAGGGGACTAGTATAGTGAAAAAATTATTTTAAAATAACATACTATTTGAGGATCCAATGAAATTCAGTCTTTTTTAAATGAATCTCTTTTTTCAAATTAGAATTACTGACTGAGCACTCAAGCTTTCAATTTTTTTTATTAAATGTTGTTTAATTTTCTTCATAATTATTTAAAAATGATTAGCAAATATTACAGGCAGTCAAAAAATTCATTTTCATAATTTTTGTTAATTTTCGTAAAATTGAAAATAAAAATTCAAAATTATTCATGTGCGAAGCTATTGTAACCCGTCTTGGGAATTTTGTATACGACAATTTTCTCATTTATAACGTATTGTTTCATATAAGCATACTATTTGTATGTAACATTTTCAGATGTTTGATGGTAGTTAAAATTTGATTATCAAGTAAGAGAGCAAAGATTTAATTTTTATCCTATACTTTTCGAAAACTTAGGACAATTTGGGACAAAAGTTCTAAATCCGGGACAAATATTGCTCTTATTAATAACCGGGACACAAGGTGAAAATCCGGGACTGTCCCAGTCAAATCGGCACGTATGGTCACCTCACAAATATGGCAATTCATTTTTTGAGAGAACGGAGCGTCCAACTTGATGATTCAGAAAACATTTTATTTGTATTGACGAAATCAAGAACTGATTAAATTCGGTCCAGCCAGGATCAAAAAAGTATAAAAATGCAATTTGGCGGTCATAGATGATCATTAGAAATATGTACATCGAATCATCAGATCTTGACAAGAGCCTGAAATAATGTCTATTATTATTGATTACGGCTTGCTTATGAATAAATAAATAAATAAAAATAAATAAATAAATAAAAATCTTTTTATGCCAAATGGTTAAGTAATATAACCTATTGATGAGTTCGGATGTGAGCTCAGTTTCGACTATTTCTTTGATCGTTGTGGTATGAATTAGTATCGCCGACTGATATATAACAGTAAGTAAAATAACATTCACCTGTTTTTCTATCGCGTGGCTTATTTTTTATTACACAGAATGTGGTAGATGTAGAGAGCCTTACCGTGTGGTTCCCAGTGCAGTGTTTTCATTCTACATTTGGATAACAATGTTTTACAAAGGCGTAGTACCCTACTGACGCCGGTACACGCGTACTTGTAACTCTACATACTGCTAACACATGCAAACAGACGTGCGCTCTAAAAACGCCCGACATATGATCGCGCTTTTATGTGTATCGGTGAGTGCTACGCAGTACTTCCCAAAACGGTTGCGTTTACATAGTTTCAATTCATACCTGTATTCAGTTAAAATGAAAGTATAAACTAGCTGTAAGTGGAATTCTGTCTTAAGGCAATTAAGGCATCGTGCCTTAAGGCAAATTGCTGGAACTTCCCGTACCAAAAATTATTATTTTTTTAAAAACAATTAACATTTTTGAAAAAAATTTATTCCGAAAAAAATAGATTTTTGAAAAACTATAAATTTGACAAAAATTACTTTTTTTTTAAAAAAAAAATTTTTTTTTGAAAACAAAATTTTTTTGAAAAGAAAAATGTTTTCTTCATTTTGATATATTTTGGAAATTCTGAACTTTTTTTCAAAGCAATCGTACTGCTTTAACTGCATAGAGACGAAATGTCAAAGCGCGCGCAAGTGCCGCGCCGCCGTCTAACGCATAAGCATTGGTACGGAACCCATAGAAATGTAAAAAAAAATTATACTTATTGTTACAATCTCTATAAAATATCTGATAATTTGATGTGCATATGTCTAATGATCATTATTAACCGCCAGATGGCATTTTTTTACTTTTTTCATTAGATCTCCGAAACCGCTAGACCTGCCTTTATCAAAATTTGATCAATATTCATCTTGTCAATACAAGTAAAATGTTTTTTGAATTATTCAAATCAGACGCTCCGTTCTTTTAAAAACTGAGTTACCGTTTTCGGCACTTTTTTCCCCGTATCTTCGGAACGGCTAGACCTGCCTTCGCCAAAAACTAATCAGCACGTCTCCTTATCAATACGAATCGTATGTTTTTTTAATTATTCTAATCGGTTGATCCGTGTTCACGAAATCGTCGACGAAAATTTGTATCCGTAATAACACAAACACATACATCCATTTTTTCTAAGGTATGCCAAAATGTTCAGAAGGTTTTGAAACGTCAAGATATATAAAAATTTTCATTTTTGATTTTTTTGCGATTACTATAACTTGCCCTACGGGAAGTTAATTAATCAAGAATACAATCAGAATAACATTTACTTACGATGTACATCATTGCGTTTTGTGGATTTAGACTTATTGTTTGACTCTATTTAAATTTAAATTCCATGAAATTCTTGTAATTTATGTATGTGTAGAATTACGTTAAGCTTTTGCACTTCGAAATTATCAGCTCTTTTTCGTTTAATTTCCATTTTTTTCAATATATTTTTGTACGTCCGGATTTGAGTATAATTCAATTTTTATTTTTCAATTAATATTTCAATTGTATTTGTTTAACATGGAAGTACGTCCACCATTTGATATTCAAGTCAAAGTGGATCTTATCGTTAGCATTTGTGAATGACAGCGTTTTCAGTGATGAAAATGACGATCATAAATCAACTTGAAGATTTGAAGATATAAAAAATATATATAAAATCTCTATTAATAATTTCTTCGTTAATTTTGCCATTTGTCGGATTTTTTTCTTTTATTTCGGTCTGACGTGTTGATAAACGCCATAAATAAACTAAACAAAATAAAATAATGCTGATATTTTATAAAAAGTTGGAATTAGTGAGAAAATGTGAATCACGCATTTACAAATAGAGGTATAATTGATTTTTTAAGGTTGTCAATTTAAAATCATTTTATTATTATTAATTTTATTTTGCAATCTGTTTATTATAAACAATAAACAGAGCATTGCTAACAATAAATATTTTACACTATTAACTTAAAAATAGTAACAACACCCAGCGGCGTATCTACTAGGTATATATAACACATAATAATAAAAATAAAAAACAAAAGAAAAAAAGGCAATCAAATATAGTATTTAGGTTCAATTGGACTAGTGGAGGTCTTGTGGTAACTTTTTTTTCAACCTGGTGGGCTGGCCTTCTTCCAGGTATACTCTACTGGCCAAATTATTAAGATACACGTCAATTTTATCTTTATATTTAGAAGCAACCACTGCAATTTGTTTTGCTATAAAAAATTCAAACGAATGCAGACTTTCTGTTGCTTATTAATCGTAAGGAATACAGTGTTATGAACATGTGATTGAAAGAATGGTTATCATCACAACACTTGCGCATGATCATAAGTTTTTTTTTCAAAAAAAGTGAAATTGAAGTTTTAAGTGCGCTTATCTGCACATCGTGCACAGTGTGTCAAGAGCGTGCGAACCACTGCGCCATATCCGGCGGAAATCAATAGCCACGAGTTCCTGTTCCGGGAGCGGGTGTGTTCCGTGGGTGCAGTCGGCGCACAAGGGGAAATTGCGTAGTTATGTGACCCGATGTCCCTCGCACCCTCTCGACTCCGCGAACCGACGAAAGGATTAATGTTACTCCTATCACACTCATAGACGAACAACTGTAGACATTCTACTGAACATCGATTGTGTACATTTCTGGTCAAATGAGACTAGTGACTAGTGCATGGGCTTGGGTAATTTGTTGTGAACTTTTTATCATCGCTATTGACAGCTTCCGGATTCCTGTTATTGACTACTTGTAGATTACTAACCCCCATCTAGTTTTTGGTCATTTGATTCAATATGAAGAATTTTTGATCCGATAATACTACTATATTAAGGGGCACAACTAGTGTGAAATTTTGAAAGAAACGATTTTTGTTTTTTTTTCATATTTCGGTAGATTACACCTTTAAAAATAACATATTCAAATTTCAAATCGATATCTCAAATAGTTTTTGAGTTACAACCATTTAAAAAGTCTACATATAGTATATAGTACAACGATCATTTTATCTTTAAACGCGTTTTTCTCCGAATTTGCTGCAGTGATTACTCAAAAACGAATGATCCGATCACTATCAATTTTTTTTCACATATTCTGTATATAGTTCTCTGTAAAATGAACTATAGATCTTTTGGGTAAAATTCGACTTTTTTTTAAAACGCCGCCATTTTGTCAATTTTTGATTTATTTTTTTATCGTAGTTCATTTTACAGACAATATTATCTAGTTTAACGAGAATATTTTTTTTTTATTTCATCCACGTAGAAGGCCGGAATCACTGCAGCAGTTAAGGGCCTTTTTTTTGTCGTGCCGTTGGAGATCGACGATAACTTAAAAAATATTTAATTTTTTTCTTCAAAAATTTTACTATGTATTCTTAAAACATGTATAAATATATTTCTAAAATTTTGAAATGATTGATAAAGTAGTTTTTTTAATATAAATTCCCAAAAATTACCTTTTTTTAGGCGGTTACACTAGTTGTGCCCCTTAATAGTTAAACTTATCATTTTTTTTCAAAGATATTGCAAAGCAAACAATTTAATTTTATCTAATTGGAATTTTTGTAGATTATCAATCTTTCTCGATGATTCCTCTTTTCAAAAATTAGCTTTGTCTACCTGTTGTATGTAATAAAACTAGTAAAAAACGTAGAAGGCACAGCTTTCGCATCCCGTCTCATCAATTGTATTTGAATAGCGCCGACACACGCGTGCTATTACGATTATGGTGATTAATTTGCATTACGAAACCCATACCTTTGGTTTTTGCAATCCGAATAAACCAGTCAAATGCAACTTCTTTAATGACTATATTTAAAAACACGATCAAGAAGTATGAAAATGAAAATACGATAAAGAAAGCAAAAATTATTATATTGATATTTTTTATCATATTCAACGCTATAATACTTTGCTTTATTTTTGTATTACAATCTTTGTAATTTACTAAATTGCAAGAACGTATTCTTTTTATATGAGGTGGACCGGATTTCAGTATTTTTTTGTTGGTGTCACGATTTGATCATGAAAATAAGTTGAGTTGTGCGGAACAGAATAAAAAAACATATTTTGCGGAAGAAAAAGCTTTGATAAAAATGAAATGAAGGTTGCACATACTGAAGTACACATGAAATACTATCGGATTTTCACTTTTTGTAAGTTCTTTTTACTACTGCAGTTTAGACTAGAAATTTTTAACTGATGAGAATAGGGGGGGGGGTTTAATAACAATAATCGATTTATAGTATAAAAACTATCATTACTTATCTGTTTAGTTATCGTTAGCCAACAAAAGAAATTCAGAATAGTACAAAATGTTAAATAGCTTCAAAAGTTATTTTTTTAATGGTTATAAGAAACAGTAATTTGTTCGACCTCCC
This sequence comes from Ctenocephalides felis, assembly GCF_003426905.1. NCBI lineage: Eukaryota > Metazoa > Arthropoda > Insecta > Siphonaptera > Pulicidae > Ctenocephalides > Ctenocephalides felis. Next base: position 71,866,477 of record NW_020538040.1, read on the forward strand.
TAGAACATTTATCCACTTTTATTATGTTTTGTATCTTATTATATGACGTTCGAAATATTTTGAACCCGCAAATTTGTGGGTGCAAGACCGAGCACTGATCATAACTAGTTGGTTATTAAATTGAAAGAAAAAGAGGATATGGGTAAAATAAACTTGCAGGAAAGGAACAAAATGGTAATTCAGATTAGCTTTTTGTGCGAATTATTTTTATGATATTATCGTCGAACAAACAAATATTATAGGCTATAAAGCTTCTCTTTTTAATATTCTAAACATGACCGCGAATCTGAAATTATGTGCAATGGCATTTGAATATTGCCATCCATTTTTTACAAATGCTCATAAATTGATAGAAAAATATAATTTCAGGATTACTCCCGTCGTGCTTGAAAAGTCTCAAATTTTAAGCATAGGATAACTTGGTGCTTACTGCTATATCAACGTACGCTATTTATTCTGAATTGACAATAATTAATTAGAGCTGCAATGACTGACCTTCGCAACTGATAAGAAAAGTGTCACACATGCCTTGTTATCACATATGAAACACGTATGAACTTTCGCATTCCTTGTTTTAGATACATTGTATATTATATGCAATACAATAATAATAAGTTATTATCTCATCAGCTTAATCATGAACATGTTTTTTAAAAATGTAATCTTTTTTGAAGAAAGATATATGTTTGCGTATATGTATACACTATATCTAGCAAATAATCAAACGGTCAGAAATATACCATAAGTTCTCGGACCTGTACTACCCTAGTAGTTTTAATCAGTCAAATGTTTTCAATGTATATATTTTTATATTTATTATCCGTGTCATTGAAACGAAGAACATGTTTTGGAAAATAAGAATAACTTTGGTTAAGGGCTTTCTATTCCAACCACGGCCAAATTCAACATCAGGCATTTCCTCTTAAGGGCGTTTAAATCTCAAATATAATCTCAAGTGAATACCATACAACATCATATGAAGACGAAAAATTCTATTAAGTATAAGTCACAACTGAATAGGACAACTGGATAATCGAAAAGTAAAATGAAATCTAATATACTACGATCTACTATCTAGAATAAATCGTATGAAGTAGGCGATTAAGCAAACAGTTAACTGTTTACAGATTTTCGTACGCACAATTTTCATCTCAATGTTGATTTATCGCGCAAAATTTTCCTTGATTATCTTAATGGAAATGTGATTTTTGTTTATCACTCATAGGCGCCTAAATTCAACAAGGGTAAACAATGTTTGCGATGATGTTAACATGTACAACAAACAAACCAAGCAGACGGTTTGCGGACCGAGTATCAGAAACAAATATTTTGTGAGTTTCGCTTCAACTATGATTATTTTTTGTCTATAAAGGCAATATTTAATGTGATAATATTATCAGTATATGATTTGTTGATGATGTTATCAGTAGAGTTTGTTCGCTGTAAAATATTTTGTTTTTCACATTCCGACAGCTTTTTCAATTATCACATATTCTATATATCTCTGTACGATACGATTCTCATGATCTAATAATTGCGCACAATGAATGGCGACATTTTTATCATAGATTCTGAAAGATTCTATAGGAGAAAGTGCGTAAATAAATTAATACTAAGGGTGAAAAAGTATAAAATAATTTTTTTTATTTATCTCTATATATGTATATTGAATATTTAATGTTGATACTTATCTGCGCTAATATATACTTTCACATTCATTTCAAAGCGGTAATTTTCTCATTAAACGATTGGTGTCGCGATCGGAGATCGTTTGTAAAATATTTCGCTGAAAATGTCATCATATATACTTTGTGAAGGGCTCTCTGTAGCGTACAATTTACTAGGTACAAATCATCAGGTTACCCTATGTCATATTTTCATTGCAAATATAGATGGGAAATATATTTCCGATTGGAATTACTATTTTCATTGCGTTGATAAATTTAGTAGTTTGAAAACTCGCACTACAGCTTACCTTTTTGGATTGGAGATTAACTTAACTCATTCAAGTTTTTACCTCGGTTTTTTCTCACTTGAAATTTTTCAATAACAAAATTATCAAGTATTTTACCAAATTTACAATTCTGATTGCGTCAACTTTGGTGGAACTTGTAAACAAACTTTAATACAATTTTTTATAGGAGGGCCTCTAAAAGTCGACCGATTTTAAAAATTTTAAATAGTAGAAGTTTAACAAAAGGTCCTAGAAATATTATTCACGGTTACAGTTCCAAAGTTTATATGAACAAAATTAATAAAAGTTAACTACTATAACCGAAAAATGGTGAAAATTTCACCAAAGCTCCAACAACGGTTTTAAAATATTCAAGACAGTTAAAGTCAATACTATCACCTCGTTTCGGCTTGACATCAAGGTCTGGGACACCCGCTATATATATTACGAAATTTTGGAATTCTTCCGAGTTACTTCGGAGTTACTTAATAATTCGATTTTAGTAATTTGTATTGTATGTATTACTAGTTAAATATATTATAAATTATTATTATTTGTTAATAGCTTTGGATAGCACTGCTATAGATGCGCATGTACAAATAATAAGCGAGAAGCGCCACGAGCCGTCTGATCGCGCACTAACTAGATGGCAAAGCGACAAATAGGCAAACAAATAAAACGATAGATTGAACGAATCTACAGGAACTAGACTGAGCTCACGTTTCGAATCCGTTAATTACCAAAAAATTCCATAGAGTTCAGAAAAAAAAACACAGATCACGGGAGAGAAGCACCAGTGGAAAGATATGCAGATAAACTCCGAACAAAGCTTACGATTTTATTACATATTTTGTCGGCCCTGATTTAACGACTCTTTACTTAGCAGTGATTCGGTTATCTAGCTTATAAAAATATTTTATTTCTTTATTGTAAAGCAAGTCATTTCGGATGTTTCAAAGCGGAAAAGGCATAATTTTATAATTTTAAGATTAATTATAACATCAGTACAGTTATTTAAAAAATAAAAAATACAATTGCTCAACTAATAAAGATCGATCTCAACAAAAAACATACCAAAAATTATGAAGTTAATAAATATTTCATATTATTATTAGCAAATTAAATTAAAGTTTTATACACAAACATTTTCCTTGTTTACTCTTTTATCATACTAATCTACAATCAAATACAGACTTCCTACAACGAAAACCATTCTCTCTGCTTAATTTTTATGTTTATCAAATTTTGTTTCTTGTAGATGACAACCCAAGCAGTTGTCCCACCTATCTGTGATGATTTTTTATTATTACAATAATTGTGATAGTGATTACTTGTTTATTGGTGCAGCTATATCGTATTAGGACTTGATAACATATTGCTATCTACATTTCCATGCGAAAACCATTGTCACTACTGCCTGACAACAGGCTGCCCGAAGCAGGATCGAACCCGTGACCCCTAATTCAGGTCCAGTCATCCAAGCCACTCACCTACGAGCGACCCCATATTTATAAATATAATTTTAATTTTAGTTTTTATCATTTTTATTCATTTTTGACCTGTTATTTTTGCAAACGACTTTATACAATTATACAATTATGATTAAATCCGATTTTGGTGTTGGTCCGTTCAAGATATTTTTTATCTAGGTCTATAATTTTTTTTTGATATTTTTATTTATTTTATCTTCAATAGAATATCGTCACAAAGAGTTACTTTACAATCACTTGTATTAAAAGTTCTGTCAATGTTTTCCTGTTATTTTTATGAATTTAATAGAGAAAAATATGTCATGGTAATGATCGTCGTTATAAAATAGCAAACTTTCAAGGCTGTAACAAATAATTAATAATATGGAAGCGGACAGCATTTACATTGTATGTATGAATTTTCACTTATTGTTAGCCAAGGATCAAAATTGTAATTGATAGTTATAAAAAGTGCTTTTATATTTAGATTTAAGTATTTATCCACAATTAAATGTTGGTACGATATGAGCGGAGTCTTCAATATATTTAAACAATATTCTGAAATAAATTTGATTAATTAAAGGACCATTGTATTATGTACATTAATATTGTCTTAGAAATGTCATATTTCAGATATTTAATTTTTATTTTTTTGAGGCTAGAAAGTTATGCTGTTCGAAAAAAAACTTTAACACTTACTTATATTTTATAAGTTGTAAATATTGAAATAAAAATTTTGCTGTAAAATTGTATTCATACTATGTTTATCGATTTTATTTTTTCTCCATTGACCAATCTTTCTGTAACACTACGCAAGTTTTGATAAATATTCAATTGTTCGTTAGAATATCAAAAATTTCGAGGTCTTTTTATAGATTTTATGGGTTTATATATCCCTTCATGGAACTTGCTGTAATATAATTTGCATAAATATATTTTATTAGCGTCTAACTACATGTACTTCCAACCCTTACTTATATACGTCAATAACATAAATTGAACAAGTGCACGATAGACTTTTGCCGTAGCTTTATTGCGAATAATGATAACTTTCTTTAAAAACAACAACGAAAACAGTCTGTTCGTATTACTATGAAGCATTAACAAGTATTGCATACTGTATATATTGTCAGTGATATAATTAGTTCATAAGAACTTAAAATCCACTAAATCTCTTAAAATATATACCTGTTCACTCGATATTTTCCGTTCACATTTATTTTTAATTGATTTATGTATAATTTGCTTATATGTATCTACAATAACATATTCATTGTTTTACTGTCACAACACTTCAATATGAAAATACAACACTACAAAATGTATGTAAGAGTTACGCATTTTTAGTAGTCTGACTATGATGGAAATATGTAGATAAGATGGGAATTCTCCGTTTTGTGATCAAAACTAAATATTATGTGTGTATAAGCTAGTTTGTTCAAAGCAACAATTAAATTTGAATAAACATAGAATGTTCTAGTTCTATAGTTTTATTTATCGCAATCAACTTACATGCATTTCTAACTTTAATATTTATCTATAAAGAAAATGCTATATTTAAAATAGGTTTTTTCTAATATTTGTTTTATTATTAATAAAACTTAAATTAATAAAATATTTTTTTTTTATTTATTTAATGCGTATTCTATCTAATATATTAAGATTATTTTTTGTTTCAAAAAAGCTTTATATACTGATTTTCGTTCAGCACTGTTTTTGGAGTTACACGGTTTTTTATGGAATCTACCTGGAGAATAGGTGTATATATATATATATATATATATATATATATATATATATATATTGATTGTTTCTTTTCCGTTCCGTTTCTTTTTATATATATATATATATATATATATATATATATATATATATATATATATATTAAGCACCGTAATTAAGTTTTATTTTGTTTCTGAGAAGATATTAAATGAAATTTTAATTACATTATGTCCTAATCGACAATTTCCAAACATGTTATGTTTGCAATGATTCTCTAATTTTATATTTTGTAGGCGTAAAGCTCCAGCGGGAATTTCTCGCTCGTTCTGATGAAATTCATCGTTACGCGGCTTATACCAATTTAAGTAAATCTTGGGTCAAGTTTATAAAGCAAACTGTAGATAATACAATAAAGCTAAATTTACTTAATTCTCTAGATATCTAATTCTCTACATAGGGTTGTGATTCTGTTTTATAATTTCATTAATACATATATGTTTTTAGTGCGCGTTGTTTTGAATCGTTTTATTAACTTCCCGTAGGGTAAGTTATTTTATTTTTGAAATGTTTTTTTTTTAAATTTTTTTCGTGTTGTGTGTATATAATTGTTTTATAATGATATAATATTAATTTTAAGTTAGATTCAATAGTTGTTTTTTTTATATAACCTGTATAAAAGCTTACGTGGGTAGGGTGAAAAGGATCAAATAAATTTTTAACCGGACAAAGGTGTAAACAATAGAAAATAGTAAATAAAAAGTAAAAAGTTAAATAGAGCAATTTAGTTAAAAAAATTATATTTTGCATTGGTTGATGATTGTAACTTATTTTGTAAAATCCCTTTAAAATTAAAAATAAGTCAATTTGATCTCTTTGCCACCTCCCGTCCCATTTTACCCCGTCTATGGCGTAAAAAGGTCCGAATGACAAATTTTTGAAAAATAGCCAAAGATGCATTTCTGCAGTGATGAATTAGCTGGGAGTTTTACTGAACATTGTCAGATAGTTGTTTGTTTGGTATGTGTTATTTGTTGTGATATAATCGATTTAGTTTTCACAAAATAATTGCTCAAAGTCAAATTGGACCTTTGACCCGCTCTACTCTATATATATATGCAATATATTTTATTGAGTCCTAAAGTATAGTTTTATTGTACGTTTATTTGAGAATTATTTTAGTATCGCATTCGCTCAGCTTTTGCCATAAAATAAATATGATGTCGGTCGATATTTGAAATGGGAGAACAGTATTATGCTGTCGTACACGTGTTCCCAACATTGCGTATAAATTGTGCACCAAATAAGATTCGTCTTTCCTTCGATGAGACAACATCGGCAGGTTTTTGGTTTATATAGATAGTATAAATAAATAAATTTGCAGAATATTTTCATTGTCCGAACTGCAGGATCTCGCCCTAGAGAGCTAGAAATATGGTATAATGACACCATATTTTTTATAGAATTCTAAATTCAACGTCGATTTCAAGAATTTTTTGCTAATTCGGTACAAATCTTTTACTAAAAATGCATAATCATAATATGCTTGTATTTGCATAGAACAAAAAAAGGTGTGTTATATACAGCGGGTTGCATTAATCTGTTGCCATTATTTCGGAGAGCCACATTTCTTAGCATATTGCAAGTTATTGTTTTAGTGGGAACCCCAATTTTTGTTTTTTAGTACAGATTTTCCTGTAGTATAATCATATCAGATTTGTGGATTCTAATTGTGTTGGCTTCAGAAAGGAAAAGCATTTTGTATTGAGCTTCTTAGATAGCAATCTCAATTTTTACACCAATTATTATGACCGCGTTAAATATTAGCACTAACAAAAGTTAAAAATTTGCAATTGTAAACGCTTTATTTTTTTTTCTTAAAGCTCTTCAAAAATATTCAATAATTAATATTATTACATTATTTCAATTTATGTGAAATAACGTGCGTAGTTATTTTTCATAAGCTTTTTATATAAAGAGTTGAATACACATTACAGTAATTTTCGGTGAGTATAAACATGTCTCTATATGTTGCCAAGTAAAACTAAATCAAATACTTTTGTTAGTGAAAGCAAACACTTCAATAATGCGATTCAAATATGACAAACATTAATGGTTTTCTGTATTTGTGTGCGTACATCGATGTAATTTGAGTGAAATTTTAGGAAACAGTACGTTTTGTACTAGTTTGTAATATGCATATTTACCCGTTAGGTAAGTTATTGTAATTGCCCAAAAAATCGAGATTAAAAATTTTCAGACAAAATTGATGTTTGTGTGTATGTATAACGGGTGAATGCAATTTAGTTAACTCTATTTATGGGAATTAGAGCTCATTAGTTTTTGGCAAAGACAGGCCCCGTCTTAAAGAATTCTTAGAAATATGAGTTAAGTTCATTCATTCTAACCCCGTTTGATGAAGTTTTGTTTATCCTACTTTCCACGTAAACGCATATAAACGTTGTCGTCCAATTTATAAGCTTTCATCTATAAAATACGAATCATGAAAGTTACAATCTATTTAAAAGCATTTAATATTCTTCAAGTATTTCATTACGGTACGGGAAGTTTCAGCAATTTGCCTTAAGGCACGACGCCATACACCATTAGTTTATCTTTTATTTATTTATTTATTTATTAGACAATCAGAAAATACAATAATTTTCTATAAGTCATTGTGAGTGTTATGCCAGTTTATTTTTTAACTAGATTAGACTGAATTTGAACCTAATATGCGCGGAAACAATCATGATAATTCATCATTTACTACTCTACAATAGAATGAAGGTAGATATCACATTGAAAAGAGAATATTGAAATAGTAATATTTTATTATTATTTTTATGCATAACTGATTTATAAGTAACTTATATATTTTACAATAATCACTAATTGTGAATATACCTGAATATTTATGTGTCATTTATTTAAAATAAAAAATATTTACAATATGTGTTGATATATTTTGACTCAGTAAAACTTTCTGATATATTATATGCTATTATTATATTTTTTATATGATTACCCATAGTACTCCATGAAAGTTTTCTCAGTTCTCGATCCCAGCTCCTAATCATTTTTTTTTCAAGTAAACATATTTATTTGTTTATTCATACTGTTAGCTATACTGCACCAACCAACATTGCTTTATTGTTTTCTCTGGTATGCAGTCATGGCTGCATACTTTTATTATTCCGAATATTTATAGCAATAATTAATATTTAAATTGATATAACACCGGCTTCTTGAATAAGCTTCCTCAATTCACGGTATTGGTTTTACTACAGAAATAATTGTTTCATTCATACAAATGTAACTGTAAGATGAAGTTGAATTACCCAGTGACCATCAAAGCGGAAAATTAGTTGTTTAATTTGTACTGGACGCACATGGGTTTAGAATTATTTTGGATTTGACTAAATCTAGTCATCGTCGAGTAATTTGAACAAACTTATCTGATATCTTATTTGTCCTGCTAAGTAGTTCTCATTTCATGTTTCAACATGGCATATTTTGTTAATTAGATAAGCGTATTACATGTAAATATGCACTCTATCTCAAAATTATTAAATGTTATTGAATTATGCAATTGATCTGGAAATATTTTCCCCTTTTTTTAATCACGTTAGTTGTTAACTAAAACAAGAATTTAGTTTTAACTAAATTAAAAAATATAACCAAATCAATTAAAATTTCAAAAATTTATTCGAAAATAATTATAACAAATATCTATTATTATTGATTACGGCTTGCTTATGAATAAATAAGTAAATAAATAAATAAATAAATAAAATATAAATTTTTGTTGAATATTTTGTATAAGTTATTCATTGGCTTTGTCCCGAGTGGAGTAACAATTGTTCAGTCATTTAATTATTCAATTATTATTTTGCATCATTATATTAATATTAAGCTTATTAATAAATATTAAGATTTTGCTTAGCCTTCAGTTTTTATATCGGATTTGATTGAGTGTAAAAATGTTTTCAACTGGAAAACCATTTTATTTTTTTTACTGATAGCTATTTCAAATTAGTTTACATAACAACATGAAATGCGAATGTTTACGAACTGCATTGTATTTATTAAAGCAGTATCTGCCACTCAAGTTAATATCTTATTGCTTTCCGACAAATCTCTTGAAATATAAGTGTAGTTTTTCTTTATTCTTATTTTATTTCTCTGTATTATTAGACAGGCAGCACTCTGGGGATTTTATATTGCTCATAATTGCAATTGGAGAGCTAGTTAATTTAATGTAAGAGTTTATTATAAAATGTTTGACTTGGAATATTGTGAGAATGGCATTTTGACTAGAAATACACGTCAAAACCGTACTCACAAAATTTGTCACAACCGTACTCAATGCACATTTTTGAAGAGAAATCATCCGTCATGATCGAGCTAAATTATCTAATCGAATCTTGTTCGAACAATCATATCTTTCTCTCTTGGACCCTATCTCATAATCAGTATAGGTGTTTTGACCACTGTCACAACCGTACCCAGTCTCCACTGATGTGGATTTAATATTTAATTGACAATTAGTGCAGTTTATAAATAAATAAAATGACACCTTTTCAAAGTCTTCAAGAACAACATATATCGTTAATTTTTTATGTATTGAGATTCGTCATTTCATTTTGATTAGGATCTTTTTAGCTGATTTAATAGTACTTATTTAGCTCCAGTAATACTTGCGACTGTTACAGAAAAAAAATTGTTTTATAATCACGAGGCTCTTTCACAAGAATGCTATTTTGGACAATTTACATTATATATGATTATTGTTTATTACTAATATATTGCTTTGGAAAATCAGATTCACAACAAGGAATAATTATATATATTTTATACAAACTTTTACCGAATATTATCAGAGTATTTTTAAAGAAAATAAATTTGGCTTTTCTTTGCCATTTTTGCTTCGTTTTAATAAAGAATTTGCTATGATTATAAAATTAACATGTCAGAATATTGATAAGTTTTATATGGTTTTTAACATATAAAAAATAAAATTATACATCATATAATAGACATAATTCTCGAGTGCTTGAGTATTTTTTAATGATTGCATCGTTATAACTAGCCATCTTTATAGTTTGAGATTTGATTTTATTTTTATAGAATATTGCTGTTCCATAATAATTATTTTCAATAATATAATTTTCTTTTTCAGGTAAGCTAATATGAGAATAAGTGCATGCTTTTAAGTATCTCATTTAAAATATTCTGCCATTAAAACAAAACAGGTATGTTGAATAAATTTAATCTTATTACGATTCATTATTTCTTAAATCTACCGACGCAATCGAAGTACCTTCGAATGCGCACGACTAGAAACTAATGCAGCAAACAATTTAAAAAAAAAATACAAATCGACAATATGGAGGGTATGAGATAAAGTTATTACAAGAACATAAATAAAATTTAATATGCTTTAGACATATAACTGGTTTGCATTTTCTTAATGTAATTTCTTCGATATTTCTAATAAGGCGCGATTATACTAATTAATATATATTAGACAAAAAACGACAAGCTGTATTTATTATTATTTTATACATTTATTTATTTATATATTTTTTGTGTGCTGTATTGCGTTTTGAATAATTTTATTTAAAAACTACATTTTGAATAATACAAATGATAAATAGGTTAAGGACAAACGAAACAAACGGTTTTCCGAAAAACCGGCAATAAAATTTGAGAAAATTATAGAGAATTAATAATATATTTGTTTCTCGTTCGTTCGACATTTCAAAACTTTGAATATCGTTTTAATAAATATGAACCTGAATCAATTCGGGGGATCAGTAACTTCAAACACTGTATCAGTCTTTTTTTTTTTAAAAAAAAAAATCATTGATAAGGAAGGCATTCACATAAAACTTATTCTAATAACAAAAACTGAAAAACTTACATTAAAAACGAATAATATGAATACAAGTGATGCATGGCATCGAGTCTTAAGACAAATTGTTGGAACTTGCCGTAATGAAATATTTTGGGAATATTAAATTATTTCAAATATAATTATCATAAATACTGTAACTTTCATCATTCGTATTTGATCGACGAAATATAAGAGCGTATAAATTGGACTACGACGTTTATATATGTTTATAAGGATTGATCAAGATGAGTTAGAATGAAGGAACAAACCTCATATTTCTAAAAACTATATAAACTCAATTGCAAAGTTAAAATTAGTTATTTAAAAGTATATAAGAGAGTTTTAGATTTTTCCAAAAACGTGGATGAAAATTTTATCGTTACATACGCACACACACATTCATTTTTTCTAAGATATGCCAAAATGTTCAGAAACCTCTGAAACGTAAAAATATTACAATAACTTACTCCACGGGATGTAAAAAATTAGCTCTACATAACTTTTGAAATAGTGCTTTTAAATTCTATGTTCAATATTATATATAGTAAAACTACCAATAAATCAATGCGTCATAACAATACCGAATAATCTTCCTAGTATTATCGCACTCTCATATGCATTAGATATCAGTAGAAAATTTATATGTTCAAATAATAATATTTATAATGAATATAATGTATTGAAGTGTTATTTTTATGCCATATTTTATTAAATTGTTATTCATCACAATATTGAATTGCACGGATAGAGTTCATAATCCATACCCATGGGTTGATGAGTCAGCGTAAATTTGTAAAGTTATTATGTTATTTAAACATTTTTATTTTTATGCAGTGAATGATTTGATGATCTGAATCATTAACTACGGCAACTAATCTCTCTCGGAAATCTCTATTATAGCTCTAACAGGGGCTGATTTGATGTTACATTTTTTATGCATACTGTCAACTGTTCGATAGTTCAAAAATTCTGCTATTCAATCATTTTGGAACTGTGTAATATTTTAGCAATAAAATACATATCATAATTAATGTTGCCAAGATGTACAACGATGGAACAATGTCACTTTTACTTAGCATTTTTGGTAAAATAGATTCTTTTGTTAATAAAAGTCGAAGATAACTACGGGAAAATTTAGTTTTGAAATAATTTCCGCCAGCGGAGAATGTTAAATATTGTGGAATCTACTTGGACGAATAACTGACATGGATAACCCACATAATAACCGAAATAAAACAAACTAAGCAGAAGGTTAATGGCCTAAATTGGCTAATAAGGCGCAAATCAATCCTGTCACTTGACAATAAAGTATTGAAATAAATCTATAATAAAGCCTATTGTATAGAACTGTGGGATTGCAACTGTTTTAATGCAATTGTTTTAATGCAACTTATTCAATCCAAAATCTTAAGCCAGATCATCGACGCACCCTGGTATGTCTGATAATAAAACTATCCACGACGACGTAATATTTCTTTTATTAAGGATATAATTAGTAGCTGAAGTCTTAACCACCATTCCAAACTAGAAAACTATGAAAACTTCAAAAAACTAACAAGAAAATTTCCATTAAGGTACATACATCTTCACCTAACGAACTGGACATAAAATTGTGAAATCTTCAATGGAACAGTTTCACTGTCATTATTTAGTTTATAATTTTCACTTTTATTTTAATTAATATTATAATAATTCATAATTATAGTTACTTCTATATTATTTCAATCATTGTTATTATTATTGTCAAAAGAGTTATTTGACTCCGATTGTTATAAATATATGAAAAAAAAATTGCTTTATTAGTTGCGATTGGCGCAAAGAACACTATTGGTTCTCTATGAATATGAAATTACAGAAAAAAATGAACATAACAGCTACAAATATGTTTTAATGGAGGTACTTAAGTCGCTAGCACTCTTAACTTTAGCAGCATGTTGACCTATGATATGAACTTTTATGACCTTCCTATAAAGTTTTTTATGTCTACATTTTACATAATTATGTATTCTCTGTTCTGTTACTAAGCATTGCACAACTTACCCCGGTCTGCCCTAGTTGAGAAACTTTGTTTCGCATATATATTTCCCGTCGTTCCTTTCGCTGCCACTCCATTTGGCCTACCTATCTCATACGAATGTGTTTGATATTGCTTGATTAATAATAAGAATTATTTCCCTCTAAACATTCCTGGAAATTCATAATCTTGTTTACGACATTCTAATATACAGGTATTTATGCGCACGTGTAGCATTGAATGAATTATGTTATATTTACGATAAAACTGTTATCTTGTCGCCGGTGTTTCAGGGCAACATGTATTTGTATTGACAGTGTACGTTAACATATTACGTGTATTATATTATTAATTCGTTTTATAGGGTAACATGAGCATATGTAACTTCAAACTATTGAAAGCCCACTTTTGTAATATGTCTCAATTTGCACGGAATAGCTTAATGAATTTAGCATTCAATTTTGTGTATTGGGGCTCGCCCGTAGGTAAGCGGTTAAGAGCGACAGGACTTGTTTCAGAGGTCCCGGGTTCGATACCCACTTCGTGCAGCCTGTTGTCAGGCAGCAGTGACAACGATTTTCACTTGGAAATATAGATAGCAATATGTTTCCAAGTGAAAATAGCCCTTGCTCGGCATTGCTGCACCAATAAAAAGTCGGCTCTATTAGATTAATTCTAATAACAAAAATCATCAAATATGGATGGAACCATTGGGTTACCATCTAGAAATATGAAGTAAGGAGAAATTTTTAAGCCCAACAGCTCATAGGACGTAAGGTTCTGATTGCTGTTAAAAATATAATAATAATGAAAAAAAAATATTGTGTATTTTTAATTTTCAATATTTTTCATATTACTTTATTATTATTTGTACTTTATGATTACTTGATCTAAATATTCTATGCATTTAATTTGTAAGAATCTCTTAATATTAAATAAGTTGAATATTTTAAACCATCCTTTTGTATACTAAAAATGTGAACTTATAAAAATAGCTCTTTACAAGTATCTCTCTTTGGAATTTTTTAAGAGATAAATAACTAAAGCTATTAAATATATTAAATTTTCGAATTTTATAAGATTTAACAAGCACATTGAATGAAAAATAAATATTAATATATTTAATATCAAACACATTTAATAAATTGTATCTTCATTTAATAGAATAAAAATTAGCAATATCTATTATTCTTTTATTATTACGGAGACGGTTCAAAATTTCAATTTTGGTTTGTGAAGATATTCTCTTGTGTGTTATTTTTATCTTGAGCCATTTTGTAAAAATTAAAAAAACTAAGTTTGAAAACAAATATGCTTTTTATTTTGTATTTCAAACAAATCAGCTTATACAGACATAAAATTTAGTTTTGATCATAAAACGAAGAGCTCCCACCTTATCTACATGCTTCCATCATACCCGTAGACTACTAAGAATTTTTAACTATAAAGTAGTGATGTATTTTAACAGTGAAACAATGAAAATGTTATTGTAGACATAAGCAAAATATAGTTTAGTGTTTATAATTTCGGGTAAATGCAAAATTAATAAATAATAAAGGTCAACTTTTCCCGATTGGAATTCTATTTTATACTAAAAAGAGAACAAATAGTTTCTCTATATAATTGGAATCTTCAATTCAACTATACAAAATACACGAACGAGAGTTACACACTCGCAAATATTTATACTAATAAAAATGCAAATGATCAGCCAGAGGCACAGTCGCTTCAAATATACGAGTAAGCCAATATGGAAAATTCTTAATTAAAACTTGGAAAATATATTTTATACATCAATTTTATAGAGAACACTTTAATTTCATCGTACAATTAAGTTCGGTCCGCGTATTTTAATTTATATGTAAATACGATTGCAAGTCATCTGTCGTTTGTAAGGAATGCTCGAATGCGGAATGTAGACAGACGCATGAAAACTATGATGCCTCTGTGATGTGCTGAAGTGGCTCAATGCCGCTGCGACCGTAGTAATAGTAATGAGTAGTAAAATGATGACATCAGAGTCAGGTGCCGCTTTAACTGATTTCACTGTCACCATTTCGGCGTCATGAATATGTGATGTGATCATCACCAGCAGCTCTGACGTGCGATGTGGGATTCTCGGATTATTAACTAACCGAATAATGAATTAGTTCAAGTTAGTTACGTGGTGCTTCACCACTTTTGAAATTACTTTTGAAATGCTTCACGAATATTGCTTTCTGTTTGTACATATTTCATGAAAACTGTCCTTAAAATGGGTTATAAATAAAGTGAAATCCCGAAGTATAGAGTTTACAGATTATTTCCTTCCTAAAATTATTATTTTATGCATATTTTGTGTATCATTCAATGCACAATCAAAGGTTAAATTTGATTTTGAGCAATTATATTGTGAAAACCAAATCAATTATATTACAACAAATGCTACATATTCAGCAAACAACTATCCGACTATGTTCAGTAAAACTCTCAACTAATTCATAATTGTAGAAATAGGCCAGGTTGCAAACAGGTTTAATGTTTCATTTTAATATTAAAGAGATTTTAAGAAATAATAGCTGCATTATTCTATTAATGCAAAGTAAAAATTTTCTGTGTATATTTTTTAGTGAGATAACACTGTATATAAACTTAATCTGGTATTTCGTTAGAAATATTTACTAGCAGAATTGGAATAACTATTTATTTATCTCTTTCAAAATTTGATTTTCAAGGTAATGGATGGTTATACATCTTTTCTTTCTACTTGCAAATATTTTTGTTGAAAAATTTGTAACTTTACTTGTTTTTGAGATATCGGTTATGGACCTTTTTACCCGCAAAACTTTAGGCCCAGCTCTACTCTACCTTATGTTTAAAAAACCGTGTATTGTAAATAGTAAATAATAAATTGCTTGAATTATAACATTTATAATCTTCTATGGTATGCAGTGCAAGTTACTTTTAATGTGATTTGAACTTTTTTTTATTATTTCTATATAAATTACCATTTGTCTTCACGAGACATTCAGATTGCAGTTAGTAAAAAAATTCTTAAAATTTTATCTTGTAATAAACCTTTTAAGTTATGATTGAACTGAATTTTACGTATTATTTTTTATTGTTTTTTTTTTCAATTTTAAGCAAATAGTAGTTGTTATAATAAACTTCAGATAAAGTAGTTGCTATAAATTATTTAAAATATTATTATTGCTACTTGTATATTTTGAACATACATTTTCGATTAAACATGTATACATATTTCAATAAATTTATATTATTATTATTGTTGTTTTAAATAAACAATCACAATAAAATCTATTTCTATGAGTTTATGTGCTCATATTGAATCTAGTTCTAAACTATCTGGTGTTAAAATATTTTATGTCTTGAAATTTGCTGGCTGTTTTCTTCAAGTTAGTTTATATTCATTAACTTCATAAATTAATTTGTGTATGTTGGTTGGCGTCGATCAATCACGTGAGGTTTTTAGGGGGAGGGGGGGTTTGACAAAAAATTACGAAATATCACGTGGGGGAGGGAGGGATATAGCAAGATATCACGTGCATTTATTTTTTTTAATATTCTTTATAAAAAAGTTCAAACATTTTTTAAAAAAATTAAAAAGTATACAGTTTTTTCACGTAACTAAAAATACACGTGATGTTTGGTGCGGAGGGGGGGTAATTTTGAATATCACCAAACATCACCAAGGGGGAGGCCGGGTCTAAAAATCCTTAAAAACTCGCTCACGTGATTAATGGACGCCCCCTTGGCTAAGATTATGATGATCTTGACCTTTGAAGTAGTAGGTAATTCTCATTAGTTACGTAAGAGGAGGCGTTTGCAATACATCGCGAATTTTGCTTTGAAATTTTTGAATTATTTTTACATTTAAAGAACTCCGCAACTAAATGCCGTACGTCCAGATTGACTCTATAATCGTTTTAATCATTAAAATATATGTTTTCAATTTATGCAATCCTATCTAAATGCATGAGTTCATGATTAAACAAATTGTTTTTCACGCTGTTGTTTTGTGATCGTGTTTTTGAGTCAAACCTATGTGATAAGTAAATATTATGTTGCATGGCAAGAGTCAAACATTAAAATATCATCAACAAATTAAAACCGATATAGTATGTCAACTCGTGTCAAATGTTTCCAATGTTATTTAAAGCTTATCAGTCATTATGGGAATCAAAGAATAACAAACATGAAAAATGATAGAATACGATTTCAAATTATGAATGGAAATGGAAACGAATTGACGCCCTATGACCGCAATCTTGCACATATCGAATATTGCCGATATGAGCATTGCTGACAGTTGTTTTTTATGGATTGCTGAATGAGAAATTTATAAATGTATATTTTTAACAATCTATAGTTTCAATTTTACTCTTACTTATTTTAATTAAAGTTTATTAAAACATTCTAATTAAACGTAGCGCTTGTGATTATTTATATTTTCTGATTAAATAAATTTTCCGCAGCTTTTATTTATCACTTTTTTAATTATTGTAAATACGCAGATTTTAATTTTTTCAAAATGCAGTAAACATGACAATAAAAATTAATTACTTTCATATTTTTTCTATAATTATTTGTTTTATGTTGAAAATATTTACTAGTAAACATTCATTACTGATATGAATTTTCTATAATAAAGATGAATATTTATCGGTTTCCCTATAATTTTAACAAATGTAAATTCTAATTAAGCTTATCTTTGTATTACTGGTGTTCACATTATGTATGCATAATTAAAATTGTATATTATATTTGTCACATTTAATAATTTTACCTGGCTTCCAAAATTCAGAACTTTTGCAATTTACATTTATGACTATTTGTACCAGTATACATAATTTGAATTTACCATATATAATATACTCTAACTGTACTAATATGTATGTGCGCTTGTTTGTGAATGTCATGAGTAATTTTAATCATCATGAATATAATATTCTTTTTTAGTAAAAGATTCCAAAGCGAAATTTTAACCTTGTTAAACAAGAACACCCAAGACGATAATATGTAATTCTTATTATGACGGGTGTCAAAAATCTGTTTGTATTATTCAATTCTTTTTATGTTCATATCAATTGCTTATGAAAACTGTTATCAAACAACTGCAGTTAGCCATAATATCTCACGATTTCTTAATGTGTTTGTTGGAAAACAAAATTCACAGACATATTATTTATGCGAAGTCAAAACAACGGCCAAATTAATAACAGCACATGGTCGTTTGTGATTGGTCATAACTATTTGACACCCGTTTTAAAATCTGTGAATTATTGCATTTAGTGTAAGGTTATATCTGCGCAAAGGTAGTGTGGTAAGGTAATTCAATATCAGATTAAAAATGAATAAATAAATCAACTGCTGTATATCAGCGGTTTATGGGCATAACCAATACGTATTTATACATACTGCCATGGTTATTTTAAATGTTTATAAAATGTTTGGAGTCTGAATCCACTTTGGCACTTACATCACGCAGTTCAGTCATAAAAAATACTTCTAGAAGTGAAAAAGGTAGCTAACACAAATTCAATGGATGGTTTACCCACTGCAACGCATGTGGGTAAACGCCATATAAATATTCCTGGACATATCAATAGTCATTGCGCGTGCCAGCCTAATCTGGAATTGATTTCATTTAAATTGAATTTGCACATTTGAGTATTCAAGGTTTTTATATATTATTATTAGTTTAAAATCCGAACATTCATTTTTGAATTATGTTGTGGCATGTCTTGCGAATAAAGTGAGCTTTTAAAAACCCTGCTGAAAAATGTACAGCTTAGCCATAGATTTGTTTAGTACAGAGTTTTCACTCAAAAATTGTTGTGCCTTTAGGTGTTAATATTCAATCTACTTTATTTGCTAAAAGTTCTCGTTTTGCTAGGAAAATATTTGTACAATGGGATAATTCTCCGAACTAGTCATTATGCAAAAATATAGTTTTATCGATGGTGTCTTTTCCTTCGCCAATGCTAATATCTCAGCCTATAGAGCGAATAAAAAGCTTTTTCATAAGCTAAAGAAAATCTGAATTACAATTCAATGACAAACATTTACTGACTGAAAGCTAAAAGAAATTTATTTTCGATTACTAAAATGACTTGAACCAAACTAGGTGTTTGAAGTAAGAGGATGAAAATTTAGAGCCGATGAGTTTTTGAATTTATAAAAAATTTAAATAAAACAAATTGGCATTGATTTTAGCAAACAGTGTCAGGGTGGATAACTCTTAGTTGAAAATAAGTTTTGGAAGTTATATTTAAGTTTTGCCAATAATATCATAAAATCTTAATTGAAATTCAGGTATAAACATTCATTGACTGAAAGCTATATAAAAAACTATTCAATTACTAATATGGCTAACAAGATATGGACTTGTGGTAGTAGTAACTATGTGTTGTTTTAATTACGGATTATAAAAATTAATTACAATAATTTTTCCTAAAAATAAAAAAAATCTCAAGAGTGACCAATCTTTACCACTTTTAAGGGTATGAAAAATAGATGTCATTTTATTCTCAATCATACTGAACGTGATTATCAAATTTTATAAAAATCGGTCAAACAGTTTCCGAATTAAGAGTATTTCCACTAACACCATGAGACGAGAATTTTATATATATTTATATATATATATATATGTAAGATATACATATAGATATATATGTATGTATGAATCCTGCGTATTATGTATGTATTTTCACAGCAATATTATTTTTTGCATAATTAAGGTAATTAATATCACTTATGTGCTCGTTGCTTTGGTATGCATATTTTTACAAGAATATCCGTCTTTGGATAATTGGAGAATATTGAATGAACTTGCATAGCCTTGACCTTCTGACAACTTAACCGTTGTTATCATCGATTTGATAAGATGTAATACAATCCTCTCGAGTTGGGCACGTGTGAAATGAAATGTCGTTAACCTGTCGTTATATTACTTACATAGGCTGACTGCACCGTTTCCAGATAATTCTATGGTCTCATTTTGATCCGCATTGCACCGCTTTTATTTATTGTGATGCGCAATAAATAAAAAATGCAAAATTTCATTCACAGACAAGAAATCAAAACATATGCTAGATTTTTTGATGGATTAACTGTAACTGTAGCGCTGGTATGTATCATAGATATTATTAAAACATAATTATAAAAATAAATTCGAATAAAATGTTTGTTTTTGAGATTTTACCTAATCTATAACTTTTCAAACATAATTCCTTTCAATTATAAAAAAGAACATGCAAAAATTTCATATCAGAATAATCATATTTTAATTCTTTTCTAAACATATAATTTTCTGAACATGAATTGTATGTAAGTATGTTAAAAATAGTTAATCGATTTTTTTAACAAATCTAATCTTTCAATACCTATAAAGTTTAAAGTTTTACTTATTACCATAATTCACATTTATTACATATTCAAGATGTGAACCTAGACGTGTGTAAACCGAAATGAGATGATAGTATTGACCTTAACTGTCCTGAAAATTAAAAAAAAAACATTTATTCCACGTTGTTTGGAAATTATGAGCTTTTAAGTGCAACTTCGAGCTTTTTGGTGAAATTTGGACCATTTTTCGGCTGACTTTTAATATTTTTTTTCATTTAAGCTTTGAAACTATAACAGTGAATAACATTTTTAGGGCCACGGCAAAAAAACACCACAATTGCCCCAAATTTTCAAGAATAAAGACTTTTTGTTGAACTACCAATTTTGTCGTACACGCAAACTTCAACGTGCGAGAGAGAAATATTTGAACTCAATGTGAGTAAAATGTATTAGTAAAAATCATGTCATTCTAAGGCAAGTTTTTCAATAATAAAATAATTAACTATTTTATTCATTATACAATCCTGATTAAATGCGCCAACTATTGATGAAACTTGCCAAGACACTTCAGTGAATTTTTTTAAAGGAGGGCTTCTCAAAATCGATCGATTTAAAAAAAAAAAATATATAGAACAACAAAAAGTCCTAATTCCTAAAAACTTGAGGTAATTATATATACAATTAATTTATTTTTCCAGTCTGAATACTCTTCTGCATTTGATTTCTAGTTACAAATTGCTCATAGCACAGTCGTAAGCGTTTATTATATTATAATTCGACCTACCCCAATGCGACCTACCCCTATAGTTTTATATTTCTGTTACTAATTTCGCAAAGAACAATACCAGACCGGCGCGACGCAGCATGAAGCCGAATTCGTCGTATACATGAATATTCTCGCCGCCTGAACTGCGGGCGAGTGTTAGCTGTGTTTTTATTCGTACTTTTTGCGACATTCGATAAATAATAGAAATGTTCCGGACGCAAACTTGATGGCCCATTGCGCATTTCATATGAAGACTTAATGCACATCGCATTGCAGGACATGTCTTACAAAGAGATATCTCAGTTTATAGCGTCAACTGCTCTTATTCCGCGTATGTATGAACTGACTATAGTTTTCGCCGCTTGGCACGCAAACGCTTTTCATGCAGTACTTAAGTGTGAGTTATTTGCGCGATACGGGTATAAAAACGCGACGATGTTTCGTTGACAGCTAGGGTGTTAAAATTATTACAATTTGCTGGCATTAATTAGAAATAAATACGTTCTACAATATTGAAATTGGAATACAAAGCTGAATATGTTGCGTTGACGAAATTGAATAGGGAAGGTCCAATTTGACTTTGAACCATTATAATGTGAAACCCAAAGAAACAACAACTATCTGACTGTGTTCAGTTGAACTCCCAGCCAATTCATAATTGTGAGTTGTTTTTTTTACCAACAATTTCAACCTGGTCTTTTTTACCCCATAGGCGGCGTAATTTAGGACGGCCAGGGGGCAAACAGGTCCAATATCTTATTTTAATTTCATAGGAATTTTACAAAATAACAGCTACATTATTCAACCAATGCAAAATATAAATTTCATGGATGCATTTTTACAGAGATATTATCGTAAATAACCTTGATTTGGTATTTCAGAAATATTCATTAGTAGAGTTTTTTAAAAAGGGAATTAAGATTAAGCATTAATTCCCTTTTTTAAAAACTTTCTGGATATCATTCTAATATTTTGTTATATAATCCAATCATTTATTTTTATTATTTTTATTTTTATCACATTGTCACATTATTTTTATCATTTATATAATGTCCACTCTATTTCACAATTTTATTTATTTTATAAAAATCCATCAAAATCTATTTTTCTTAAATATATTGTTTTTTTAAATCTAATCAAGATCATGTTTCCTGACAGATGTCCTGAAGATGGAACGTACTTATTGTTAGTTCCGAAACTTCGACAGTAAATAAAAAAATGTTTTTAAATATCTTTTTTTGGTTTTTTATTACTTTCGGATTTTTTGCTCGAACCTCTACAAAATATTTACCAACCCAAGACTCGACCATCGAATGATATATTTATGTATGTATGCAATTTCCATATGTTTCTATATTAAAATATTGCTTTATATGATATTCCTTACAATTTCTACAATTTATGACCACGTACGTAAAACTATCAAAAAAATTCATTTTTTAAAACCAGCAATATTCATGTATCAGTCGGATGAAAAATGCTACGCTGGGTTTTCTATTTCTCTAAACGATAAAAAGAACTGCTCGTTTGATCTATATGTGTTTGTTATACATGTTTGCTCGCAAGTATTCGCGTGGAATTCTATTTCATAAAATTCTCTTTCATGGCCAATAAAAATATCCATCCCTACATGGTACAGCACTCTTTAAAATCGATCATGAAATTACACAGATTTACAAGAGAAATCAAAATATTTATTAATGCAATGTTAATTAATATCTTTTTGTTTTCTTTTTTTCGCTTAAAAGGAGAACCCGCGCGTTGCTCGTCTCGGATTTTGATAAAACTTGGCACAATGGTAGATTTGATGCCCAAATTGACTGTGGTAAAATATTAGAGGCCTATGAAAAGCGGTTTAATTATAAAAATTAATTAAAGTTTGCATTGTAGCAGCGCGCGGCATGCATAGCTTGCGATGTTTTTCCTTATCAACAGCACATTGGCCAAGTGGCTATCGTCATGGAATTCTAATTTTTGCTCCGGGGTTCAATTCCCGATTCAGATATATTTTTTTTATTTGATATTTATAATTTCACGTGTAAATAATATCAAAATTTATTTGATTTTTCAATTAATTTTATAAGTTTCGCTAAATATTCTATAATAAAGTCCTCCGTAATACCGGTAAATTTTTATTTTGATATTACTTATGAAACTTACGATCATATAAATGTTAAGTGATTCCTGAAACATTATAATTTTGTATTAATATCAGCAATAATACGGAAGAAGAGATATAATTTATTTCCAATTAAAAACTATGTTCAAATTTACTATTATGAGGATGATACTTTGTACGTTTGACCAGTCCAAGAATCTAATATTAATATAAAAAATCCTTTTCGACATATGACTTGAAAACATTAATAAAATTTATTCACTGCAGCACAATCTCCACTATCCCCACAACTGTAAATTTGAAAATAGTTTTTACATGGAAATAAATTATATCTCTTTTTCCGTATTATTGCTGATATTAATACAAAATTATAAGGTTTCAGGAATCACTTAACATTTATATGATCGCAAGTTTCATAAAATATCAAAATAAAAATTTACCGGTATTACGGAGGACTTTATTATAGAATATTTAGCGAAACTTATAAAATTAATTGAAAAATCAAATAAATTTTGATATTATTTACACGTGAAATTATAAATATCAAATAAAAAAAATATATCTGAATCGGGAATTGAACCCCGGAGCAAAAATTAGAATTCCATGACGATAGCCACTTGGCCAATGTGCTGTTGATAAGGAAAAACATCGCAAGCTATGCATGCCGCGCGCTGCTACAATGCAAACTTTAATTAATTTTTATAATTAAACCGCTTTTCATAGGCCTCTAATATTTTACCACAGTCAGTTTGGGCATCAAATCTACCATTGTGCCAAGTTTCATCAAAATCCGAGACGAGCAACGCGCGGGTTCTCCTTTTTAGTTTTACCAAATATTTTTACCACGGTAGTAAATTTGTATCAACTTGAATATTATAATCGCTGACTAGATATTATGCTTTTGTAGTTTTATTTGCGTTACTTGCAAAATACGACAGTGACATTATTAGCTTTTAACTAATTAATTATTTTTATATCAATAATATCAAGAAATCATTTTTTATATAGTTTATTATATATTGCTAATCATATTATTCCTTCTCCGGAGTAATTGTTTTTAACGTGTTACGTTCATAAATTAAATACAATTCCAATTATTGTCAAAGTGAAAGTACAAATGATCATTGCTAAAATCTAGGGTAACTAAATTATAAAATGGAGGTAATTTACATATAAATGCTGGAAAATGCGTGTCGAACGTTTGCTGAAGTTTGTCACACACACGTGTTTGTGAAAATAGAAGCTTGTTTTTATGATTGAATATAATATATTCATGTCCTCGTGTTCTGATCATATTCTTATTTGATCGGTTAGAAAATTCATACTTCAAAGTTCAAACAGCTATTAATTCCCTTTCTAGACAGACTTAAACACTAAATACTATATTGTACTGCTATTATAAAAAAGGAGATGATCTAAAGTCTTGAAAATGTTTAACGTACTAAGTGAATCAAATCAATCTTTAGTGATAACATTATTGTTTCTAATATTTGTTATTATAAGAGGCATAATCACGATGAGTGTTCAGAAGCAATACTAGAATTTCATTGAAAGTATGATAAGAATGTGCTGTTTTCTTTGCACTCTATTTGTTTATTCATACAGAATGTATCGTATTTGAGTTATTAATTTACTTTTCCGCAGGATAACGCACTGTTAATATCGAGGTTTCAGAATTCATTCTCATGCTTCATGGGAATAATTGAGAAGCCGACGGTCATACGCGCGTCAAAACAATAAATTTCCGTTAACAACATTTGGTATGAATCACCATTCATTAGATAGTTTACTGGATTATCATTCATATATTGGATACAATAATAAAATATAAATTAGTATAATCAAGTCGAGTGGAGGTAATTGTCTACTAGGTAACTATACAGAATCGCATGTGCCGCCTGATTTAATGAGCAGTCAGGCGCTATTGTTTTATCGGTGTTGCATTCTAATTAACCGACTCGTCGTGCGTTCAAATTGTCTAGAATATCTTGAAAATAAAGAAAACAATTCGAGACAAAGGTCTAGACAGGATTCCAGAATAAAATTCCTACGCGACGGAATATTCTATTACGCTAAACATAATGCTCTATTAAATTACTGTTCTTTTTATTGCCAACTGCGACAGCAGTATTAATATTCCGGGGGCAGCGTTACATTTTTAGTGATGATTTCAGGTCGATTGATCATAAGATGAATCGTGGAAGACGTATATACGTGACACTGCAGATATATACTACGCGGGCATTTGAAGATTATTTTTCACTTCAAATAAAAGTCAACCACTCAATCTACAATTTTGCTCTTTTCATTATCGTGTTTATTAATGAATAATGATGGCGGTGATTGAAGTGTATTTTTTATTTGTTTATTTAACAGTAATCAGAACTTTAGGTGTTCTATAAGATGTTTAGAACGATGCTTATTTCTATATGATGACTCTATTAGAAGACAAATCCATCAATTGTCTTAATTAAATGATATTGTTATGTTTATTTTTAAACGCTCTACTATCTACTATTCAAGTGAAGTTATAATAGCATATTTTCAAGTGAAAAGCCATATTGTTGCTGCTTGATATCAGGCTACGCGAGGTAGATATCGAACATTGATCATTCGAGCCCTTTATGAAACCTTTATCAGAATTTTTGAGTTTGTGTTACTTTTATTCATTTGTAGATAAATTACCTTACACATAGAGTTACATCGAACCATTTGCTCCTTTCATAAGATAATGAATAAAATATTTTGTTTTAATCCTGTTTAATAAAAATTTATTATCTGACGTTAATAATAAAGGGAGCAACAGCAGCATGGAATTTGGCATTTGAACTGAAATTGAACTCGCAGAGAATATTCTGGTTTTTGTTAATAAAGTGGCGAAACTATCACTTTCGTGATAAATGGTTTGCGTGTGCCATCCCATTAAGTAATGGCAGCGATTGAGCCATTGTCATTCGCTTATAACATTAATGGTGAAAAAATGTTTTTATTGAAATTATAAATAGAACAATGGGAGAGAGACTCGCCGTCCGTGCGAGAAGAATCGTTTCGAATGCGGTGCAGTCGCAAAGAATAAAAAGAATATCACCGTAGCCGCTCAACTTGTGGAATGTGGAATGTGTCGTTGTGACGTCACGATCTGAAACGTCGAACTTGTTTTCCAGTTATTCCGATTGCGAGATCGTTCGCGCAAAAACTCCACACAACGTGCACGACAGACACCGTCGTAATTGACTTTTCTAACCAAAACGGAAACAACTGCGGTTACATAATTGCTGAAATTTTCGCTTGCGAAACTCAACTCGGTGCTGCAAACAAAGAGCAATTTGCCGGCGTCACTTACATTTGATACAAATGCACGGTTGCAGAAACATTCACCTTCCTCCACTTTTCCCATATTTTTTAGCTTTTCGTATTTGATGCGTTGAAATGTTATAAGGGTTCTTTAATGCCGTCTATGATACTAGCATTTATAAACTAAAGATACGTATGGTAACCTCGTAGGCTGCAGAGTGGGAGAGCTAGGTGCTGGTTGTAACAGTTTTTTTCTAAGTTAATGAACGGACTATATTTTATTTGACTTGAGATGTACGGACTATATTTTAACGATGGATAGTTGCTGTAACTATTCCCCTACCGAGTCAAGTAAAAATAATTCCATAACCATTGTTCATTATTTCTCAATTAACCAATTTCTACGAAAAGTGCGATGTTACAACTTACCCCGTGTTTGGGACTAGTTGTAACATCTACCGCAAGTAGTAACGACAAAAAATTGCAATAGTGCCTGTGATAACTAATTTTTTACTGATTTTTAATAAAATTGACTTGTTTCGAAGTAAATCTTTTCATACATCAACGCGAACTATAATTAATGAAATAAAATTTATAATGTTGTCTCCTATAATATAAATGTTTATCAAATCAACTTAAACTACAATTAATATCATAATACAAATAAAAGATCTAGTGTCTCCTGTAACACAATTTACATTTACCTGCATATTACTAAATATACATTGCATTCCATCTTGTTCCATTGAGTCTTTATATAATTTTTATATGTTACACCTAGCCCTTAGGTTTTCTTTCAACTTACCCTAAGTGTGATTGTTTACATTAATCAAGATAACTATTTGAACAATTTAGCAATCACAAAATTAGTTATACATTATCAAAGATTAATGAATTTGAAATAAAACAAGATGTATAAAATTTAACAACAATCGATAATAACAACGGAAACCGAAATTTTATGAGGAATCTGTTTTATATAATCTGTCAAAAATGACGGACCTGCACAGTTCTGTTTATTTCGTCAGCCTGCGGGCAGTAGTTATGACACCATTATGCAGGACGGTACCAATGTCCAATCTAGGCAAAAATTATTTTGATATCGTTTAAGATCGTATTGATAAACGCCTGTTACTACAAGTATGAACTTAAAGTTTATAAGTGTAAAAATTACAAATTCTTGAATAGTTATGTTGAAATAATGTTTATCATATTACCAATTACAATTATATACTATCATTACTAATAAAAGTTATATGTTTTAAGAGCTTTCCATTTATGAGGGTTATATTTTAAGTTTAATTTTGTACCAGTTCTTTTAAAAACGTTTGCTGGTTGTTTTTTTTACAATATTGGTTATAATGAAAACTATAAAATTAATATTTAATTTTTTTAATATTTTTGATCATTTCCTGTATGAGAAATATATTAAAATGATCAGAAATTGGCTCAGCTATGGGGCTAATTAAATTCAGCAATAAGTGGTGAATTTTGTTTCTGGCTATACTATTAAATTGTGGTACTACAACAATCTTATTGTTATATTAGAGTTTGACGTCACTTTCGCTTCGGCAACATTTAACATCTAGGAAACTTCTAAAAGTGTCGTTTCCATTTACGCGCTATAGGTAGCAGTTAAATGTAATTTCCGGCGCGTATTTACTATTACTAACCATCATTATTGCGTGGAAGAGGAGACCTCGAGATAAAAATACAAAACATCCTGAGCTCATGGCAGCTGCAAGTGAGCGTAATAGTTCTGTTGATAAACACATTGATGGAACTTCAACCTATTATCCGGCCAATGCGTATATAGACAACGAACGATGCAGCTATACTGTATCATATTCGTGCGTAGCGCACTGCAACATTCCGATACGTACGAGAAAAAAACTATGTTCTTTGGTGTTTTTCCGCTCTTTCTAGTCTGGAAAAGTTTTCAATTTATATCATTCTTTATTCATTGCTTCACTTCATAATCCTCCTATAATTTGGAGTGCTAGGAAATTTTTATAGATTCTTTCATCTTCAATCATTTTTACCGGTAGAATTACCGGTGTTTATTTGCGGACCAGGTACTTCACGGATTTGAATTCTACTAACTTCAAAATCGGTGTACATGTGGTATTGAGAGAGTTAGCTGGTATTTTCTGTTTGGATTCAATTGATTTAATTTTTTGTTGTTTATTTTAGTATTATAGTATTTAATATATTTAGTATTTTGATAATCAGTAAGGTGACCATTAGTATGGGTACCAGAATTTACACATTGTGTCCCGGGTTTTTCGAAAAGCAATATTTGGGTTTAGATCTTTTGTTCCGGATTGTCCTGGGCTTCCAAAAAGTATCAGATAGTGAATTACAACAGCTCATCAAATATCTAAAAACGATATATTATGTTACAAAACATCGAATATGCATATATGAATCAATTACGTTATGAATGAGAAAATTGCCGAATACAAAATTTCAAAGGCAGGTTAAAGCAGCTTCTTTCATTAACAAATGTGTACTTTTATTTTCTATTTCTCGAAAATTAACAAAAATTATGAAAATAAACGAAGTATAGCTAATATTCCGTTATAGGTAATATCCAGTTAATTAGGAAGATTACAATATAAAATATAATTTAACATGAAGGTAAAACAAGAGTATTGCATATAATCGAATTCTAAATTTGAATTATTGTTTAATTTAAAGAAAAAAACATATTTGAGTTGTTTAGCATAAAGCCTCCCACCCCCCGTCCTGGATTAATTTTGACTTTAAAAAATATGGTCATCTTGTAATTAGCAATGTGCAAAGAAAATTTTTCTCTTTCTGTTTGCAGTTGGAGAAATAAATTAGGCGTACTATTATAAATTGAATTGATGGGAGTAAAAAAAATTGTGCTATACTGAATTGATCATTATGTCTTATGCCATTTAATTTCGACTCTATCTAATTATGGAAATATATAATTCTGACTCGACTCTTGCAATAACGTAAAACACTTATCGCGCGTGGCAAATGAAACAATGAAAAGTCGATCGAATCTTAATAATGAGTTTGATATTTTTGACGCGTATGGAGAAAATCTTAGTCGACAAACAAACCGAAGAAAGCTCATTAAATTAAAATAAAAAAATTCGCTTTGGGTGGACATACTTAATTTTACTAATCGAATAAATTATTCTGTTGTGCAATGTTATATTTGTAATTAGGGATGAGTAATATCGAGAATATATTCAATTACATTTGCGAGTCACGTGGCTGTATTATCAGTGCAGTTAATCATGCGACGAACAATTTGCCTAATAGAGTGGTGACTTGTTATGTTATTTATCGCTCGATGTTTTATTTCTTCCCCTAGGTTTTTGGTGCCGGAAAAACGAGTGATAAAGGACATTTTCTTTAGCGAAAGATTTACGACTCTTATCCGTCATATTGTTTTAAGAAGCCATATATTTTGTTTGCATTAAGAACTCCTTCGCTACTATGAACTCTTAAATATATATCTGTCATCTTTGCAGTGATTTAGATACTGGCTCACATGTATATATGCATATGGGTATGAATATATAATAGAGAATATATATATATATATATATATATATATATATATATATACATGTACGTACCTATTTTTGTAGTATATTAACTAATTTGGTTCACTCACTCATGGTTTGCAGTACATATAATGATTATGCTGAAAGGATGCTGGTTTGAATTTGCTCAATTTATTTTTTACCTGTTGATAACTTTTCAGAAATACATTTTTAACAATATATACATATATATATATATATATATATATATATATATATATATAAATTCACAAATGATATATAAAAAACATTTTCATAATTTATTTTCTGAAATCTAGAAATGGTCGAGGTAATATTTTTAATACAATGCTTCAACATTTATACTTTTTTATTGAACCCGCTACCGTCGTAAAACGCGGCCTCATATGTTTCGGAGATGCTCCAAATTAGGGAAGTCCTCGAATAGCAATCTCTGTTTATCTACTGCCTTATTATAATTTCATACATTTTATAGCCGTTTTATTGTTGGGAAACCAGTTTTCAGATTATTCATTCTTTTTACGTCAACGAGTGTTTCGATAACGAGGTTTTATTTATTTGACATTTTAACATTTTAGTATTTGCGGAATTAGTCATACTTCAGGTATGTCAATATTAATTTGCTATAATTATATCCTCCTTATACATAGATGTCGATTAAAGTGTTTATATATATATGCAAATGAATTCGACACGGATTTTGCGGTAATAAGATATTTTAAAAATTCATCATCGTTTGATCACACAGCAATGTATAGTAAAATACTTTTTCACTTTGGCTATATACACTACACTTCTCTCAACAAAGTGAAATTTAAATTATTGTTTTAATTTTTATTTTAACTTACAATATTTTTTTTCTCATGTAACAATAGCTTATAAAATATTATTGTATCTTGATAGCTATTATATTAGGAAATAAATATATAATTCATAATAGATTATAAAAAATCAATTGAATTTTAGATGAAATAAATATTTTCAATTTTTGAATTAATGGATAAGAAATAACTCTTATCGTTGCTAATGCTGAAAGTTAATGCGCAACGTTAGTCGGTTAATATATCAAGATCAATTTAATTTTTAATTTAAAATTCATATACGAGTATGAAAATTATACATAAATTTTGAGTTGCGCTATATAGTCAAATCTATTTCTTTTTTGTAAAAATATAACAAGCCAAAATAATGCCATTTTAAAATTTCATTTGTTTATAAAGAAACTTATAAAGTTCACGCTAATTAAAATAACGATAATAAAATAAAATAAAGATAATAAAATAAAATAAAATAAAGATAATAAAATAAAATAAAGATAATAAAATAAAATAAAGATATTAAAATAAAATAAAAAAATAAAGGCGGTAGAATTGAAATAAACAACGAAGAATGTACTAATTATAAATGAAAAAAAATGGTTATATACAGATCTAAAATAATTCTTCATATCAAAACCTATTATTTTTAATATATTCATACGAATAAAATTATAACTTCTCCCGAAGAATATATTGACAAATAAATCGAAGATTCATGGGCCGTAAAATTGCTATAACATTGTCAAGGCTGTGTTACATGGCAGTTTTCATATAAAGCGGTACTAAAAACTATCAAAATGCTATGTGGTTGCTGTGCAGTCAGGCGTCCTAGATGGAAAACCTAACCTAGAAAACTAACACATAACTAACACAAAAAATCATAAGTGCATCTTTGTGATGTGGTATAATAACATACGAGTGAAGTCGCATTCTATGTGTAAAACGCCTAACTGCACTGCAAAAGTACATAGCATTTTGACAGTTTTTTTCCATAACATTAGTAAATTTTACTGGAAAATTTATACAGGATACTATAAAGAAGTTAAAAAACATCATTGTGGTGTATACTGAATGTACTCTGCACATATTTTCTTTGTTATTTGTCAACTTTTTAACACTAGAAGTTAATTTGTTGATATTATATTGCAAAGCATACTTGGTAAGGACGACAGAAACGGCGGTTGTGAAATCGGTACATACCTATAAATCTGCGAAGTCAAGAAAACAGATCACCGAATAAGATTCACAAACGTATGAGGTTAGGTGTGTGATACATTTAGTATTTGGATCCACTTAGCTAATAGTAGATATAGTGATGTCAGAGTAGTTCTTACAATTAGACAAATCGTCGAAGGCTTTATATTTCACTTATGTCAAACCATTTGGAATTAAGGAATACTATATTAGATATCAAGTATTGATTTACGTTTTGTTAGCTGGAATCCTAGTGATTGAGTCAAAAAAATTGGTTTGGAAATAAAGAGTCTCTTAGTGCAAATTAGAGCTTTAGTGAAATTATGACCATTTTTCGGTTATCGTAGTTAACTTTCATTAATGTTGTTTCTTTAAACTTTGGAACCGTAACCGTGAATAACATTTTTTGGACCACAGTAAAAAAATACTAAAATTTCCCAAGCTTTGAAAAATTAAAACTTTTTTTAACTATGAATTATTATTTTTTTTAAATGTATTAGCAAAAATCAATGTCTTTATTTGCTTAGTATCTTCCTACATTTCAAATTACTAAACTTTTGTTATCTAAGCAAATGATGGTGCACGCCCAAAAAGTTTATTTTCCTCTTTGTGAAAACTATTGTTTTTTTAATAAAGTATTTTTATATTTTATTTTGCTGCAATTTAACAGCCAACTATAATAAAAAAAATTGAAATGTTTTTTTCAAAAGCAATTATTTTGTCAAAACAAGCTAGTTTTTTGAAGCATTCAAATCGGATGCTTAGTTCTCTCAAAAACTGTCATTTTTGCATTTTTAGTTCGGTATCTCCGAAACGGCTGGACTTGCTTTTGACAAAATCTAATCACCACTTTTCTCTTATTACGAATTGAATGTTTTTTAGATCATTTAAAACGGATGCTCCGTACTCTCGAAAACTCGATTTTTAATACCTATGCGAAAAACTAATTAGCACATCTCCTTATCAATAGGAATCGAATGTGTTTTTAACCATTCAAATCGGTTGATCCGTGCGCCCAAAAACGTCGACGAAAAATTGTATCCATACATACATACACATTACACATTAACACATTCATCCATTTTTTCTGAGGTATGCCAAAATGTTCTGAACCCTTCAAAACGTGCAGAAATGTAAAAAATTTCAATTTCGATTTTTGGACCATTACAATAACTTACCCTACGGAAAGTTAATAAAACAATACATACCTATAAGAACAAACAATAAATGAGTAAATAACTAAATAAAATAATAAAAATTAAAATAAAATATGATTTAATAAATATATCAGAATAACTTCATTAACTTGCTCTTCAGTCATCTGCTTATCGATACATGTAGAAGGGGTTGCAACTTGTAATGATTTGTTTGAATGGATTTCAATTTTGTAGTAAGCTTTTTGGTGAAGCTTTTGTTCGTGATAACGTATTTTATGTATGGTATAATCAGACCATTGTGAATTTGGTGGAAAATCTCCTATGTAAGTCAATATTATTACGGTGGTCAATTTTTGCACGTCGGAATTGCCGTGAGAATTGTTCCATTATTGTATGACAAAACAAAACCACCCACGTGTACATCCACGTAGCCAGCAGCGAGACATGACGCATTCGTTTGACATGCGGACCGAATATAACGGTCCTTGTCTATTTTTCAAATGGGTATCACATTACTTTCACTGGGTCATTCAATATTTAATTTTCTGATCAATATTTTTCAAAACTTTTCTTGTATATATATATGTGAAAGTGTTCATTTGTATTTTGTTTGATTGTTACGGTAGCATTTAGCCACTTACGTATTTTTTTAATTTACATACTTTTTACTTTATTTTTCATATTTTCCATATCCTAATTTATACGTTTCATATCCTAAGTTCTATATCATACTTCGCATCTACATACTTCTTTCATTCCTACATATTTTTTAGATTCCATTCTATTCAATTACAAGTATATTATTTTTTAACATATTAAGTACTCTTCAGTATCTTTATATAAAGATTTATTTAATTTATGTGGTTATATGTTCATATTCGGTATTACAATTTATCATATAGACGATTCACCTGGACTTGATTACGAAGAATTCAGGCGTGCGAGTTGGACGCACTCGTCGTTTTTAGTTCAATACATTAATATATTGAGTGTTTTTGATTTTCAAATTACTTGTTTGTGTTGTGAAGAACTGTAGAAAAGCCGAATATACAGCTCGAATGTTTGTTGAATATACGTCTTATTAAAAAAAGGTCAATCTTAATTAGATGGGTCGATATATTTTATTCAAATATATTTTTTAGCATTTCTCATATGTATATATATTTACTCGTATATATACATACATTACATACACACATTGTATCAAATCACAAACATTCAAGATATATTACAAAAAAATATTGCTGGCCGTTTTGACATATAGTTTTATGTCATACAGTCAGTGGAAATAATGCATGTTACGTTCAATTTCATGTCTGATAGACCCCAATAACACTAAAATTGTTCTCAAACCTTTCATTTAGAATAACTAAATAATTTACTAAATATAATATTCTGTAATTCAATTAAACCTAATAACAGAACAAGAAATCGATTTGGCCTGTCCTGCATATATCAAATTAAAAGTTGTGACAAAAGTTGCTCGTGTGGATCTTTGATAACGAGATTGAGTTACTCGCTACTCGTTATAAGCTAATAAGTTAAAAAAAATGCAAAAAAATGTATAGTTGCAGTTTTGGCTGTATGAATTTTCAAGAAATTAAAACGCAAATGATCAATGTTTGTTATTTTGATTTACAAGTAATGTCCATGAACAAGTTGTGATTGACTGAAAAACCCTTTACTGAGAAACACTTTATCTATTTTACGCTACCCCTACTTTCAGAATATGATCTTCCACAAACCAGACAGAATCTTTATTTTCTGTATTGCTTTTTTCTTTTTTTTTCTTTCGCATTTTGTCTTTGTTTAGTTAGATTTTTATTAGCATGTTCAGCCTTTCAAACGAAAATTCCTAAAAACAGGTCACAACCTTACCCACAAAATTTGTCACAACCGTCTCATCGCACGCTTTTGGATGTTGTAAGAGATATATAACTAAGCTCTATTGTGAACATTAATGTAAGGTATTTTATTTCCAAACGCTCATCCTCACCGAAAATTTCAATTATCTTTCTGATAAGTATGGGGATGCAATATCATACATGTTTTGTTACTAGTAAATCTTTTCTATGGTCACGAGCGCAGGGTTCCTTTAGACTTAAGATTCAGTGTGTAATACAGGAAGTTTCGGGAAAGGTAATTTTATTTTCCTTACCTGCAGAGAATTTGATTTTAGGTAAGAAAACTATCTTGGTAATATATATATATATATATATATATATATATATATATATATATATATATATATATTAAAATAATTCCACTCAATTTATCGAAATTGGTGAAACCCGTAAAAATTACAAGATATTCATATTGTTGATTTCGAACACAAAGAATGTTCTTCAGCAGTTCTATAATATTCATTATACAACTCTATACAAATTGAAATGCATAAACATAAAAATATAATTATAATAATAAAAATTATGAGGACTAAAATGAAAAATAATCACATGATTTTATAATAATAATGAAACCGAAGTGCCCATAAAATTATACCACAAGCACAATGAAGTGAATATTTAGTGGTAGTGAAATAAAGGTACTGAGACAGTTTATCAAATTGTTTAGTTTTTCGTTTATTCACTTGTCAGATATTTTCTTTCTATATTAATACAGTGTTTATATAAACCTATGCAATTCAAATTGATAGTTGTGGATCTAAAGATGGAATTTAAAAGTTTGTTAAAAAGCATTGAATGGAGAGAGGGAGAGTAGTGTACCAAACGTACAAAGTAGAGCTTCTCTGTAAATTGCGGTTAAAAAAGTTAATTAACTCTAAAATATTTGTAATTACTCAATTCACTTACTAATCGTGAATTAGTTCCAAAATTGATCAATCAAGTTATGCATTTGCTCAATGAGAAGCTCAGACATTTCCGATATGGTGAACACAAATTATGTATGATAATGTTATTGATATCTCATGTTTGCTATGTTTGCAATTTGCATGATTATGAAACATCAATGCATAATAATGATACTATATGATTACATTAAATTGCCTAATTATATTAATCTATTTATTTATTTATTAATTACAATTTTATAGTATTATATCATATTGATATTTTACATAATTCTAGTTTTATTAATTGTAACGATTAACCATTGTTAACCATTGAATAAAAATAATTATTATAATAAAATAGTTCAATAAACATGCATTCATATATTTAAGCTTTCAAGTGAAATTTAGAGCTTTTGTGAAATGTCTACCATTTTTCCATTATTGTGGTTAATTTTCAGTAATTTTATTCATTTAAACTTAGGAAACGTAACCGCGAATAACTTTTATATGATAACAATCAAAACCAATAATACAATTGTTCCAAGTTTTCAAGAACTGAGACTTTTTGTTGAACTATGAATTTAAATTTTTCTTCCTCGTGTCCTCCTTCAAAAAATATACTAACGTGTGTTGGCAAGATTCATCAAAAGTCAAGGCACATTTAATCATGATTGTAAGTGGTAAAATACTTGACAATTTCATTATTCAAAATTTTTGAGTAAAAAAATAAAAATCTAAAAAACATAAACTTCTCCTTCGGGAAGTTGAAAATGACATGATTTCTGCTGGTATATTTTACTCCCATTCGACACTCAAGAATATTTTATGCTGTTGATACTATATCATATAGAATTTATGTGATGTATCTTTGATAGAATATAAAATGTAAAATGTAGCATATGCCCGACTTTTAAATCTTTACCGCACATACAGTATCCTTACACTGCAAAGCTGGTTTGTACGTACCTTCGTCATATCTCTGGTAATCCTGCAGTCAATCTGCACACGCCGCTTCGTACTACTTTTATGTGCTGAGCATATCAACATGTTCGAAGAGCATCGGTTTAAATCGCTTGCGGATATAATATCATTTTGTTCTCATACTATGTATTACCGTGTACATTCGTATATTTTGCTTTAAATTTTTTACTTATTGATTTTGTGCACCATTTCTATCAAAGAATTTCTTGCTTGCTTTTATTGACCATTGGTAGAGAATTTATAGAGGAGACTGGGTACGGTTGTTACAGGGTACGGTAGTGACAGACGTCATAACAACTAAACTATACTGATTTTGAGATAGAGTCTAACGGGAGAATGATGAAGTATAATTGTTTGAACAAGTTACCATCATAGCTTTCAGTCAGTGCCTTACATTAACATGTCAAGTTAATGTTTTAAGTCAAGTAAGTTTCTATGTTCGAATTCTGTTGATCATAACTGTTGTATACAGATAGATCACACTAAGTTCGTAATTTTGCAGTGAGTTGAAAATGAGTAATTATTTACCAGCAATTAGTTTTTGCTCAGTAATAATGATGAATTGTAAATTGTTCACGGTTGTGACATGTATTTCTGGTCCGTTTCGAGTGAATATTATACAGATAAAAAAAATCTAACTTAACTAAACAAAATACGAAAGAGAAAAGACAAGGAAAAATCAATACAAGAAATAAAAAGATTTACATTTTCAAAAAAGTGACGTCGAGTTGCTGGTAGGTCCGAAAACTTCCGAAACGATGCTGAGTGTAAAGGGTTAATTATTCCATAAGATGATTGCAAATCCGCAATCCTATAAATTTATTGCTTCCTTAAAAGAATTTGAATGCCTATTATTATTGGTTAAATAAAATCGTACTCGAGTTATCGCTGTATTTAAAAGTAGAGAAAGTCCCGTAACGCCGGACGGCACCAAACATCGGACACTCTATTTAAAACGTATTATTTAAGCGAGTATAAATCTTTACATTTCAAAATACAAGTGAAAGGGGCATGGGGGGCACATAGGTACAGGATCACGCACCAAGCCTCGCCTGTGACGCACACGGCCACGGCGAGAGCAACCCTTTCCTGTTTTAGGCGCAAAATCACGGCGTCACCTATAAATCAATGGAGGTAATTCTAGCATATTTATGCATTTACATTTGAGTGGTATGCAAAGATAAAAGTTGTACTTGATTGTTATCCGTAAAATGGTAGAATATTATTAGATCTCTTAACCAATTTTAGTAGGTGCCACCAAATGAACGAAAATGTCTGTCCCTTAGCAACGGGCACTAAGTCGTCCTTTAGTGCCGGACAGTAAACATATTGATATTTTTTGTGAGAATGTACGTAATTTATTGGAATTATTTAATTTTGTTCTGTATGAGTGCTAACGGTTACTACATACCCCCATTTTTCGTATTTTCTGGTCAAAGAATGAAAATCTTATGATGAATAATATCCAGCTGAGCATCGGTGTGGCCCAGCCAAAAGGGTGAATAATTAGTGATTTTTTTTTGCAATATCTAAGAATATTCGTCAAACACAAATGTGCAGACATTCCATGGCTACATATGTGATCAATGCAGGTTATTTTGAAATGTCCGGTACTAGGTGCCACTGTTTAAAATCATATTATTTGATACCAAAGTTTGATTGATAGTATTAATTATTTTTCAGCAAAGATTGCGGTTTTGTTAATTTAGTTTGATTTCTAACTTAGTTATCTAAAATAAATCATAATTTAATAAACATTTTGTAAAATATTTTTTGATTTATTTATAAATAACCTTAGGTGTCCGCCACTAGGGGACTTCCCCCTGCATCACTTTCTGTATATATACTTTCTAATTTATATGAAATTAACTAACACTATGCATTTGTCATATAAACTTGCGCCGCTAACCAGCTTAAACTTAAAAGATATTTTATTTTTGGTGTTTTAAATTTACAATAAGTAACAATTTGAAATTGAATAAAATAAAATAATGATAATTATTAATTTGTTGATTTAATAACACAGGACAAAATAACATATTGAGCAACTTAAAACGGTGCTAATTAGTAGAAACATAGTGAAAGAATCGGAGAAACAATAGTATAAAAACTTTTCATCTGTGATGATATAAATGGCACAATAGTAAAATCTATGACTAATAACGCTGACTTGACAAATTCTTCTGCAAATGGAAGGTACACAATCTATTACATTTATATAAATTCAATTTCATTTGACAAATAACATTAGTGCTAAAACTGCCAAATGTCGAATCCATTGCTAAATACGCAATAATTACGTTCATGTTTTGCACGTACCATGCTAATCAGATAATCGAAACAACACGATTCCAGACAATTGTGCCCGCGTTAGGAATTGCATGACGTTGCATTTATGTATGTTTTACATTGCAAGAAATAAAATAAGAATAATAACAATCAAAAGCGATAAGAGTGGAGCATTTCAAAACACGTAACATAAAGTTTTCGTGCCTTAAAAGTCCTACAGAATGAGTCACTGGCCATAGATGGGTCTCCCGCGGCCGGAAATCGTCCGGTGGGCGGTTGCCGTGACGTGGCGGACGTCGAAAGCGAGCGAGGAAGGAAGGCGGCGCGCTGCGGCGGTGTCGATGTCGATGTCGATGTCCACTCAAACACCCATTGGAGAACAGATATGGCAATCAAGGATCGATTCAGACATTTGACGATTGATACCGATAAACCTTATTACTTTTTTTGTATAATGCGCTATCTAACTTAAAACTGTCCTTAGGGTGGCGCCTAATAAGGGATCGTTCAAGTATTACGAAAGCAGATTTATTACAACTATTTACCCCCTCCCCTCCCCTCTTTCAGCAAAAGTAAGCAAATTTCTTACCAAAAATAAGCAAAATAAGCAAATCAATAACCCCCCCGCCCACCTATATAGTGCTTACGTAATACTTGAACGGCCCCTAAACTAGATAGAAATAAATGTTTTTATCTTTTGTGCGTCAATTTTTAACTTCGCGTAGGGTAAGTTATAGTAATAGGCCGAAAATCGAAAATGAAAATGTTTGCATATCTTTACGATTCAGAGGTTTCTGAACATTTTGGCATACCTCGAAAAAAATGGATGTGTGTGTACGTGTGGAGACAATCGTCGTTTGTCGACGATATTGGGCATATGGATGAACCGATTTCAAACATTCAAAAGGCTCCCTATCAACGATTGCTGTTGTTGATAGGGAGATGTGCTGATTAGTTTTTAGCAAAGGCAGGTCCAGCCGTTACGGAGATACAGAGCAGAAAATAGAAACCTGGTTTCTGAAATTTTTTTTCAAGAGTTTTTTTTGTATATCGACAATAATGTTTGAGATTTTAATTTTAATTCTGGCTAAGTTCTATAGCTCACTTATATACTTTAAATAAATATTTTAACTTTGTAATTCATTTTATATAATTCTTATAACTATTGGAAAATGTTACAGAATTTATAATAATATATTTGTATACATTTCATATTCCTCGATCATTTCGTTACGGTACGGGAAGTTTCAGCAATTTGTCTTAAATCATGATGTCATACACCACTAGTTTTAATTTTATTTCAATTACTGGATAACATAATTGAATGATATTCATGAAAATTCAATTATCAAAACAAAATACAGTTTTTTTTTAAATTAAGTTATGTACTAAAATATTGAATTAATTCAAAATATAAATCACAAAAAATAAATATTTATTAATAAATGAACAAAAATAAATTAAATAAACAAAAACCGTTACCATATCATTTAAGCCATCAAAAATGTTCGAGATTGCATTGTGACAATGTCGAGCAACATTGTAAGTGCTACTACATATATAATCAAAGACAAATTGATTATATATATATATATATATATATATATATATATATATATGTGTGTGTGTGTAATTGTAATCTTGACAGAAATTTTGAAGTATTATTTCGCATTCTTATGTCAAAATGAATCGATAAGTTAATGACAGGCGCTAAAGATAAATCTTACGAAATCTCCAATAAAACTAACATACACCTGTTTCCGCTTTTGTAACTGTTGATTGTAATTTAATGCATAAATGATACCAATATCTTTAGGTCAACTTTTTATAGAGATCATGTTCGATCATAACTTACAGAAGCTATTAACAAAAATGTAAGAAAATATATTTCTATGACAAGTATTTAAACATTCGAAATCATAGTCATAGTCTGTCCGTATTTTGTCTTTAGTTAAATCAGATTTTTCCTTATCTGTTTAACTTTCGACTGAAAAGGACAAGAAACACCTATCCCAACATATATATGTCACATAAAACAAAACTAATTGCTGTTAATTAACTTCTAATGTTTAACTTGCAGCAAAATAAAAAACAAAGTAATCTTTCTGTATACAAGTAACAGTTTTTATTACAAGAAATCGAACAAAAAAACTTACGTTTGGGTCTTCAAATCAAATGTAGGCCGCTCACTTAATGCAATAATGGAATCTTGTTCGAACAAACATGCTTCATCTTTCTCCATTTGGACCCTATCTCAAAATCAGTATAGTTTAGCTATTATGGCGACTGTCATTACCGAAACCTGGCACAGCTGTACCCAGTTTTTCCTATTTTTCGAAGGAAAAGATTGTTTCCGGTAAAAATTCTAACCCGAAAATTAAAAAACGTTTCAAAAATATAAGTTGGAAATTGTACTGATTATCAGCAAAGGATATTTTTTGGTAATTAATTGTTTGAAATTAATTAATCTAGTTGATTATTTTATGTCGTTTTAATATAAAACAACAAGAGAATATGGGATTTTATTTTTTGTAATCGCTAACAAACTATTATGCCCCCTCAAAAAGCATGACTGAGTGATTTGCTAAACTTACGTTGATATGAAAAATGCATTAGTTAAACATTGAATGATACAGTTGAGAGGTGCAGTTGATGGGAGTGGATGGCTAGATACTGTTCAGAAACAAACGAAAGTTTATTTCTTTTGAATATTTTGGTATAAACCTTAATCTCAATAACAATACTGAAGACTCTATATTATATGAAATGTGGCTTAATGCTCTATTGCTTAAGAAATATATTGCATGATTTTGAACCCCTCGTCCATTACCGATCTAATTGCACATTTAATCTAAGCATTTTGATTATGCAGAAGGAATATTTGATTATGGCAGGCGCAATTAAATATTAACTGCATGCAAACGGAACAATCGAATTGATAGTCTGTTCATCAAATGCCGAGAAATTCCTGTACCGAAATGCGTTAAATTACAACATTGTGTTTTCATACATTAAATCGATGCACTATTTGGTCTTTGATTGTTAACTGTTTTGTCGCCGTCGGATGATTCAATTATGAAATTGTATATTTTATTATATATTCGTGGATATTTTCTCTCTGCAGCTATCTGCATTCGTTATAGAGAACAAAGCTTTTTCTACTTATCCATTTTAAACATAATTTTAAAGAATTTTAATTTTGTTTTCATTATATAGTAATATAATTGTGGCTTTGCTGTCTTTCATTATATAGTAATATAATTGTGTATAAAAATAAATATAAAATTATAGTATAAATTTAATAATTTGCTTATCATTGAACCCAAGTATTTACTTTCTTTTTTGAGTGTTTAAAAAATGAATAAATTGACCTGAGATCAGCATATATTTTACATTGTTTCACATGAATGATATTCATTACTAGCATTTTTTATTTTCCTTGAGCGCCACTATATAAATGACTAGTCATGTTTACTTGAACAAACGTATTATCGTATTGAAGAAATGAAACAAGACGAGTATACTTCATTTCCAGGAATGATGACTGTGTAGTAGACGAACTGTAAACAGATTTGTAATTCGGTTTTTACTACTTTTTATACGCGCAAATGCTATAAATTGGGGGGTACAGTAAACGCCTGAATGACTTTTATAAGTCATGTAATTATATTAATATAAACTTGCAAATTAAATTATAAATTTTAATTGAACTAGGATTTTTTTAAAATAGTTATTTAAAATCATTTTTTACTTATACTGTATTTCGAATATTCATCTGATTTTGTATATATATTACATAGAGTAGAATGGGGCACAAAGGCCCAATTTGACTTCTTACTTATGCTGTATTTCGAATGTTCATCTGATTTTGTATATATATATTACATAGAGTAGAATGGGGCACAAAGGCCCAATTTGACTTCGATCAATTATATCATGAAAACCAAACCAATTATTTCACAAAAATAACACAAATCAAGCAAAACAACTATCTGACTATGTCCGCTAAAACACTCAGCTAACTCAACATTGATGAAATGGTTTTTTGCTGTTTTTTAGAAATTTGTCACCTGGTCCTTTTTACCCCATAGGCAGTGTAAAATGCGACAGCTAGGGAGGACACGGGGCCAATATGTTACTTTTAATTTTAAAGAGATTTTACAAAATAATTGCTACATTATTCAACCAATGCAAAATATAAATTTTCTGAGTCCATTTTTTACAATGATACCACTGTATATAACCTTGATCTGGTATTTCGTAAGAAATATTTATCAGCAACTTTGGAATAACTATTAATTTAATTTATCTCTTGTGAAATTGCTTTTTTTAACTTAATTTACTTTTTTATTTACTAATTTTTATTGTTTACATCTTTGCTACATGTAAGGTTATAAAGAGGTTAAATAAAGAAAACTGTCGAATCTAAATTACAAATAACAATAAATCTTATAAAACAATTTAATAATGTTTGCTTAAAAATTATGTTAAGGTAAACTAAACAACAGTGCTTACAACCAAAAAAATACGTTTGTTATGGATTTTCAAACATAGCGACTCGCTAGATTCAAGTTAATAGCTGTTTATACATTTTTTGACCTCCACTTTCAAATATTGTTGTTCAAAAAATGTTCTAAATATTGTATATTAGCTGCATCAACTGTCATTATAACTTGAGCATGAAATTATTGAATAAAAAATCTAATATCAAATAATATTTTATAGTTAGAATTCAACACTATTATTTGTTATTTTATCATGAACGCAGCAAACAACTCATTGACCTATTAGCGATGATAGACTTCAACGTAAATCAGCAAAGCTCGAGATTTCATTTATTATGCAATATTGTAATAATAAATTAAATTCTGTTTTTTTATGTATTTATTTATTATTTTATTTATTCTAAACACAATTAATGTTGTCAGTGTGATCAATTATATTTTATTCATTTTATATTTGTTTTAATTTAAATAAT
This sequence comes from Ctenocephalides felis, assembly GCF_003426905.1. Classification (NCBI taxonomy): domain Eukaryota; kingdom Metazoa; phylum Arthropoda; class Insecta; order Siphonaptera; family Pulicidae; genus Ctenocephalides; species Ctenocephalides felis. The sequence goes on from NW_020538040.1 coordinate 71,910,835, forward strand.
TGATGATCATATGCATTATCATTGTTTTTTATTTATAAAATATAAGCATATATTTTAATATAATAAGCGTTAACTATTTTAATTGAATTAAATGTATGATTTTTATATTATCTTTAAAAAAATTGTTCATGTAGTATTCAGATTTGGTACAGTATATATCAGAAAGTTTTGGTACAGAAGTTGAATACCTAAATGTTAACCGTTCATGAAATATTTTAATCAACTTCTGAAACTGTAGCACACTGTATAATTGAATATTTAACTATTCACACATTTAATATTACATGAAAAGTGGTACCAAAAGTGTTAAAGGTTTAAATGATGATATATTAATTCAAATGAATGTTGATACGTTGATTAGATTTTTATTATAGTACAGAACACGCATTTTTTTATAATTTTCTATTAACAGTGTACTGTTCGAGAAGAAAAGCTTCGTGCCGAACCATTTGTGAAGAAGGTGCCGGATTTATATTATACCTCTTCACGGTTAATCTTAGGCAATACGATACACGCGGTCTTCGGTTTCCTCCCTCTTACACATGTATATATATATATATATATATATATATATATATAAATCGTTTGTTCCGCGAGCCATAATACTTAAGCCTGCACTGGAGTACGGTGTCAACACCCTGGAAACACGAAGAATCATTTAAAAATAGAGGCGCCGCTCATGAATGTCACGCGCCTCACACCAAATATACAATCCCATCCTCGAACTCGAATTGAATAAGGAAGATGGGCGATGATTCTATATAGTCCTTGTGAAAACGTCTAGCCGATGTATAATTAGAGACTTAGAATTTGGAATAGCTACGACACGCTCTACTCTCGATAAACCAATTCATGGCTCGACGAACAAAAAGATCGATTATGTTCCTAAAGCAACTTACTATATTTGTATTTTTTTTTTTACTTTTTGTTAGGTGTTAATGGGAATAAATTAATTTGTTTTTTATTGTAATTAATTTAAGTGTCAATATTAATTAGAATATTCGTTGAGTTTATATAAAATAATGTCATTGGACATCTGTTACGTTGAGCTTTTTGGATTAAACTGAGTCATCTTGTGTTGAATATTTTATGTAAATAATCTAATATAGCTCGATAAATAGATTACAGATATTTGAAAACATAAACTTCAAGTGACCTGAAAGCTAATCAATTGACGGTCCCGGCAATCTTCTAAACCAGGCATCGGCAACCTACGGCACGCGTGCCAGGCTTGGCACGCGATGGTGTTCTGAATGGCACTCTACAAAGTAATCAGGAAAATCGCAAATATATCGAGACGAAGTGATTTTTAAATAAAAAAAAGTTTAATTATAATTATTTATAATTTATATTTATTATTTATAATGTAGCTCGCTAATGTAATTCAACCTACGTTGAAGCACTTAAAGATGAATTTTCCAGATGCAAAGACTTTGAAGCTTATTCCTTCCTCATAAAACCAGATTTATAGATCCATCAATTATACCGTTTGATTTTTCAATTTTTGAATGGATGAGTGTTGATGATTTTGAAATGGAAATTATCGAACTAATATCCTCAGAATTATGGAAAACAAAATTTAAGAAATTACGAAAAAATCAGAAAGATGACTCCATGGAAAATTAAATTGTTGGATGACTTTGCCGGAAATATTTAATTGTTTAAAGAAAATTTAATGCGCTCTCCTTTCAACTTTTGGTTCCACATATCTCTGTGAACAATTTTTTTCTCACATGAAACATATTTTGAGTTCACAAAGATGACGTTTAACAACTAAACATTCAGAATCTTGTGTGTTACAAATTATACTCCGGATATTGTAATGTTAAGCAAAAATGTACAGGGACAAGGTTCGCATTAATATTGTTTAGTTTATTTTAGAATTTCATGTTATTTGTTAACTTCTCGTAGGGTAAGTTATAGTAATCGCAAAAAATCGAAAATGAAAATTTTCATATATCTTTACGTTTCAGAGTTTTCTGAACATTTTGGCATACCTTAGAAAAAATGCATGTATGTGTGTGTGTGCGTGTGCGGATACAAATTTTTGTCGACGATTTCGGGAACGCCGACCAACCGATTTGAATAATTCAAAAAACATTCGATTCGTATTGATAAGAAGACGTGCTGATTTGTTTTTGGCGAAAGCAGGTCTAGCCGTTCCGGAAATATGGAGCAAAAAGTGCCAAAAACGGTAGCTCAGTTTTTAAGAGAACGGAGCGTACGATTTGAATAATTCAAAAAACATTTTACTTGTATTAAAATGAAGAAGAACTGTTCAAATTTTCATGAAGGCAAGTCTAGTGGTTTCAGAGATCTAATAGTAGTAGTAAAAAAAGTTAAAAAAAATGCCATCTGGCGGTCAAAAATGATCATTAGACATATGCACATCAAATTATCGGATATTTTATAGACATTTTAACAATAAGTATAAATTTTGTTTACATTCCTATGGGTTCCGTACCAATGTTTATCCGTTACACGGCGACGCGGCGCTTAGGCTCTTCGATATTTCGTCTCTATGCAGTTAAAGCAGTACGATTGCTTTGAAAAAAAGTTCAGAATTTTCAAAATATTTCAAAATACACTTTTCTCCAAAAAGTCTTTTTTTCAAAAAAAGTAAATTTTTGTCAACAATTTATAGTTTCTCAAAAATCTAATTTTTCAGAGTAATTTTTTTTTCAAAAATGTTAATCTTTTATAAAAAAAATAATTTTTGGTATGGGAAGTTCCAGCAATTTGCCTTAAAGCACGATGCCATGCCTAGACTAGTTAATAAATATGTTTAAAAGATAAATTTGGTTATAATTCTTCTCCCCTAGAACCTGGTTCTATAGTTTAGAATTAAGGCGGCACCCTGAATCCTGAATCATATTGGTAGAGTGGCTTGGCACACCACAGTTAAAAGCTTGCCGACCCCTGTTCTAAACTGTTCGCGACGTTCGTATTTTTAACCTTTTTGCTTGCTAAATAATTCATTCTGCAGTTATTTACAGTAGCACAGCAATCAAATTGGCACTGAACACAATATTCCCTTTATTTCTACGAGTTTGCTACTTTAACTATACTTCTGTAAATCCTTATTGGCTTTTGTCGGTCACGAAAATCAGGCTGTCATCTAATAGTTTTCTTCGAAGGGCTTCTAGATTTCAAATTCCTATCTCTACACACCACATATTATATACATATTTACACAGTACTCTCTCTCTCTCTCTCTCTCTCTCTATATATATATATATATATATATATATATATATATATATATCGTCTATTTATATTTGTGTTTACTATGCTAAATAAAATATAAAATATAAATAGAACGTAAAGTGTAGTGTAGAGCGGAATTTAAAGGTTCGCGGGTAAAAAGGTCCACCACCGATATAAGAATAAAAAAATTACAACAGGTAAATTAAATAAATAGTTATAATAACTCCGCTAATGAATATTTCTGACAAAATAGCAGTTCAGTGTAATTTCTGTAAAAAATGTACCAATGAAATTTATGTTTTACATTGGTTGAATAATGTAGCTATTATTTCGTAAGATTTTTACAATCATTTTCTCCCTTCTATGGGGCTAATTTTTGAAAAACAGCAAAAAACACATTTCTACAATTATGAATTTGCTGGACGTTTTGCTGAGCATAGTGAAATAGTTGTTTGTTTCATATATGTTACTTATTATATTGTGATATAATTGATTTGGTTTTCACAATGTAATTGCTTAAAGTCAAATTGAACCCTTGTGTCCCGCCCTACCCTATCTTAGGTAATTACAAATTACAATATTCACAGAAAAATTTAATTAAACTTGTTTTCACACAACAAGCCACTCCCCCATTTCATGCTTTTTGATGATACAGAATAAATATTGATTATACAGATTATACAGATTTTTTTTTTAAATATTAATTTTTATCGAATATCAATAACTTACAAAAAAAACTGCCAATAATCATTTCAGTAAAGCGTACAAATTCAACATGCGATTTGGCTATACTATAACTGCTCAGAATTGCTTTATTAATTTTGTTTGAGAGTTTCTCAGTTGAAGGTTTGAATTGTTCCAGATGTTCTCCAGACCGGAGGCGAGAGGACACATCTGTTGTTTTCAGGTTTCAGTTGCGGTGATATGAACGATACGATGATTGATATGACTTTGATTGATCGGAGTCGTTAATCAACAAGGAGTCGTTTCCTTACGTTGTTTTCGGGCACGCACATCGCACAAAGGCTACGGCTTTCTTATTCAATCGTGCCTCAGTTATCAAATAACATATGGTTATTAATTTGTCTCTTATTGTTTTATCAGTGTCAGTGTCACTCTTGTTCCATTCCTTACTGATGGGGAGACGTGCTGATTAGTTTTTGAAAGGACGGATATTGTGGCTTTGGAAATCTTTGGCAAAAAGTGCAAAAAATGACCGTTTTTAAAAGAACGGATCAACCGATTTGAATGATTCAAAAGATGTTCGAATCGTATTGACGGATAGATGTGCTGGTTAGTTTCTGGTAAAAACAGGTCCAGCCGTTTGGGAGGTAGGGAGCAAAGTGCTAAAATTACAGTTTTGAGATAAGTGAGCTTCCGATTTGAATGTTTGTGTTGTTCGTGTAAAATTTAAAAAAAATCAAACATTGAAAATTATTGGGATTTAATAATCATAATTTTAGCTAGAATTACAAAAGCTCACTTGTATACTTGACTGAATTGTGAGAAATATGAGTTCAATTTATAAGCTACAACAGCTTTTGTCTACAAAATACGAATAATGAAAGTTACTAATTATTTAGAATAGTCTATTTGAAAACATTTAAAATTCTCGTAATATTTCATCAATTCAATTTAATTTAATCAATTTTGAAGACTTTGCACAAAAATTTTCAAAATACTCTGCATAGTTCTATAATTCAGTACTAATGAATATGCAATATTCATTAGTAATATTAATATTGCATTTTATAGTTTAGTAGTCATGGGCACTACATATATTTCGAACCAATTAAAAGAATATGCAATAACCTAATAACGTCAAAATGCATTTGAATTCTATATATTCTCAGTTGAAGTTGTTTTATATGTACCAGCAGGATTTGTAGCCTTCTCATATACACTTTTGTAAATTGATCGTCTACATTGTTTTTATAATATGAGTAGGACTTGAAATTCTAGTATCATATTTTCCAAGGAAGAAAGAAATGAAAATGATGTGCTCAGAGAAAATTTATCAGAAAATACGCAAAAGAAATAAAAATAACCATTATTGTAAAATAAAACATAAGCAGTTTCGAGTGCATCAAAGTTCCAGTTCCATGATAGAAAAGTACCTTTGCTAGCACATAAACAAGAAAATCGAGCAGTTGATATTTTTGTGAGCAGCAATTCAATCTTCGAGGAAAGAAAATATCTTGTACGAAGGAAATATCGAGTTTGCAGGAAAATATTTTAGTTTTCAAAACAGCTCACGTCAGATGAAAGAATCTAATGTAGGTGTGACGAAACATAGAGTTGCATTAATGTAATACTAACAATAAGGTAAAAGACATTGGAGCTTTTAGATATATGTACGTCAAGCTCGCTTCATCTGCTCGTATATACTTTATTTGATTTTTTATTTTGTTGTTCTTTCCGTCCTGAAGATGATTATATTATATATATATAGTATGTTACTCTGTTGTCAGCAGAAAACTCGATCTTTAGAATATAATCACAAACATTGTTGTTCACTTTTGTCATTACATTGATATTGATCAAATTAATATAATAATTAAAATCACTATTTGATATATACATAAGCATTGAAGTTTATAAATATTTGCGAATTTTCGAATTATTATGCTTCCCATTAATCTAATTATTTTTTGCATATTTCTTTTACATAATTAAAATCTATGTTGGAAAATGATTTATTTGCTAACGTAAACGTTTTATTAAAATTTATAATACCATTATTATTTGGTAATAGTTCTGCCGATGGAGAGGAACACTTAATATTATTATTTGTGTTATAAACAGTATAGTAAAGTATATTTTATTAAGTATCTGTTTTGAGTAGCAGTTGTATTTGATCTAATAATAAGGAACAACCTATTCAATCTTGGTAATTGCAATTATAGCTGCTTCAAAAACTGATTTATTTTAAACAAGTATTATTATATCTCTTGAATTTTATAAGGAATTATATTAAAAATACATAAGCTTTATTGAACATTTTGTATTTGTGCTTCAATATTCTGCTTCATACAGAAAAATATATTTATGTTGAAGTTATTAATATATGTAGAAGAAAAATAGGAAACACTCGAGCAATTTTTTATTAAATTTGTACATTATTTGTTTTTTATGATTGTTTTTCTTTATAAAGTGAATAATCTGTTTGTGGGTACTGTAATGAAATTTTATTGTCGATTTAATCATTTTTTCAGAAACTCCATTTTAATAGCTTACCATTTTAAAGCAAGCGTATGTTCTCAGGAAGGATTAATATCGCAAATCCCGTATTCTCCACATACCTATGGATGCAGTAGAAGCTTTTCTGAAAACAATGCCCGTTATTCTGTTTAAATTGTCTCGTATTGTAGAGTACGCGACTTTGCACATATATTACATTATTGTATAACCGAGCTATTTGCACATTTGAAGTAAACACACAGATTTTGTGATACATAAACTTTTGCATTGAAGGTCACGTTATTTATCCAATACGTAACTTTTTTTCTCTAACAATTAAAAAGCAATCAGAAAATAAGTTCTATAAAAAATTCTATAAGCTATTGTGCTGGTTATTATAATACTAGAAATAGTACTGGAGTACCTAACTTAACTTGTATGAAGTGCTATCAAAGGCCTCGACGACATGATGTTATTACAGATCTAATAATAAGAGAATAATCATATTTATTATAATATTTTGTTTATGCTAATAACTTCTTCGTATAAAAATGCAGACTTTGGTATTTTAGGTTTTCGTTGATTGATATTTTATGTCAGTGAAAGTGCATACTTAATTAGTATTCAATTAATTTTAATTATTCTTATTGTAGCGTCAATATGCATGACAAGAGTAAGAATTTTATAGTTTATAGTATGTTACAAAATCTAATGTTAATTATTTTTCTTAATACTACCATTGCTCTTTTTTGTCATAGTCATTTTTGAACTATTTATGAATAAATAGAAGCTACTATCTAAGCGTTCAAAAATACTAGAAATGATTTAAAATAATATATTATAGCTCAAATTTCCTTGGGTAAAAAGGTCCACCACTGGTATCTCAAAAACAAGTAAAGTTGAGAAAAACAAAAGTACTAGAAATGATTTAAAATAATATTTTTTGATAGATATTATGGTGCACCAATCCTTACAATGTTTCTTAAACAAAAAGAAAGAAATATTCTGCTTAATTATCAAAAATCATATAAATCAACATGCGGTAGGACGGGGCTCAAATTTCCGCGGGTAAAAAGGTCCACCACTGATATCTCAAAAACAAGTAAAGTTGAGAAAAACAACTATCTTTGAACTTTCGTATTGTTAAAAATTTAGATTCAGTTTTAAGTCAGTTTTTTACATAACCTCTTTGAAAGCTTACACGTGTGTGAGGTAAAAAGGACCAACTGAATATACACTATGGCAAGCATTACAAAATAGTAAAAAAAGAGTAAATTGAGTTAAACAAGCAATTTTACAAGAGATAAATTAAATAAATAGTTATTCTAACACTGTTTATGAATATTTCTGACGAAATACCAGATCAGGGATATATGCAGTGCTATCTCTGTATGGTTGAATAATGTAGCTATTATTTTGAAAAATCCCTTTCAAATTAAAAATAAAACATGGAGTATGTTTATCCCCTGCCAATTTTTTGAAAAACAGCAAAAAAAATATTTCTACAATAATTAATTTAAGCTGGGAGTTTTACTGAACATCGTAAGATAGATGTTTGTTTGATATGTGTTATTTGTTGTGATATAATTGGTTTGATTTTTACAATATAATTGCAATATAAGTCAAATTGGATCCTGCCCTCTCTTATTTGAAACTTAATAGATTGTATATAGAGCTCAATATTTTACCTCACCTTCGTATATCTTTAGATTTATTATTTACTTCACAGGCAAATATTTGTGTCAATTATTTTCACTGAATTACTTTACTTTTTACTTTTATTTTTATATAATTATTTTATATTTTATATTTTATTTATAATTAGCAATCAGAATACAAATCCTATAAGCTAATGTGTGAACGTCAATACACAAAATAAAAATTAAATAAAGTAATTAAAATAAACAATAATAATAAAGATACGTTAAATAAGTACGTTAGGATCCCTTCATTGATTTAATCCTAAGTGAAGAAAGTCAGACAGTGATCACTTGTTCAGGTCAGCAGGCCATTTTATTTTCACAGAATAAAGTTATTCATAAGGCATTTGTTCATTCCACAACCCTCAGTGAAGGAGTTTAAGTCAGATAATTTCAGATTTCTGAGAGAATCTATTTGCGCCGTTCGTTTTCGGGTTGTTTTCTTGTTTTTTGTTTTAATCTCACCCCCTCCTGCATATCAGCTATGGACTTAATTTATTGTCCAAACAATATTTTCATGTGTCCGTTCCGGCTCGGTAATATTCCATTACACATTTGTTCCAAGCGAAGAGCACGTTAATCACATAAGTCCACGCATTGTAAACAGATCTCCTGACATATTATATAATATTTCATCAATTAGCATGGCTCTATGGAAAATTCAATGCGTACGAACGAATCGAATGAAAAGTATATCATGCCGAGGTTTTTAAAGGAATAAGATGAGATGTCTCATTTGTGAATTGAATACTTGCCTGTTTCTTGTGGGTGATGTGTTAGTTTTAACTAAATTAGTATCAAAGGTAACTTTTTCATAAGATTATATGCGTTTCTATAAAGAATAGTACTGAAAAAAGGTGTGCATTTAAAATTTCAATGACTTACATTTTTGTTTGTTTTCAACTTGTCAGACAAAGGTGTTTGTGTTGTTGAAACAAAATATTTATTACAATCCTATTTCCATTTTTTTTCATATATTTCAATGAAATACTACCCTAAATATATTTTTGTTCACCTTTCATGAGAATACTTCCAATGAGTCTAAATGCTCCAGATTATTTAAGCTGTAATCAGCAACTTTAACCTCATTTAAATAATTAACTATTAATGTAAACGTGCGTTTGAATGTGGTCCAGTTTTTTAATATTAATTTGTATCTTCAATATAGGGCAGGAAATAATTACAGGATAGGGCAGGAGCACAAAGGTTGAATTTAACTTTGAGCAATTATATTTGATTTTTATATCACAACAAATAACACATATCAAACTATGTGACTATGTTCAGTAAATCTCCCGGCTAATTCATCATTGTAAACATGCATTTTTTGCTGTTTTTTTTTTTAAATCATCTGGTCCTTTTTTTTACCCCATGGGAGTGACGACCAAGGGCAAACAGGTCCAATGCTTTATTTTTAATTTTAAAGGGATTTTACGAAATAATAGCTACATTATTCAACTAATGCAAAGATTACACCCATATAACAATGATCTGATATTTCGACAGAAATATTCATCAGCAGAGTTGGATTAACTATTTAGTTAATTTATCTCTTGTACAATTGCTTTTCTAACTTAATTTACTTTTTTATTTACTATTTTTTATTGTTTACTTTTTGCCAGGGTAAAGGTTCAGTTGGTCGTTTTTACCCTACTCTCGTGTAAGCTGTTATAGAGGATATATAAAAAAACTGTTGAATCTAACTTAAAATTAACAATAAAAAGAACAACTAATAATATATATTATAAAACAACTAAATATCGTGTACTTAAAAAGTATATAAGATCTCGTAAAATAAACAACAGTGCTCATAATGATAAAAAAAACTAACAACGAAAGATAATACTTTTGTAATGGATTTTTAAACATTGACTTTTTTCCGCTTCTTTCAAATATTGTTGTTAAAAAATTCTTAACTTTATTTGTTTTTGAGATATCGGTGGTGGACCTTTAAGCAACACTCTACCCTACATCCTGCGGTTACTAAATAATAATAATTAAATTTCTATTATTAATAACAATTTTATAGAAAAAGGTTTTCTTATAGATACAAATTTTACTGATTGCTAAGAAAGTGTTTGCTGTCTGTCGTGTGGGAATCTGTGCGCGTTAATTGTGATTGAAAGTGATCGAAATTCACGGTCCATTTCATCTGAAAAGCTATAGAGAAATACATCTATCATACATCTGTATATATGTGAAAATATATACTATATATATAGTAATTTTGTGATCTTGAAATAAATGGGATATGTAAATATATCACTAATTATAAGTAATGCGTCTAAAAAATTGAGTAATCAAACAAATGTTAAATCAACAAAACGCGAGTTCTTATTATAGTTTTTTATATATTTTTAAGATGACGAAAAATCTATTTTTACAATGGAAAAAAATCATTTAAAAAATAAGCGTGCTAGCAAAACAACGACATAACGAGCTTTTGAAATGTGACATTTACCGCGTAATGCATGCATGCATCGATTGTGGCGCGGTGATAACATGAGAGTGCATTTGTCACATTCAGTACGCGTTGATCATGCTGACGCAGCTGCTTTTTCGCTGACGTAAGAGATGCTGTTTAATGTGTTGTCTTGCAGCCATAATCAATCACGGGTCGGCTCTTTAGTCTTCCATCCTTCCAAGAGTTTTAACGCTGTTATAAGCATCAAAATAATTATTTTACACATGATATGATTCAAAATCTTGCAATGTTCAAAGGGAAGCCAAAGGTGCGGGGTTGTAAAGCAAATGGGAAGCTCTGATGCTGCTCGATATACTATTTAAATCAAACATGTGGATTGCCACTGCACTATCAGGCATATATTTTTGCCACTAATTTTCAAATATTTATCTAATTAAACTTCTCAATTAATTCCATTATCTATCTATTTTCCAACTAACGTCTAGTTCTGTTAAAGTTAGATGGTATCAATTATATATACCTGATGTAGTTTTTGCTCCAGATCTAGTTCTTTTTTTTTTTCAAATATCTTGTTTAAATCTATAGGTTATAGTAGACAATCACACACCAGTATATAGTAGATCGTTTGATGTTGGGCGCTGACTCAATGTAGTAATGGAAATTTGTTTGAACAAATATACTTCATCTTTCTCCCTTTGGACCCTATTACAAAATGAGTATAGTTTATCTGTTATGACGACTGTCAGGCTGCCACTACCGTACCCTTGCACAACCGCACGCAGTCTCCCTTACTGCATAATTTTTTTTTATTTTATTCTTATTTTTCGGTTCAATAAAATTTATTTTTTTAGCTCTGTAACATGAACATCTAGTGGGGCAGGAAAGTATTGTATAATTTCATTAATACCTTATAATTAGAAGAAGGATTCAGTTTTGAAGAAAAAGAATTTTTTTAAATAAATATTTGATTACACATAAGAAAAAAATGTTATTAGTTTACTGTGAGTTCATAGCCCAATCAATGGATTTAGCCGATCAGAATTACTACCAAACAATTTTCTGACGAACGAAATGGTAACGTCTTTACTAAATTTACTTAATTTACAGAATAAATTGCCGCATAAAATCATGTATTTACTATACGATTAACGTTTATCCTAAACATTTTGATATTACGCCATCTGCCCTTCATTATTTGTGTGTGCTGAAGAGAGTGAAACCTAACACGGGTGCAGAAATTCTTGTACCATATCTTGATAAATTAATCAGAATTTTAATATTAGCGTTTATAATCAAGTGTATAATAGTCGTGGAACTGAAAATCTTCGCTATTATTATCTACTTTCCGTAGTGTGATCTCGAAAAAAATCTAAAATGTTTTTTTTTAATTTGCGCTTCAAGAACTACTGATCATTTATTTATTTATCTTAGAAAAAAGATCATTCATTTATTTATGTTAAGTACTTGTGTATGTAATATGTGTGTGATTGACTTATTCAATTTGGCGAGAACGGCTGAACCGAATGGATGGTCTAATAGGAATAAGTGTGAAAATGCAGTATTTATGATACATAGAGTTCTGGCTTCCGTAACATATGAGCATAAACAAAAAAAAACTTGTAAGATTCAAGATCATGTTAAAGATTTAAGTTAAGATCAACTCTAACAAAAACAAACTTTTTAACATAACTTGTGGAATTTTAGAATTTTATTGGGAAATTGAAAAATAAATTATTGTTTTGTAGAATTTTTAACTAAGGATTCCGTGACAAACGAAAAAAATTTTTTTTTATTTTTATGTTTTCAAATATTTAAAAAATAGCAAACATTTTATATACATATCAAACTTTACTGTTTTGTTTAAAATTTATATTTAAATTCGTTTAATTTTTTTGTTTATCCAATACTTGCTCATAAATCTGGAAGTTACAAGTCCAACAGTTTACCTCATGGCGCAGTGCTATGTACCACTAGTTCCATTATATTATATAGGCGTTTACAATCGTTTGTCGAATTTCCTCTTCAGCAAACCGCAATGAATTTTCCTTCGAGGGCCTCGCCCACGTCATTTGAAAATAGATCCTTGTTGTATATATTTCACTGTACATTACCGAACACGTCACTCGATACCTACTTCTTGTACAAGTTTCTCTCGTGGATTGTCTCCTATATGACTCAATGATATTTGAATCTCTACGTCAGGAATACGCCAAATCAGCGGTCGACAACCTTTCAGTTCATGTCAGTGAGTTGTGTTTACAAGAACGCAAATATATATTACTTGGCTAAATAAACATATTTTTATATAGGAAAAATTTTTCTAGTAAGGGAAATAAAGATAAAATGACGTTAAGAATTTCATATTCACAATCTTGTCAGATGTTGAGCGTCATTGTCACAGTCTTCTCGCATCAAACGTTCAAAAATGTATTGCTCAAAAATTTAATTTGAGGGTGATTTACTTATGTTTTTGGGGACTTATTTATTGTTATTTGTAATTATTTCTATTGGACTTTCAATTAACTAATTCCAGCACTAGTGATGTTAATCAATTTTATTGCAATAATAAAGTGTTTGCTAGAATAGGACAAAATAACATGCTTATACAAATGACAAAATGACATAGTATTATCTGCCAGGTACTACAGAGTAGTTCATTCGAGGCTAAGAAAAAATTGAAATCAGTCGAATGTGGTGATTGGCTTTTAACTTCTACCCTAACTAATTCTAAAAGCAGGTCCATTTTTTCCAGTTCTGAGCCCGGCGTTATTACTTTTTTATGCATACTTTGAGTATAATATTTATTAATTGGGCAATATAATATCTTTTGAAATTTCAATAAAATTTAATCACAGGCTTTGTGGATTTTTAATTGGCGAATAGAGCTTTCACACCTTCATTGTTTAGTGAAAAAGCGACTGTCACAAAAGAAAGTACTGTATTTAAATGTATTTTTTAGGAAAACTGTTAGGGTAAATTGTTTTCATGATTCAATAAATTTCAATTTTATGAGCTAAATGGATTCAGAAAGTAGATTATCTGGCAGGTAGACAGATGAGTTTCTGGAGGACGCGAACATACAAGCCATTGCATTCATCGCAACTCAACTGACAGATAGGGTTACTGTGATGAACTGGCGACTACGGACCATTTGAATCACTGGCGCGTCTCTAAAACGACACGTCTCATAACCGAATTAAAATAAACTTTTCCTAAGTGCACATTCGAATTAACATAATGCGAACGAGTTGCTGTTTATTCTTGGCGCATATGTCCGCAGATATTGCGGACTTTGCACGCCTTACATTTGACGTGAATGGCCCCTAAACAATATTACAGAAACGTCTGTTATAACAGTAATAATTATATTCTGTGTCGTTTTGCTTGATTTTGAAGCACAAAACTTTTAAGATTGGCGTACATGAATAACTCTATGTAATGTGAAATATGATAATATAATTAGGAGAAAATACTTCAATTTGTCATGTATTCAGAGATGTAGGGGAGAATGGGACTGACTTTTATTATTTTACGTCAACACAGTGAAACAGTAATATTATTGCACATTAAATTCTTTATTAATTACTGAATAATCATAATCAATTTTATTTTGTATCTTTATAAAATGGAATATTTTTTATAACAAAAAAGTAGATTTAAACCTATCAAAGGTGGTCTGCTTTTAAGTTTTACTCTAACTACTTCTAAGAACAGATTAAAAAATCCACCGATAAAGAGAAGAGCCTTGCATTTATTGCAAATACCTCTTTTTACTTTCTGAGCCCGGCAAAAATTAGTTACGATGTATGAATTTGTTTCCTATGCACTCATGTATTATGTGTCGATGTCCCAAAGTAGACCAAACGACTTATTTGTCAACTGTCTTCTTACAAAATAGTATCTGATCATGTACTATTTTGTATCATTTTGTCCGTACTATATGGACAAAATAGTTTTCGTAATTACAAGTTAGCACGTTTTTCTTAATAAATATGTTTTTATAGTTAAAAGGATATGCTGCTAGTAGTCGATGAATCTAAGATGAGAAAAACTTTGAGAGTGGCTATAATATCATTAAATAAATAAATAAAATTGAAAAACTAAACATCATGTCATTTTGTCCGTACTTCTCCTCCATGTTTACAATTTCCATAAACAAGCAAATTAGATAAACCACGCCTTTTTCTTCCGGTTTTTATCTCGCCAAGAAACTTAATAAGGTACTCAATAACGTAATTTGTCTATTTATGAACAGATAATGTAATATATTTAAAGTATTCGACTTAGCAAAATGAAAATTTATATTTGTGTTTATTAAATTTCTAATCAGCGGAAAAAATCTAATTTTTGGCCAATAAAGTTGAGGATGTTAGTTTTAAGCAATGTTTGTTTTATTTTTAGATATTCATCCTTTTAAGCAATTTATTTTTGCAAAATTGCTAATATTACATTTATTTATGATATTTTATTCTATTTTTTCTAAATTATCATTGTTATTCAATTTTGTATTTCAAGTTAAATTTATTTATAGAAGAACTTTAGATTTACTGAAACTGTAAATTATGTTTCATATTTTTCTTTAATTTTGCTAATTTTTATTTGAGATTACTTTACACTGGTACTGCAGTAGTATTTTTAACTTCCCGTAGGGTAAGTTATTGTAATGGGCCGAAAATCGAAATTGAAAATTTTTACATTTCTCGACGTTTTGAAGGTTTTTGAACATTTTGGCATACCTCAGAAAAAATGGATGTGTGTGTGTGTGTGTGTATGTATATATGGATACAAATTTCCAGTCACGTTTTCGGGCGCACGGATCAACCGATTTCAATGGTTAAAAAAAACATTCGATTCCTATTGATAGGGAGATGAGCTGATTAGTTTTTGGCAAAGGCAGGTCCAGTCGTTAAGGAAATACGGAGCAATTGTGCATAAAATAAAAATAGAGTTTTTGAGTGAACGGAGCATCCGATTTGAATGATCTAAAAAACATTCAATTAGTAATGATTGGGAGAAGTGATTATTAGTTTTTGGCAAAGGCAGGTCGAGCGGTTTCGGAGATACATAGCTAAATGTGCAAAAAATGGCAGTTTTTGAAAGAACTAAGCGTCCGATTTGAATGATTCAAAGAACTTTCAGCTTGTTTTAACAAAATAATTGATTTTGGAAAAAAAAACTGTATATATATATTTTTTTAGTTTTTTTTTGTATATCGAAAATAATTCAGATTTTATTTTTAATTCTAACTAAAGTTCTAACTCTTTAATCAAATAATTTTAACTTTGCAATTCAGTTTATATAATTCTTATAAATATTAAGCAATGTGTTACAATATTTATAATAATCTATTTGAAAACATTCAGTATTCCTCGAACATTTCGTTACGGTACGGGAAGTTCCAGCAATTTGCCTTAAGGCACGATGCCATACACCCCACTAGTTTTAATAAATATAATTGAGTGTCATATCTAAGTTATAAAGATAAAATATAGAATCGCATTTTATGGCAGAAATAATTGTAACTCAAAAATAAATTTAAAAAAAATAAAGCAGGAAATACTTCTAATAGTTTAACGGATTTATTCAATGTATGAAATCTTCAGTTATTAGATAAAGTATTAGTTATTAAATAAATTTTTCTATTGAAAATACATTAAGTATAACAAAATAATATTTTACTGTATTTTTTCAGAACATGTTTGGCAAGTGATCGTGAAGAAGAGAGGTTTAGGAGCAAGTCGAAACATTTCGGGTCGGTATCACCTATGCCTCAATGATAACACGTTGTCACTCGTTCGCATAGGAGGTGGTAGTAACAGCAATTCCACCACAAACACAAATGCTGCCTTCAATGAAACTGCCACCAATCAACACCCGCCGCTCCAACATAGGGCTTCAAGCCAATCTATACAACCGCAACCTGAGGAACTCATCGAGTTTCCACTGATATACATCAAAAGGTTTGTTAGTTTATTTGAATTTATTGTGAAATTAATTAATATATTTACATACTGGATAAAAATGATACTCCTTTACACACTGGATTTCCACGCTGAAAGTATTGCTTTAATGTAATTATTTTTGTTCAACGTTTTGTAGGATTGCATAGGCGGATTTCTAACGTAACTTAATAATTATTGATACTTATAATCTCTCTAATTTAATTTTCATAAAAAAAATCATAATGATAGTTTAGCATATCAATAAATGCATTCATTTTTCATATAAGTAAACACATTTTAGCATCTGTGTTAAAATGCAGTTATTATTGTATGATTTGGAAATTAGAAACTTAGACTGCCTGTCTAGCAGTCCATTTTAATTTAGGCCATAATTTGAAAAGGCAATCTTTTTTTTATTATTTTTTTTTATAATTTATATATGAATGTACAAGTATACAGAAAAAAAGTAAAATAAAAAAAAATTTAAAAAAAAATAAATAAAAATTAGCAGTTTTTGTAATTGTGGGCTTTATTCAATTTACTGATGCATGATGATGGTTTATTTATCATCCATAATATTAAAAATCATCCATAATATTTGATCTCAATATTCTATTCGTAGCGTACGTCATTAAACAGACCATTACGCGAAAACTGTTATCTCACTTTAAAAATGGCTAAATTGCTTAATATTGCACCGAATGAAGGCCGAAGAGATTGAAGGATTGTTTTTTTCTTTTTAATAGTTTTTTTAGTAACATTTCAATTGATGTTTATAGAGATTCATCAATTGTTCTAATTTTTTGCCTAATTTTGTAAATTTGAAATTCGCCTCAAGAGAAAAAACAATTGTATTTAATTTAGTATTGAAAAAGATATCTAAGAAAAAATCTAACAATTGTTATATCATTTGAATATTTGAATATTTTTAATGCATTATTTCTAAATTGAATTAGTAGTATTATTTTATTTAGTATATCAATCTATTAATATTGATATATTCATTACATTAATATGCAATTATGTTTTATTCGTATTCATTACCATTGCAGCCATAAAGCCAGACAAGATTTGAAGATTAGTTTGAAATTAATTTTAAACTTTGTTACTAATCTCTTAATTGGAATTCTTGCATATATTATGAGAAATTAATATCCCATTTCTGTAACTTTTTTCTTGAATATTTACAGCACCGGAGCTCTGGAATCTTTCTTCTATATGGAAGTTGGTCGTTCCGCAGTTACCGGCGCCGGGGAATTATGGATGCTTTCGGACGATCCTAACATTGCCCAAAATATGAATTCCATCATACAATCGTAAGTTAGATTTAATTTAATTATTTTAAATTTATGGTCCAGTTTGGAGATTGTTGTGCCGAATGTTATATTTTTTCAAAGTAGAAATGGTTTAATTGTACACACTTGTAAATTACCTTTGAAGAACCTTTATGTAGCATTTTACTCATAAACTTATCTACATTGTACGTTGGTCAAATATCGCCTTCGTTTAGTAATTTCGTTTCACTATTCCAAGTATATAACATGCATAACTAAAAATAAATTTAGAATTTTTTTATTGCGTTTTTGTTCGTATATCAAAAATGTATAATGTTTATGAAGTTATAGAAGTCATAAAATTTTATTGGTATACATTTGAAATAAAAATTCAATATGCAGATACTTAATGCATTATTACTGCAAGGTTAGATACACTCGTTCAGATTTCATGTTTAGAACATTAAATCTAATAAAAAAATGATATTAAAAGGTAGGTCTTTTTATATAATTTAAGTAATATATTTATTTATTTTGATAATATGTGCTTTGCATTAATTGCTGCTCTGACATGTTTTGCGCTGTGAACAAACATATTCAATGCATGAAAAATTTCTTTTCATTTTTATCTTTTCATAAAATTTTATACACACACAGTAGTTTGTTCTTATTTGGTCTCGCTTATTCTGATTGTGAGTATTTATCCGCCCGCAATATTTTATTTATATACATTCTATACTATTTTTTTTTATATAAAATTCATTTTAAATCTTAATTTTTCTTCTTCAATTTGTCTTCTTCATTCTTTCTAATTGTATTCAACTTCTCTTTTTTTTCATTCTTCTTTTAATCTCAGCGAGTTTTGATATTTTTTTCTTCTTACTCCTAATACAGCTCAGCTTTTCGAATTCTGTAATTTCTATTCTTACTTAATTTTTATTTAAATCCTACTTAACAAATCCAATTCTATTTAATTCCAAATTAACTATATATATTTTTTCTTAAATTCTAAGTCAACAAAGTAGTTAAATTTGATGTTGAAATATATGAAGAAATTTTTGAAGAGCGTGACATCAAGTAAAAAAGAGTATGTAAAGATTTTAAACCAATCCATGTGTTTCCACGCAGTTCTACGTTATAATCATTGGATACTAATTGTTTAGAGCAAAAACTAGCACATAATAATAGTATTGCAATATAGCCATTAAATAATTTGTAACGTAACACTATCTGCCGGTAGGAACTATTTTATCAAATAATTTTTTGGAAAATGTTCAGAAATACGGCTATTCGAGGCCAACTTGATTTTTGCGCGGTACATAAATTTTTTATTTAATTAAAGGTTGGGTTGTTCATAATAAAAACATTTATACCTCGATTGCTACTAGGAATTCTTGATTGTCAATTTCTATTGGATTAATAATTGAAATCACGATAATCGATTTAAATAATGCACAACTAACAATAAGCATTATTGTTTACATTCTTTTCAAATAAGTAAATTTTAGGCTTGGTCATACATGCGTCTAATTAAATTATAATCGAATACAGAAACAATTACAAACACAAACAATTACAAAATTGTTTATTAATTCAGGTATTTAAAAAAAAAGTCTCGCGTGTATCGACATTTCTCGCGATTGTCCACTCGTTCTCGGTGAGGCGATGTGTCGAATTAATCGCTGTCGGACGGACGGCATGGCATGGCGTGGCGTGGCGTGGCTTGGTCGCGGACGCCGCGGTTCAGTCGCACGCGTCACATGAACCTCAATTAAATCTAACGAGATCGGAGCTTTTCTGTCACACCTCTCCAATGCTAATGATGGCTCAATTAGCTCATCGCCGGATGTAAGAGGGAGGAAATGAAGCTTGACGGTGCGATGAAAAATATCCACTAGTGTCTGGGCGGTTCGGCTCGACGGCTCGACGGCTCGTTAGCACTACCGCGATATAGGGTCTTTGACATGCCGTGCTCAATTCTGCCTTCTTCCGCACTTTCGTTATTAAAATATGCTTTTGTTTTATCAATTTGCGTTCTTTGCGGCACACATGCGACTGACGTTGGAAATGTTTTCTTATAGGATGTGCAATAAACATTTCAAGCGATTTGTTATTCTGTTTCACATTTTTGAATAAGAATAATGTGATTGGCTAAGTAGTTTGTAACAAAATATATTAGTCGTTTTTATCCATTAGGCAGTACAGTATTAATAAATTTTGTTATAACAAGATCGTCTTTAATTGATATTAATTGAACTGCTGTAGATGATTTTGGCTCATAATCAGTCATAACGATGATTTGTTTTCAAAAATGTGTGTACGGTTGTGACATGTGGTTGTGGGCTTTAACCTTTTCGGGTGAAGATTAGACAGATAAAGAAAAAAGTAAATTAATTAAGATAGAGAAAGGGAAAGGAAAATTCAATACAAAAAAAGATTTCACTAAGATTTTTTGTTAACTTTGTTTAAAAACTTATGTTTTGTTATTTATTTTTATATTATATTTAAATTAATTAAAATTTATTAAAACCTGGAGATTTGAAATTAATAGTTTAAAGTGAGTACATGTGACATTTACGCTTAGAACAGATACCTGCTCACCAGTGAGAATAGGATACACTCAAGTACCTCAAGAAAACCATGTGAAATATCTCGGCATATACCTCGATAGAAAAGAGGCGACTAGGGACTAAATCAAAATTAAACTCATACAATAAGCTACTTTTATATAAAACTTTATTCAAACCAATTTGGTGCTATGGACTACAATTGTGCTCATAAGACTAATATAGAAATAATACAGAAATGTCAGAATAAATTTTTGAAAATTGTCTTAGAAAATATATCCCGAACTGGCTAATTCATCTCGACACGAATACACCTACGTTGAAAAAAAGATGAAATAACAAAAACAGCACATAAATATAGAAACAGGCTCCATCAGTCACCCAAATTCACTAGCAAACTCTTAATAGTAGAACTATCGACCTAGGTTGAAAAGAAAAGCGTCACTAGATTTAAGTCATCAATTTTCCTGATAAATATTGAACTAACTTATTATTAGTCATTATTTATACGAAAATATTTATAAGTAAATAGTTAGGATTATATCATTATCAATAAAATATTGTTTATATTATAACGAATGGGAAAACAACTATATATTGAGTTGTTTTCTCAATATGTCCATTTAGTATACAATGTCTCTTTACGGCTGACAATTGTAAATTCTTCAATTTATTGAATGTCCTTAACTGGACAGTTATAAATAAAATAGAGAATAAAAAAAATATTTATAAGGGTTATTTAAATAATTGTGTTGTGTTAATAAAAGTCGTTATAAACCATTTCGGTGTTTATACCAATTCCTTGGGGAGGTGTTTATGCCAATTTCTTGTATGATTTTTTTTTACGATAAATCCATCGCATTTAAGGACGGTATTTCAGTATTTTCACGTAGACTCTAATGTTCTAAATGTTCAAATTATTATTTAATTTACTTTTCTCGCAGCGAACTGGTAAATTAACAAAATTATGGCAGATAAAAAAAAGTGACACAACTGTACCCAGTTTTCCTATTGCTAATAGTTAATGACTAGCAAGCGTTATTATTTTCAAACATGTATGTTAATTTATCTCGAAGCTCTTAAATGCTGTATCATCATAATGATTCTAATATTTTTACATTGGGAATTGGGGCTATATATTAAGATCTCTTCATATATGTAGTAGTCGAAATGATTATGATCCCTTGCCAAATCATCCATGAAATAACTATGTTTTCATATTATTGCTTTCAAACTATTAGATATAATCAATAGCGTGATATCCGCGTTTGTTATTACTCCAACAGCAACACGTGGCATGTTATATTTATATTACCACGTAGGTAATACTATTTGTACGATCATTCATTATTAGCGGTGGGATTGTGCACACGCGCCGTGCGCACTTACATTGTAACACATGTAAATGTATACATGCATATATATCACTTGCATCTACATACGCAGATTAGTCGGGTCTCCCAGGGTCGGCATCGTGGACAATTTGAGTGATATATCATCTATCATACTAAATTGTATCGTAATTTTACAAAATTTTCAACTCGTGATCAAAGTCGTGCAGTTTTTATGTACCAAAATTGTCGGAGCACTTTACTATTATTTTCATACGTTACGATTTTTGTAATGCTTCCATAAATCATTTTATTATAAATTTCGAAAGTTTAATAATAAATTTTATGATTGCAAAACTGACTTGTTAGTTATATTTCCTCTATCGTGAGACACAATTATGTTTCTTCGTGCAAATTATTTAGGTTTGCGTAAACATATTAATTTAACTAGAAGTACAGTGGTATCCGACATACGTTATCACGCTCGTATGTCGAATCGCTTGTATCTCGAAACAATTTTTTTCATATAAATACATTGAAATGTACAGTTGAAATTTCAAACGTTAAAATAACCCCCGACATATTCGCATGGGTAAATTGTTACTACATAATTAATATTAATATATAATTGAAATCACTAACTATAAAATAATTTACTATCGTAAATCAACCAAAATATTTCTATGGTAGGAAAATTATTGTTACAACCATATAATTTATACTTGTTCATCTATGATTACAACTGACGATACAATTTTTCACATAGCTATTGACATTGTTCTAGAAAACTCTCACTCGTTCAAAGCTGAAATCTCGAATTTTGCTCGTATGTTGAAACAACGAATTGCTTTTTTGGCGGCTCGTATCTCGAAACACTCGTATGTCAATTTTAATAGTTTAATAATAAAAAAATAATTAAAATTTGAGTTTAATAATTTTATTAGAAATTGGTGTATTTATCTGGATAATGAATTTGCCCATCGGTTCCGCACTATTTTAAATACGCGTGTAAGTTACAGTGCTACGTCCGCTTTGCACCTTAACGTGTTTGTGTGAAACACGTATAGAGAATGTTCAATACTAGTGTTATGCATAAATACCTTCCATATTACATAAATTATTAATTGCTTAAATGTCCTTTGTGTACACGCTTATGTATATATTTTTGTGTATGTTGCATATTTTGATGTGGTGTGTTCTCACATTTAACTACGTTCGCATAAAATACTTGAACTCATTAATATTATTGTATAGTTTTTACGTACAATTACTGCGTTTGATTTTGACAATACAAACTAATAAAATATGGTATCTATATATGTTACATTTGTAAAATTCTAATTTATCAAAATCTTAATTTTGCTTCTACGTTCTTTTACATTCTTATATAGGATACAAGATGTAAAACAAATCTAGTAGTTAAACGAAAATGAGTAGTAAACAAAACCGATTGAACTTTGAGCAATTATATTGTGAAATCCAAAGTAATTATATCACAACAAATAACACATATCAAACAAACAACAATCTTATTATGTTCAGTAAAACTCCCAGCTAATTCTGCATTGCAGAAATGTTTTTTTGCTGTTTTTCAAACACTTGTTTGAAACCATAAACGGGGTAAAATAGGCGACTAGGGGGTCATAATTTCAAAGGAATTTTACGAAATGATACTTACATTATTTAACCGATGCAAAATATAAATGTCATTGGTACATTTATTCTGCATATAACCTCGATCTGATATTTTGTTAGAAATATTCATTAGAATATTTTCAGGTACAATAACTACTTATTTAATTTATCTATTGCAAACTTGTTTTTTTCACCTAATTTACTTTTCTATTTACTTTCTACGATTAATTAAAGTATACTTCATAATTATATTAAGATTTCGTAAACTAAACAACAGTACTCACAACCACAAAAACTAAATATGAAAGAAAATACTTCTGTTATGAATTATCAAACATTGCCGTTTTGTATCCCTAAATATATAAGGTTAAGTGGTGAATTAGGAACAATTAATTACTTCATAAGTAATTGTATCCATACTAAAAATGTGCTGAAAATCAAATTGTCACAACTTAATTACGTTTTATTTGTAATAGTAATTGATGCGAATATTGTTCATTTCATGCATTTTATAGAGGCTTACTTATTATTCGCAGTAGCTCGCACATAAATAATTGAGCCGCTCAGTGCACACATCGATTAACTCCACTTTTTGAAAAAACTGAGATATTAGTGGGAAAGAACTTGGTATAATCATAACTTTTTATGATTATAATAATTTTCCAAAAGAATAAAAATTGCCACTGTGAAACAAAAATTTTTTTTGACCACTGAATCCATAAGTCATTTATTTCAGAAGACATTTTGATTAACTCCATTCTGTAGTGTATATGTTCTGGTTGGGTAGGATTTCGGGTTTCAAATTCATGAATTACGAATAAGAACACAGAACTGTAGGGTGTTGTGAGTCTCGAAAAAAATTCATCTAGTTTTATAAAAGACATCAAAGACGTCACAAACTTTGAAAAAATAACTTACTAAAATTCGTGTACCCGGCAAAACAAGAATATTAAAACTGCCTGAAGTTTATTGAAACTTGTTCAAAGTACGGAAATAAGAGCTAACTTAATTAAAAATAAATTTGTGGTCGGTAAAAATAGTTATCAATCTATTAACTCAAGATTTTGTTATTATTGAGTCACGTGCGAAAAAAAATCGAGACATAATTTTACCAGATAGTTGATACAATATAATAAAAACGTTTAAGAAAAAAGCGCCATTGTAGCTAAGCCGAATGCTTCACTAAGATTTTTTATCTATTTTTTATTTATTTAGAACAATAAATCAATAACAGAAAAATAACCATCACAGGGTGTCCAGAAAATTAGTTTGAAATGCGCTGAATTTAGAATAGAAAGGTCCAAACCCAACGATATGCAATTTAAGTGTGACTGCAATGAAGATCCGAATTTTAAAAAAAAGTTTAAAGTTTAAAAAAAGTTGAAAACTTGATTAACTCCACAAGTCATATCAAAACTTTAACTTTAATAATAATTATTTTCTCACTATTAATAGTTATAAATCTTATATACCGTTACATGTAAGCTATATATGTATTTATACGTTCTAAAATATATTTTTCAATTTATATTATAACAGGAATTTTTAAAAGCAATATACATTACTTTATCGCTTTTCTCCACTTTCTGATTTTTGGAGTTAGTCGATGTGTGCTCTGAACGGCTCAATTGTAAGTAGTTAAATGGATGACCGTCATGGGGTGAATATTTTTAGTTCGCCGAGAATATATTTTATTCGTTGTTTTTTTCCTGAACCATATGACGCGTGATTTTTAATTGTCTATTAGGCCTCTATTCTTATTTTTACGCATACTGAAGTTTTTAGTTAACATCATATTTATGCACCCCTAAAATAAAATAAGAAAGAAGAATTACATTACCATTATTTTTTTAGAGAAATTCTTTAAAAAAACAGCGCGGAAGTCAGATACTTACATTAAGATTTAAAAGTTTGATATCATTTTTATATTATAATTATCGAATATTATATAAATACAGTTTCGAATAAATGAAAAAGCCATTTTACAAGAAATAAATTAAAATAATACTTATTCTTGATGAATATTTCTGTTGAAATATCAGATCAATATCATATATACAGTGTTATCTGTGTAAAAAAATGAAATTTATTTTTTGCATTGATTTAATATTGTAGCTATTATTTCGTAAATCCCTTTAAAATAAAAATAAGACCTTGAATGTGTTTGTCAACTGGCTGTCCCATCTCACTCCGCCTATGGGCCAAAAAGTACCAAGTGACAAATTTGTTTAAAATATTAAAAAAAAAACACTTTTACAATAGCTGGAAGTTTTACTTACCATAGTCAGATAGTTGTTTGTTCGATATGTGGTATTTGTTGTGCTGTAATTGGCTTGGTTTCCACAATATAATTGCTCAAAGTCAAATGATCAATTAATTGTATTAGTTTATTTATTTAGCTTCGTCGATAGTTTGTCCGCTGATCGTTCAAGATCGTCGTGGGAAATGATTCTATCGTATCTGGCAAATTAAGATCTCCGCTTATTTGCTTATGATAATATAATTTATAATATTTGCACTGCGGGATATTCTTAAATTGTTTGTCCTTACGTTAGTGTTTTTGTTTGCATAGCAAAGTACGCAACAAAGTTGCATTGTGCAAATGACTTGGCGTGTGGAGTATTAGCAGAGAATGAGTGCACTTGTGCCCTCGGCCTGAATGCTTTTAAACTTGCCCGGAGTTTGCTCTGTCAACACGGAGCCACTCGGTCCCTCTGTTACTCGGGGTCGATCATTTGCCGCCGCGTACGATGTACAGCAAACAAGGCTCTGACATTGTTGCCGCGACGACCCTTTTGCGCTTTGCGGCAGATCTCGATATTATCTATTTGCGCTCTCGACTTGACCCCCTCAGTCGACGCCGCCGCCGGCTCTGATGGCTATTTCAGATCTCATTGATCAAATACGGTTTATTATGTCGAGTTTCTTATGAGTACTATAACAGCAATGCATTTTATTAATCATATAACAACTATATATTTCATCTTGAAGTTTTAAAATTATTTTTTGCAAAATATTTTTGCACGACTAAGTTGTTATTGCAATATAACAACTATATATTTCATCTTGAAGTTTTAAAATTATTTTTTGCAAAATATTTTTGCACGACTAAGTTGTTATTGCAATTGGCGCTGAGGCTCAAATTCTCGGATCATTTTAGCCTTGAAACCAATTATTAATAATTATATTCTCAAAATTATCATAAATTTAAAATAAGTTTATACAAGAATAGTTGCGATTTAAAAAAAAACTAAATAGTTGAATGAAAGTTCAGTGTAGAGGAGTCTAAGATTGTAAGATTTTATTTGTAGTTCAGTACAAGTTAATGATTTTATGAGGATTATTATATTCGGTTGAGCTTTTATCAAATTTTTGTTTTTTTAGTCTTATATATGAAATAATTTTTAACTTTTTTTGTATATACCTTGAATACTATATAAATAACATAAAAAATAAATACAATTTTAAAATCAGAACTTAATAGTTCTATACAATCAAATATCAAAACAACTAGTCCTATAAGCTTGTTATGATAACTGGTTAACTTAATGACGTGGCTTCATAAATAGCAATAAGAGCAAGAATTTATTAATGCATTAGCTTTAATACTGCAAATATATTACCATGTAGATTTGCAATTGAAAACCGATGACTAAATCAAATGAACAAGTATTGATTT
The DNA here is from genome assembly GCF_003426905.1 of Ctenocephalides felis. NCBI lineage: Eukaryota > Metazoa > Arthropoda > Insecta > Siphonaptera > Pulicidae > Ctenocephalides > Ctenocephalides felis. The sequence continues at coordinate 71,937,775 of NW_020538040.1, forward strand.
TACAACGCCTATCAGCTGTAAAAATTAATTTTATCATTCAAAATCTTTTTAAGTTATACTATATTAATAACGAAAACACGGTAGAGAATATATATCCTCAGCTAACAAATATGACTTTATTGAAAGTAGAAGGATTTTTAATAGTTTTTCTTGCAATTGGATATATTTATGAAAACACTTTTGAACATTAATGGCCTGAAAATTATGGCTTGGAGACATGTACGTACGAGTATATATCCTTAGGTATATAGTTTTAATATAAGATAGTTCACGTATGATATACCAAGCAACCAATGACAGTTTTGAATAATTATTTAAAATGATTAACTCTACTAAATAATGCAAAATCTTTTATTAATTTATTACAATTAAAGCGTTTAGAATTTATACTCTTACAAATTTCTTTATTTTAGTTATAATTAATAAATTTCTCAATACTGAATATATTAAAGACAATAATTATGCATTTCTTTTCATTGCTCGTAATTGTTTTTGTTGGAATTTCCATTTCGATATTGCATGCCTAAATATTTTCAGCGCTTATATATACTTATATTATAAAACATTAATAATGTCTTAAAATACTCTTTCGATATATTTCGAAAATAAAAAAATATATACTCGTAAAATAGATCATTTGTTTTAACAACCAGCCCTACTGCGTCGAGTTTCAAGTACCAAGTAAATAAATTCTTTTATGACTGGGTAATTTACAAACACTAAAATAGCACTGAATTATTCAAACCATTGCCCATGGTAAAAGTAAGTTTCACAGAAAGGGTAGTTCAATATAACGGGAATAGCTAAGCAATAACGATATTGTGAATTTTAATTACCAGAGGACAATTTAAAACGAGGGAATATTGAACCTAGTAAATATTTTCTAATTTTTTGTTTCCAATTTATTTAGAATTTTCTATCCAATGCCAGTTTGAATTAAAGCCTATTACCATAGTCAATATGAGTTGAATCATTTTGCTAACTAACATATAGTTCTTAAATCTCTATTTCAATTCAATTTTAACGTGGGTGCATAGGGCAATGTAGTTACGTATTTTTTATCTTTACGAAAATTCTGCAACAATATTGTAAAATATAAAGAATATTTGAATGTAGGGTATTTCTATAATTCTATTAGTTTTGATTATAGTATCATTTTAGTGATTTTCAAAAACGATGTTATTTATAAATGTTTTTTTTTGTTGATAAATAATAAATTGAAAATAATATTTTTGTAGTTTATCATGACGTTAAAGTAATTAGTGTTTAGGTCGGCAATTAACATCACATTATTGCGGAAATGAAAATGAAAAAAATCAATGAAGCTATTTTTCTTTTGCGCTTAAGGAATGTGACTAACTTACGGAGACTACAGGACAGTACAAAACAAAGGTAAAGTAACAAACCACTAGTAACAAATCAAGAGAGACCCACTGACGAGGCACTATTACTCTACAAAATACATACATGAATAGACTGACGTACCGATAGTATTCGACTACATAAAGAAGCTCACGGGGAATGTTACTATTTTCACTATTATTAAAAATGTGTCCGTGATTTCTTTTTGAGAATCTGTTTGTATTTGAACATTTTTTTTGTATTTTTTTTAAAGACAATTGTTATTTCCCTTAACCATCTACCCAATTATTGATAAATGATCTTTTTTGGATAATAGTTAACCTATTTTCCTTTTTTATTACAATTGTTAGATTTTTTCATACTTATATTACTTGCTGTGTTTATAACATTTGTGTAACAAACAAAATACCCGCGGGTAAAAATCTATATATAAAATGTAATGTAATTTGCATGATATGTTATGAAATATATATGATTTGACTTGAACTTGAATAAGGAATGGGATAATATTATTATTTTAAAACATATGTAAATTGGACGTCATATAATATTTTATGGCAACTCTAAAAAATAAACAAACTAGTGGGGTGGGTGGCATCGTGCCTTAAGGCAAATTTCTGGAACTTCCCGTACCGTAACGAAATGTTCGAGGAATATTGAATGTTTTCAAATAGATTATTATAAATATTGTAACATTGTCTAATATTTATAAGAATTATATAAACTGAATTGCAGAGTTGAAATTATTTGTTTAAAGTATATTAGAACTATAGTCAGAATTAAAAATAAAATTTGAATTATTTTTAAATTTGAATCGGACGCTTAGTTCTCTCAAAAACTGCCATTTTTTGTACATTTAGCTCCATATCTCCGAAATGGCTGGATCTGCCTTTGCGAAAAACTAATAACCTCTTCTCCCAATCATTACTAATTGAATGTTTTTTAGATCATTCAAATCGGATGCTCCGTTCTCTCAAAAACTCGATTTCTATTTTCTGCACTCTTTGCTCCTTATCTCCGTAACTGCTGGACCTGCCTTTGCTAAAAACTAATCAGCACATCTCCTTATCAATAGGAATCGAATGTTTTTTAAACCATTCAAATCGGTTGATCCGTACGCCCAAAAACGTGGGCGAAAATTTGTATCCATACATACATACACACACACACACACACACACACATCCATTTTTTCTGAAGTATGCCAAAATGTTCAGAAACCTTCAAAACGTCGAGAAATGTTTGATTTTCGGCCCATTACAATAACTTACCCTACGGGAAGTTAATAATTGAAATAAAGAAGCAATAAGAAATACTTGTGCTTACGCAATTTGGTGAAATTTTGTAAAATTTTGAAAGGGTTGTATTGTAAAATTGTTATAAGGTTGAATATTACAGGTGCAGTAAAGCTAATGGTTTTATTGCCAATCGTTAAGTATTGATTTTATGGAAGCACTCGAAATATAATGCAATAAACAATTATAGGTGGTAAATAAAAAAGTCGATTGTAGTTTTAACTGTGCAGTAACTCATACAAACGGGAAATAATTTCGAACCATGCTACACCTTGCATGGGATGCATCGATATTACGCACCGCACCCCACCTTGACATGACTATATCTGCCCCGAACGGCTACGGCGTTGCGCGACTGTCGCATCCAGATCGCGTACGACGGGTTTGTTGTGTCGTGGTGGTGTTCTATATCCGATCAGAATTCCCACGTGCCAAGGTCGAGGAATTGCACAACATTAGGCTCACCCACGCAGAACTCGCCTTCGCCCCCTCTCGACCCGCCAATGCTCGTTGCCGGCCGGCGATCACAACCCGCTTTCTCGTAGGAATGTCTCTGTTTATTCATTTCATCAATTTCGAGATGACGCCGTATTTTCCTTTTCTATTTATAATGCTGTACATTACTGAAATATTCAAATTTCTACGACGCCACGTTTTAATGCAAAAGTCGGAATAATTCTCTTTTGCGCAAATATCTCAATTGTACTTTTGTGGTTTTCATTACATGAACAATTTTCCCAACAGTGTTCAATGGTGGAGCTATTTAATTAACTTTCCGTAGGGGAAGTTATAGTAATCGGCCAAAAATCGAAAATGAAAATTTTTGCATATCTTTACGTTTAAGACGTTTCTGAACATTCTGGCAATACCTTATGAAAAGATGGTTAGAAATCGTTAGAAAAAAGGATGTGCGTAGTGTAAGTAGTATTTTATTGTTTCATAATTTCAAAAAAAAAATTCAAAAAAAACATAGTAAAAAAATTAAGGAACGGAAAATAACTGTGTTTTTACCCGAGATCACATATGTCAATATTTTACATTTCAAAAAAATATAGTTAAGTACAATAATTATAAAATACTTGTATCATCCTTTTATCAATGTATCGATGTTAGATTTACATGTTGTGAGATGCGCATGTTTGAAAATCCACCTTGTATATTTCCGTTAGCTACACGTTGAAAGAAAAGCATAATAGCACAAAAGTATCATCTCTGTGTCTATATATGTTATTACAGATTGTTTCATGAACTCCGCATGACGCGGTGTTATTTGCTTCCGAGTTCTCGGGCGTTATTTTTAAACCCGCTCGAACCGTCTATCATGCGACTGAAATGACTACAAAGATGTTTCCGTTTGTGCTGCATTGTGACAGGTGTTTTCTCAGTAGCATTTCGTTCATTTCTAGAAGAGGCGCTTCATGAATTAGCTTATACATGCGCCGATGACAAATAATTTTCCACAAAAATTGGATAGATATATACAGATATTATTAGAAAACAAAATCCTACTATAAAAAGCAATAGCAAAACCGATTTGGACTTATGGCATTGAGTTGTGGGGTTGCGCCATCTTGATATATTAGTAACCAAATACTTTACGATCTGAGAATTGACACTGTCCAGGAGGTAGCGAAAAACAGAAGTGAAATCCATCACGACAAGATTATCAACCACAGTAACCCTACATTAATTCCCATAGAATCATCAGCAGTTAGAAGATTGAAGAAGAAGCAGCCCTTCGATCTAATGCAGTAAAATTAAGTAACTGGGGTCACCTCCATCATGTCAAGTTCACAGAAATCCAATACCATTACTGGAGTTAAAAAATCTACACCATAGCTTATAGATGTTTGGCTGATTGCTATTCAATTATTGTTATATAAAAATAATATATACAGATTCAGATCAATACTTTAATCTATATGCAGGTAACTAATTGCACGATTAAAACTATCAATAAAATGTTGTTCATTATGAAATATAAATAAGAGGCGGTCAATTACAACCACTATTACAAGACCCATTATCCATAATATGTCGTACATATATTGATAAAATAGAATATTATGCTAAAATTCAATTTCATTGCATGAAGTATTTGCGAAAAATATCAAACTCGATAAATCATTTTTCGTATTTCTAACACGAATAAGTATTTTCTGTGTCTATAATACTTCGGTATCGTATGTAAGGTAACATACGTTATGAATTATTGCTCCAGCCAATTGATAAGGTTTAGCTCACTACTCGGACTTGCAACAGGTGGTTGACGACAGATGGCATGGTAACTTACGTATAATGTAGTAAATGCAGTTTTTCATTCTGATATTCCGGTAATTTCTTTCTTAAATATGTAAATCAGGGGTCAAATTTGCTACCAATTGTCAACTGGAATGATAAGTTATCAGAACTTTGCCATAAATGTACTAACAAAAGAAAAATTATGGGGTTAAGGGGTATTCTAGTGTAGAAAATAAAAAAAAAAAGTTTTTTCTTCTTTGTTCATATATTCAAAGTATGTGTACGAGATGATTTTTGAAAATTCAAATTATTTTCGGAAATACAGCTGTTTGACCATGATAATCCTCTTCTGTTTTTCTTCTTTTGCAAAACATTAAACGCGTTTTTCTCAAAACTTTCTTTTTCAATACGATGCCTGCAATTTCTCGAGTTAATGGACTGATTTACTTCAAATTTTCGGAGAATCTAATTTATAGACTCCTTTGTACATAAATTCTCTGTAAATTTTTAATTTTTAACTTTTTTTGTTTTAATTTTTTTCTGTATCTCGTAACGTTAATAAGGAAATTAAATAGAAAGTATAAATAGGTTGATAGTATAAAAATTGATTGCCTTTTTTACGATAATTTAAAAATGACCTAAAATCCATGTCTCTACACCATATAACCCTCTAAATAAAGTGAGTGTACGATATATATATATTAGGGTGGTCCTTAAAATGGTCATTTTTGAATTTCCTTGCTCCCAAGGGCTCAAATGGTTCCAAATAGATAAAAAACAATTCTCTGAAAGTTTTAGCTCTTAATATTAATGTTTAGATAGAGCGCAATTCAATCAAAGTTTGTATGGAGAGAGCATGGAAAAAATTTTGAAAATTTAAAAAAAATGTTTTAGGTATAACTTAGCAACAAATGAATGAATTTTATTCATTCATTTGTTCGCTAAATTACATCTAAATAACATTTTCAAATTTTTTGAAAATTTTTCCATGCTATTTCCATATAAAACTTTGAATGATTTGCGCTCTATCTAAACGTTAATATTGAGAGCTAAAACTTTCAGAGAATTGTTTTTTATCAATTTGGAACCATTTTAGCCCCTGGGAGCAAGGAAATTCGAAAATAACCATTTTAAGGACCACCCTATATATATATATATATATATATATATATATATATATATATATATATATACTAGGTTCAAATGTCGAAAGGCCACAGATTTAAAATATATTATTGTCAAAACCCACGTGTTCGATGAAAACCACGAAATGCCATTTTGCGCATTAAAATTTCACCTATGACATTTCAATTACCTATAATATATCGCGAAAATATGACCATTTCTTCTGTTGATGTTTACATAAAAGTTAAATTATTATTTTTTGCAAGTAATAAATAATAATGAAGTTGTCCTTAACAATGTGCTGTGCGTGATATTCCATATTTCTTTTCTCGGTCGGTTAATCTTTTAAGTCATAATTTTTAATGTTTAAGAGAGTTCACTTTTTACTGCTATCAGATAATTGTTTTAATGCAAGATGCTGTAAAACGTGTTTGTTTAAGTTTTTTAATTAATTAAAAAAACTATCTTTATATTTACAATTACAGTAGCTTGGAAATTAGCACAATCTAAAATTCTTAGTATTTTCTTTCATTTTTTTGTAAACATAATACTCAAAAAATAATTTATTATAAGAAAGATTAATTGTGTTAAACAGTTTTTTTAAACTATGCAATTTACCTTCTGAAGTAATAAATTATTTGTCAGTTGGCGATTATAGGTTATAACGATTTTCACAACTCGTGAACCGAATTGGTCGTTATGTCCCAACCCAAACATAAATTCTCATTTATATTTATAAAAAGAAAACAGGGAGGTCATTGTATGACGGATCGATGTGCATTGAGTGGCTTGCGAATCGATGGAGTGGCGGTGTTTTGTCTTTTCTACGGCAACTTTTATTAAAACTGTACTATGTTTGTACAAGCTTTGTGTGTAATAAACCTGTAAGATGCCTATTTAGATTGTATTATATTAAACTGAAGCGATTTAATTAGTTTTATTGATTTTTATGAACAGTTGTATATGCTAAAGATCTGCTTGCTTGATGTGTAATTGTCAAATAAATCTTACTAAAACAAAACAAACTTATAGTTTTTAGCTAAAGCTACATAGATTTATATTTACAAAACTTTAGTGTACAATCTATAGTTTCCAGAAAGCATCCATTAACCTAATTGATACGTCTTTGTTGCAGCAGACATATCAATTAGTGTAAACTTGTAATACTTGAATTTTGTCAAATATTGTTTCTCAAACACCTGTTATTTCGAATTTTCATCCTTTACAAATCATTACGATCTTGCTAAATTATTGATAATATATTGAAAAAAAAAATGTGCTCTTGCAATAACTTGCAACAGGGTAAGGCGGGGCGCAAAGGTGCAATTTGACTTTGAGCAATTATATTGTGAAAACCAAACCAATTATTACACAAACAAATATATATCAAATTTTCTATGTTCAGTAAAACTTTAGCTTACCTCATAGGCGGGGTAAAATGGAACGGCCAGGAAGCACCAGGTTCAATGTCTTATTTTTAATTTTAAAGGAATTTTACGAAATAATAGATACAAAATTCAACTAATGCAAAATATAAGTTTTATGGCTACACTTTTTGCATCGGTAACGCTATATATAAACTTTATCAAGTATTTTGTCAGAAATATTCATCAGCAGAGTTGGAATAACTTTTTATTCAATTTATATTTTGTACTATTGTTTTTTTAACTTAATTTTCTTTTTTATGTACTATTTTTTATTATTTACACCTTTGGCAGGATAAAGATTAAGCTGGTTCTTTTTACCCCACCCACGAGTAAGCTTTTATAAAGGTAATATAAAAAACTGTTGAATCTAACTTAAAATTAACAATACATCTTATAAAACATTTTAATAACGTACTTAAAAATGATACTAAGGTCTCGTAAACTAAGCAACAGTGCTCATAAATAGAAAAAAACTAGCAACGAAAGAAAATGCTTTTATGTGTTTTCAAGCATTGCTGTTTATCTCTTGATAGCAACATCGTAAGAATCAAGGTGATAGCTGGTTGTATATCTTTTTCCCTCTACTTTCAAATATTGTTGTTAACAAATTCTTAGCTTTACTTGTGTTTGAGAGCCACACTATATCTTATATAAAATTATTTGAAAAGGAGTTTGCCGTCCATGATGTATTGCGATGGAACCAGGTGTTTTGGGATATTTTACTTCAAAGTCACTCAAAATTACATTTTAGTATTTGCTGTACTTACTCGCTAAATAATCACGTTTAAAATATTTCGAAATGAATATTTATTCGAGAGATTAGTTCAGCTCGGTTGTTCGGCAATGGTTCATCTATAACTATATACTGTACTCTATACATAGGCATTCTGTCTGTTCACCACCACCGCCCTGTCGGAGAACGCGCGCGGCTGTATTTGAATTATCGCGGTGCATTTTCATGTCATATTTATTTTCTCATCGTGAATAGCACGTACTCGATACCTGTTCTGAATAAGTTATCATCTTGGCCTGTGCAATTGATGCATCCCATACTTTTCCAACGAACACCGAAGCGAAGGAAAAAATCAGACACAGCATAGTGTTTTAGATAAACCTTTGGGAGAACTGCTAGTGCTACGGATCTCTCCCTATTCTACCCCAGTTATGTAACGAGATCACATTTTTCCAAGTGCTAGAACTTGATGAATGTGATGATTTATTTTTTATCCCAAAACGAAACATGTGTTAACGTGTGTTCCTCTGCTGAATTGCTTTACGGATCGCACGAGTATTTTCGTGGGCTGCATAATAATTTTTACTACTTCTTTAGTAATATACATTCATATTAAACGCTTCAACATAAAAAGGAGTTTTTTCATATTTTCAGTAATGTTAAATCATTACACATGTAAGCAAGAAGTATAGAGTATCTTTATTCATTACATCGTCAATACATTTTTATGAGGTAATTATGTACGTTTCATAAAGAACGGATTAAACCTTCGGATTAATAGTTGTGATATTAGATATTAGATTAATCGTAGATATTTGTTAAAAGAATTCTTTTTTATATGACATTTGGAGAGAAAATTTTCTTTAAAAAATACAATCATGCACGAACAAGTTTGTACACTAAGGGCGGATATGAGAAAATATTTATTCTTAAAACATATGTATATGCAAGATTGTATAATTATTCAAATGGTGAGCGATATATTTTACATATATTTTCATGTCGACATGATTTTTTTAAATATTAGTATACTTAAAACCAATTATAAATATTAATATTATCAGATTATCACTAAATAGTATATTATATTTTTACGTTTTTAATAACATTATATAAGTTTTTAAATAATTTAACAGCTTTGCTAATCTTCCTCACGTCAGAAAAATCTAGAATTACGATAAAAATGTTTTAACTGAAATATTGAGTAATAAAATAACCAATTTTAGTATTTATTGTCCTAATAAATATGTATAAAAATGTAATATTTCAATAATAAGGATTTGATACAATCAGTGTATCATGTTGGATATTTCACTGATTCTAATTATCCAAATTTCAGTTTTTTTTAAGATTTGTGCATATTACTGGTGGTACACGAGTATTCTACCTACGGTATTTCACCTTAAATATAGGCTATATAATATATAACATTCTATTTAATTAAATGTAGTACACAATGTGACATATATGTGTAATAAAAAAGGAAAGAAATTTAATAATTTTCTTTAAACAAAATGCAATTATTTATGTGATATTATGACAATATGAATCAAACGAGGTTGTATCTTGGCATGACAGGTTTTAATTATTTTTCCATACAAATTATATAATGTATTGAATGCTGCACCATTTTTTTATATTGTATTTATTCGAATTGTGAATTCTATATTGATTGATTTTGATGAAAAATAGATATGAGAGTCGGATGGTCGAACATTAAAAACCTAATTAATAATTATCACTTATCAATTATAATAGTAGTGCACAATTAAGTTATTTCGGAACCGCTGAATCTCCTTTCTGTTTTATAACTATTTTCACAGTAATTTTAAGCAATTCTTTAACTGTAAATTACAATTTTACATTAAAGGATTGAGTAAAGCATTATCACAAAAATTTCAACATTTACATTATAATTGCGACCTCTGTTTGTACGAGAGGCTGTTCTCAAAAGCTCCTTAGAAAATTGTTATTCTTAAAAAACCACGGTTGTTTACTGTAATTATCTATTTACTTACTTTTTTATCACAGCGAAAATATTCAAATTATTCAAACGCTTTGCAGGAATTTTAGTATGTTGGCTCTATGTTAACCTTCGAAGGCTTCTATCATTTTTGTCTTTTGTTATAACGAATTATTCAAGTGCATATGTGAATGCGAAATACCATCGTTTACAAAAACGCTTTTACATTAATATAATAAAGTACACAATTATAAAAGTGTATAATTTTACACTTACTTATTATTATAGCAGTTTCGGCCGCAATCATGCGCATTTAATTAATGAAACAACCGTGGTTTACTAAGGATAACAATTTTCTGAGGTGTTTCGAGCTTTCGAGAACAGCTTCTCGCACAAACAGAAGTTATTATAATTGCAATGCAATTGCAATTGCAATTATAATGTAAATGTTGAAATATTTGTGATAATGCTATGTAATAATACAATAATCTATATATCATTTACTATTACTACTACTAACATGAGCACTGATCAGTAGTAAAATGTCAAAAGTTTAGAAAATTATATTATTTTTAATCTCCTGAGATACATCTAATTCATCAATACTTTTACATATTTGATGTGTTACAATATTGATTCACGCATGTAAAATAATCAAAAATGTCTTCGCTGTTTTCATAATCTTTGCTGAGCTCTACTCTATGTACCTACTATAGGTGTCGAGTAACCAGATAAGCTTGAATTATAATTAGTACTGTGTCGCTATACGAAACCATAACCTCAACTATATTTTATTTTAAAAGCTACGATACGTGGGAGTACTCAGATAAATTAACACGAAAATTTTAATTTACTATGAAGAGTAATTGTGCAGTACTTGAAGTTATGGTTTCATGTAACAACATCCTATGCACCTGAAAGAAGATAAACGCGAATGGAAATCAGATTGTAGTAAGGGAATGTTCATTAATTATGTGGGGTTTGAAAGGGTGAGGGGTTTATAAAAAAAATAGAATTATCACGTGGGAGAGGAGGGGATCTAGTAAAACATTACGTGTATTTATTTTTTACTTAGATTTCCAAAAAAATGCGATTTTTGTAAGTACTAAAAATACAAGTAATGTTGAATGGGGGAGGGTAGTTATAAAATGCTTGTAAAATGATCGCATGATTAATGGGCGGCCCCTAAAAACAAATTTTGTTAAGAGCAATGTAGATTGGTTCAGTAAAAAACAGCAAAACTAATTAATAACTAATTACATTATATGAAAATAATGCAGTATAGATATATTGTATGTTGTATGTATGATTTAATATGTATGATATAGTACAAATGATGTAGTATACATATATTTTTTAACTTCTCTAAAAAAAACTTTTTTTCAAATCTACTTAGATATATACGTTTTTCCTTAACAACTTCTTTTTTGAGTTTTAGGGAACTACCCCCATTAGTCATTTCGGCTATGATTATTTCAGTATAACGAATAACTAAGAGTTTTGTCTACTATTTAGGCATTCTTCGATTCTAAAACGTAGTGTGCATAATCCAAAAAGTTTTTGTCACATCTGTGGTGAATATGTTTTTGACAAATACCAAAAATCTTTATCAAACTGCGTAAAGATAGCGTATTTCAACCACTTCAAAATAGGATAGCACAATCAAGATAAGTTGAGTTTTTCATACTAATTGCTAAAATTGCGTAGAGTGTTTACGTTAATTTCCAAAAGCAAAAAGATATGCTATAATTTCAAAACCACAGACTGTTTATTCAGTATGGCGACTGTTTATTCAGTATGGCGAATATCAATAGAATAAATATAGGCAATAGAAGAAAATGATCATAATCCACAACTCCAGTGATCTTGGGGTCTACGATTTACGATCAGTTACACGACCCCTATTCATGCTAATGATGAACAACTTAGATCTTAGAACATCAACATTTTCTGCCTATGTAATGGATTGAAAGACTAAGGTTAGATGAGAAAGCAGACGAAAATATACAGGCAATTCATAAAAAATCCACGGTTCGTGAATTATACATAACATTTTTTTTAGAAAACAACAAATTCAGTAACATTATTGAGCTTATCGAAAGCATGCTATCCAGTTTCAAAGATTTAGAATGCCACATGAGCATCGGCATTCATTACCTCTATTTAGAAGGGTTTTTGAAAATCTTTGACATGTTAGACCATAACCATAGAAGAGTCAGTCTTTAGACTTGTGGCTGGCAGTTGTTAGAGCTTACGACGACATCAGTCAGACCTTGTTTACACTCGACAATCATATAAGAAAACCTTTGATGGCATAAAATAAAATATGTGTTATTTTTTATAGTGATTTGTGATAAAACGAGCACACTGGTATATCTCAAAAACTAGAGCTGTTAGCAAAGTTCTGCTACTTTTTCAGGAATAAAATATTTATTAACTAAAAACAATTAAGCTGAGTCATACACGAAAATCATCTGATAATCAAAATGTTTTTATTATTTCCAGGGCGATGAAAAATATGAAGGCCAAAGACGATCTTGGCCCGAAAAGCCGCAATCGATCGTCTTCAGCGAACGAATCGTCGAAGCCGATCTTCATGCAACAGCGACGACAGACTCACGCGGGGAAACCTATGAATTTTTCACCCAACAGTGGTAAGAATTACTTCGCTAATTTATCTAATTGCTATTTTTCTGTCGGCCGAACTATGATTTCCTCGAAATGCTCTTGCATTTTATAAAAATTAATATGTACATTTCATTGGAATAGGTTATGAAAATCTACAATATTACTGTAAAAATTTTGCAAAATAAAATAGAAATGCGCAAAAGAGGCGAATAATGAAAGTATCTAGTATACTATTTTGTATAGCAAACATTTAATAAGAAATTTTATTTTGTCAGTTGCGTTGCATTTAACATACGATTGTGAAAGATCGCACTTGTTAACAAAATTATTTTATTGTTTCTTTAAAACTGTTATTGATACTAGATAAATGTTCATGTAATATATATTGCAGTATCGAGGTAACAATAATAGTAACTACTAATGAGGTGGTACTATACATTTAAAAGACTTTTTACCTTTAAAGATATTACAATAATATTACTTAGATTGGCAATTACACCTATGTAGTGAATATTTAACTTCTCGTAGTATAAGTTACAGTAATCGCAAAACATTTGAGAATGAATTTTTATATATCTTTACGTTTCAAAGGTTTCTGAAATGGATGTATGTGTGTGTGTATGTATGTGCGGATACAAATTTTTGTCGACGATTTCAAGAAACACGGTTCAACCAATTTGAATAATTCGAAAAACATTCGCTTCGTATTGATGGGTATAGACGTACTGATTAGTTTTTGGCAAAGTCAGGTCCAGTCATTTCGAAGATACGCGACAAAAAGTGCCGAAATAGGCAATTTAGTTTTTGAGAGAACGGAGCGCCCAATTTTAATTATTAAAAAAATATTTTATTTGTATTGATGAAATGAAGAACTGATTAAATTTTTGATGAGGCGTGTTTATCGGTTTCGTATCTAATACAAAAATGAAAAAAGTGCCATTTAGCGGTCGAAAATCATCATTAGACATGTGCATATCAAATTATCAGATATTTTATAGAGATTTCAATAATAATTACATTTTTTTTTACATTTCTATTGGTAACAATACCGTACTAATATTCATTCGTTAGACTGCAACGCGGCGCTTACGCGCTTCGATGTTTTGTCTTTACAGCTAACTCAGCGCGATTTCTTTGCAAAAATGTTTTTTAAAAAAAGTCGTATAAAAAAATATTTCAATTTTTTAATTTCAAAATGAATTTTTTTCAAAGTTACAAAAAATTTAAAGTTTCAGTAATTTGCCTTAAGACATGATGTCGTGTACCGCTATTTTTATAATTTGTTTAACTGTGTAAATATAATTGAACGATTCAAATATTTATATTGGCTTTATCTAAGCATATTAAATAAATTTGATTGCCTTCAATTTGTGACACTGCGGACTCATTGAATGGGAATTGAAAACAAAAATACATACATGTAACGAGTGTCCGTCGTGCTGTAAATGTGTTTACTGTGTATGTGTTTGTTTACTGCATATATTTATTTATGAACTCTGCCCGAATTTATTGACTTAGGATCACGGTATTATGGAGAGAACCATATATTTAGTTTTGTGATTTATTATTTATAGTATGCAATGATATATACTCGTATATATAATATATATATATATATATTATCAAGGGTGTGCGAACATTTTAAAATTTTCTCAATTCCTAATATGGAAAATTATTTAGATCAAGATCATCCAATTTTTTTCATGGGGATAATGCATTGGAAATATCTGCTATCAAATTCAGAATTGTCTGTAGGGAATAGGGAATGAAATATGTAGTTTATTACACTCGTAATCTTACGGGCGATATCCCTTTTTGGTTCGATTAATGTAATCCTTCATACTTGTCTTTTATGATGCGATAAGAACAATTGCATTTGCTAATTCAATGGTTTAAAAAAATAAGTCAAATTTGCTTGAATTAGTATGAAGCCTCAGTGCATAATCTTTTTTTGCGCTTGAATATATTTTATGAATTAAGTCTTGCAAAATTACTTTTAAACATTTTAAAAGTTTCTCTAGATATATTATATGAATTTTATATGGCGATATAAAGCAAACTATGCAACGAAGTAGTAGAGAGTCCCTGTATGTCTAAAATAAAAGAATCGCTTCTTTCAAAATAACATCAATTTTCATCCACTTTTGAAGTAAAACTACATCAAAACTCTGGCGCGTATAGTGTTTTCTCAGCAGCCAAAGAAAGCTGTTAATACAAATGTCCGAAGTGACCGTCTATCTCTAAATCAAATCTCGATTTAGAGGAAGCTCATTTTAAATCGCGGAACTAAAGTTTTAAAAAGTTCTGTGTCATTTTGATAAAGGAATATCATTGTATGTGCATATATGTATAAACTTTTACTTTCCGGAATAGTTTGTATTACTGCTCGTGAGTAAATATAAAATTTATTACATATATTCATATACATCATCTTTATTTTTATTTCTTTTATTAATTTTCATTTGTATATTTAAAATAAGTTTTAGTAATTTAAATAACGTTCAATTTTGAGTAATTTGCATAATATTTCAAGTATATTTTATATAAATGGTATATTAGAAATTGTTTTTTTAACTTAACATGAGAAGATAATATTTTTAATAATATTATTCATGATCAAGTAATATGTTTATTGAAGAACAATTACAAGTACTTTCATGAAAATAATAAACATTTAATAGGAAAATAGTTAAGTATGAAATATATTTTAAACAATTTTTTGTTCGCACTAATAAAACATCTGTCATATTTCCTCAAAATTGAAAAATATTCATTATTGATATTACGTTGGTTTTCGTCCAGACGTACCTGTTCTATGTCTTACACTAAATGATATTAAACTTTTCTATTTTATGACCGATTCTGCCGGCAAACAACCCATGTTACGTCTCATACAAAATGGTACTAAACACTGTCAAAATGCCATATGATTGCAATGGAATCGGCCCCTATATTTAATTTTCAATTATATAGTAAATGACCTACCAAAATAGATAATAAGCTAGCGGAAGTGAAGATTGATTTTTATATATAGCACTGTCCAATTATCCCTTGAGATATCTTCTTAATGATAGTAGTCTTATCTATTAACCTCTCTCTGGTCTGACGACACCCTTAGCCTGTCGATTTTTATAATGTTTGATGCTGTTCTCTTGTAGTTCCGAGTGCGTGCGCGCGTGTACCTCGCACTGTGTTCTCTCGTTAGTATCCATGTACAAATAATCTATAGACCAGGAAATACTTTATCTGTCAGACGAAATCAATCATTCTGGGAAGACAACCAGTGCGTGAAATGATCCGAATTGCATATTCCTGAAGATCGCTCAAACGTATTAAACCTTTGACAATCAATGGTATTTTAATCAAAATTAAAGGAAATTTCATTTTGTAGTCTTCTAAATGTTTCAAAACATTTTTATTTGAACACAGCGATCGTTTGTCACTAAGCTTTAAAAAATGCGTTTTTAGTATTTAATGAGGTGTGCAAGTACTTTTGCAGAAATTTAAGACGCGATCAGGGACAGAATATAAAGGCATTAAATATATTCAATGACTGATTTTCCTGTAGAGCACGTGTCTACAAACGTTACGGAGCATGAACCAATGTTTGAACCATATTTTTTAAATATGAGTAAATATATTAGTAATATCTATAATTTGAAATTCATTTTATAAGTAAAAGAAATCATGTTGTAGGTTTTATTTGTAAAATTTTTCCAAGAACAATAATATTTTTAACTTTTAAATAATAGAACAAAGAGCAATAATTTTTAATTTTTGTATGGTAAGTTATAGTAATCGTTCAAAAATCGAAAATGAAAATTTTTGCATATCTTTACGTTTTTGAGGTTTCTGAACATTTTGGCGTACCTTACAATTAGCAAAAATGGATGTGTGTGTGTTTTTATGTATGCATGGATACAATTTTGCGTCGACATTTTTGGGCCATTAACCGATTTGAATTATTCAAAAAGCATTCGATTCCTATTGCTAAGGAGACGTGCTGATTAGTTTTTGGCAAAAGTTGGTCTAGCCGTTTCGGAGATACGGAGCAAAAATTGCAGAAAATGGAGAACGGAGCATCCGATTTGAATCATTCAACAAACATTCAACTTGTATTGATGTCATGAAGAATTGATTAAGATCCAGCGATTTTGGAGATCCAGAAAAAAAGGGTTTTCAAAAATGCCATTTGGCGGTCGAAAATCAGATATTTTGCAATTTGAATTAATCGATTTGAATGTGTCTCAGAACATTTCAAAATTTTCAAAAAAAAAAAAAAAAAAAAAAATTAGTTTCAAAAAAATTCAAAGTTTTCATAAAATATTAGTATTAGTAAAAAAGCAATTTTTTCAATATTTAATTTTTTCAAACAATTTCAAAATTGAAAAAAAATCTAATTCTTCTCTTCAGACGATGAGCTTTTAAAAATTTTAAATTTCAAAATTACGGTACGGTAGTTTAAATTCCATTTAGTAATACGTTCCATAAATTAATAAAAAAAATATGTAAGCCTTCATAGGTTTTCTTGGGTGATTACTATATAAAATTGTACATTATAAAATAATATTTCAATTGAATAATTCGAAAACACAATAACCGGCAATGTGCACGTAGCACTTATATTGATTATTGATTATTGATTATTGATTGAATACTGTCTCTAATTTAATTCATTCAATGACGCCTCCTCATCACGTAGTTTCGCCACATCCAAAACGAAAAGCTATGCCTTGCATCGCTGCGCTTAATTTGTAATCTCGTATTCTCATGAGGGTGGTACGTGTTAACTTAACCGAAACTGGCCGCCTTTTATCTGCTATTTCGGGATAACTCTCTTTAATCGGATATATTGTTTATATTAGTCGGAAAGTTCTGATGTCAAATCAGACAGGAAGTGCCCCATCGAAATGAGACAGGGTTTATTGACTTATTGATTTGTATTAGGGACCATGGCTAATACTGCTGATAAATGTTCCAAGCGCATATCGGCCGTAGCGTAGTGGTTTCATTCAGCGGAATTGTTTAGGCACTGATAAATCGTTTATTTGTATTTAGAACGTGATTGGAATTCGGTATGCTGTCGCTAATTTCAATTCATTGAGACATCTTTAACCGGCATTACCAGAAAAACTTTCATTTCATTGGAATTACAGAAAGTGTAAGACTGTTCATGAATAAACCTGTATTACGTCCAAGCTGTAATAAACGGTACTTAGTTACCATATTTATCTGCATATCGACTTTCATCTATAATTTTGTAATACACACACAGTTATAATACATACATACATATATGTATATATATATAATTTTATGATATGAGTGGAACGAATATTAATTGTTTAATATGAACAAAACAGCACTCAGATTTGTTTAACACAACTTTATTTTATGATTACAGACGTTTCGAGACCATGGTGTGTCTCATCTTCAGTGTAATTTCAAAAACAGTTACTTATATACTACACATTCTTTAATAATTTATTTAAATTTCATTTAATTTTTGATATACAAAAAACACCAACTATTCCTTGCAATGCTTGACACAGTACTTTGTCAAGCATTGCAAGGAATAGTTGGTGTTTTTTGTATATCAAAAATTAAATGAAATTTAAATAAATTATTAAAGAATGTGTAGTATATAAGTAACTGTTTTTGAAATTACACTGAAGATGAGACACACCATGGTCTCGAAACGTCTGTAATCATAAAATAAAGTTGTGTTAAACAAATCTGAGTGCTGTTTTGTTCATATTAAACAATTAATATATATATATATATATATATATATATATATATATATATATATATATATTGTTTCCTGCATATACTTTTGGGCACTATCATTTTAATTATGTGAGGACAGTGATCAAATCTTCAAATATTTTGTTACAAACATGATATAATACTGCCTGGGTAGCACGTGTGCGTCAACACGAGCGGAAGAACGAAGAGAGACAAAGTTAAGATTGAAAAACAAAGAACAGGGATGGTATAACCATTTAATTGCGAAAATGCCTGACAAAATCTATGTTAAATGATTAATTAATAAAATAATTACATAGAGATGTTTCTAAATAAATATTATTAAAAATAAATTATAATGCATGCTATCCTTTCGTAAATTGATTTTATTTTTTTTTTAAATCATGAGATTTATGCATGTATTTATTTTTTTCTCGGTTTTATTTTTTTGTGATTTTATTTTTGTATGATTCTTTTTGATGCGATTTATTCAGGCCTAATTTAATCATTTCATTTAATTGAATTATATTTCATAAATCACTGATGTATTTTCTATGTCCGACTTTTTTATGCGGTCTCTAGTCACCACAACAAAAATTATTCAATATATCCTGCAAAGTTGTTTATTATATGTAAGAATTTATAAAAATTTTGGATATTTGTTTGTGCGATTTTTTTATACGGTCCCAAAACCCGCACAAAATCATCTCCTGTGTGTAATTATTTACTGTCTTTTTTACTGGCTACTGATATAGAACCTACTGTACTGTGTTTAAATAAGTAAAAAAATCTTTTTGGTGAATTTAGAATTTTCATAAAACATCATTTTTACGCATATTTGTATGTGAATATCCTTTTGTGATGAATCACGAAACAAGCCAATCTTTCTTGTCTGTATTTTTATATATTTTCTCAAAACAATATTGCATTTGAATTTCATTTTCTATTGGCGAAGAATGACAAAATATTGAACATTGAGGATAAACCGTACTGATGTAGAAGCAAATTGTTCTATATTACTATATATATTATCAAAAAAATAATAAAACCTGTTAATGCACTTTAAGAGAAACTGTTACCCATTTTTCTTCAGTTATGTTAACGTAATAGCGCAACGAGTTTATGAGATTTGTAACTATTGATTATTGGGATAATTTCATTTTAATTAACTTTTTTAAGTTCATTTTCAAACTGTGGCATATGATATTTTATTTCATTTAGTTGTTTTCACGCCCTTGGCTAAATAAATCAAGCAAATATTTGATCTTGATCAAATTGTTCAAAGATTATGAAAATCATTATAAAAAACACTCCCCATATATAAGAAATAGATTTTGTAAATTTACTTTTTTATTTTGCATGATTTGTATTTCGCAACTTGCACCGGTCTTTTAGCTAATTTAGTGTTTCAGATCGAGGTTTTAGTATTAAAATTTTAGTATAATTAAAAAAGGTATAATAAAAAAATAAAAATATTTCTTATACGATTTCAAACGGTTTTACATACATAGCAATATGTATCAATCGATTTTACCTGTGTATTACATTTATTATATTTACAAAGTACAGGTAACCCCCGTACAACATGGTACTTCTATAAAACGGATTCACTCAACACGGTTGAAGAATTGAATGAAACCCTAATAAAATAAGAAATATAGTAAAATGTGTTAAAAGCGAATTTTGTCTAATTAACCGTACATTAGCTCAATAAACGTGATGAAACTGGTTCAAAAGATAACTATTTGATATTTTTTGCAAAAAAAAATAGAGAATGAATCTGATGGTAGTAACTACAGAAATATGAGAATAGCCTTGTCAAAAAACGAACGCTTGTGGACGTTTAATTTATATTCGTTCTTAAGGGGTTACATGGATTTCGCGGTTTCAAAAAATCGAATTCTATAACATCTCTAGAATATTGTCCTAAATTTTCAAGTTGATCCGACTAATAGTTTCGGAGATACAGCCTGGAAAAGGTGGACACTCGAGGTCCACCTTTGTCTCTTAAAACTCTAAACGCGTTTTTCTCAAAACTATGTTTTCAAAGACAGTTGTCAAGATTTCTCGCGAACTACTCAACCGATCTTGATGAAATTTTATTTCAGGTTTTCGAGATATCATTTACAAGGTCTTGAACAAAGGATTTTTTTTTAAATTACAACCATTAAAAAAAATGTGGAGAAATTTTTATCGAAATTTGCATTTTTTTTTATAAAAACGTCTGCCAAAAATTCAATGTTCATTTTTTTTTCTTCGTCCAATACCTAGTTTATTGTCTTAACTAAAACACGTATTTTTTATTTTTATTTCGGATGATCCTGAAAGAAGTTCTGCTGACAACGCTGAGGCACCTTTTTTCCAAGAGGCTACCGGAAATGGCGTCGTAATGACCGCCATCTTGATATTTTTTCTTCGAAAATTTTACAAAATGTTTATTAAGTATATATCTTTCAAATAAAAAAAAATTCATTTAAATATTTCATTTTTCATATGTAAAAAAAATTTATTGAAAAGGGGCTTTTTGCTTGAGGAAACCCATGTAACCACGTAAGGAATCTTAATACATGCATTAATCTTTATTATTATATAATGTAGCATGTTTATTAACTTTCCGTAGGGTAAGTTATAGTAATCGCCGAAAAGTCGGAAATTATTTTTTTTATATATATTTACGTTTTAAAGGGTTTTAAACATGTATGTGTGTGCGGAAACAATTTTTTGTCGATGATTTGGAGAACACGGATCAACCGAATAGGCTGATTCAAAAAAAAATCATTCCTATTAACGGGAAGACGTGAAAATTAGGTTTTGACCAAGGCAGGCCCAGCCGTTTCGCAGATACGGGACCAAAGTGCCAAAAATGGTAATTCTCGCGATGACATAGGAAGCTTCAGTTTTTTAGAGAGCGTCCGATTTGAATGATTCAAAAAACATTCTACTTGTATTGGCGAAATGAACAACTGATTAAATTTAAGAAAACAGTTTCGGAGGTCCAATGATTTTTTTTTAAAAAATGCCATTTGGCGGTTAAAAACGATCATTAGACATATGCGCATCAAATTATCAGATATTTTTTAGAGACTTCAAATTTTCGAGAAAATTTAAAGCTTTTTTAAAAATCTTAACTTTCGGCACGGAAAGTTTCCGCAGTTTTTTTTTAAGGTACAATGCCAAGCACCACTAGTTTGATTTTTGTTTCGAATAACGCGAATTAGCATAATTCGATAGTTTTTTGGGAACATAACAACATATACAATTTTGTGAAGAAAGAATTTCACGTTTCGAAAATTTTAATCGCCATCTAATATTGATTATGAATGAAACAGTCGGCTTAGGTTGATCGCGAGTCTACTAATGTCACGTTGTTCGGGAACGACTCGCCAATACGGCGGCTCAAGGAGTGCCGCCGTATCTTGCGGTCGAGTTGATGTCATCATCTACGCGCGCCGGATTGTTTTCCCCGCAACGCTCTTTGAAAAACAATTCCGCGAATTGTATCTATGTCATCGCGAGACACAACGAAATACCGATACCACGACGTGCGTATATGCAAATGAGCTTAAAATTTAGTTCAACATTAATTCTATGTCACTTGTTTACACATAGTGGTTATGTTTATTTAAGATATCTTTAATACACATTTGTGAACAAAATAGTAATTAATGTTTGGTTTTAGAATATTGTATCTATATAATAATACATAATAAAAATACAGATTATTAAGTGAACATTGTTGAACGCGCTAATATCAGTTCTAAACTTCTCTTGTTCGATTTCAGTTATTTTAATATGTCGTAGTACACCTAAGTCTGTTTTTACACGGAGATTGGTTCCAGAAGAATCCGTGTAAAAAAAAACGTGTAAAAAAAGACATTGATCTTATACAAAAATGGGTGATTTGTTCCTAATCTCTAAAACCTATTAAAATTGGTGAAAAACAAGAATTTTTAAGAACAAGAATTAAATTAGTGCTATTCACATTTGCTTTGACCAGTAAAAATTGTTTGTACGCGCTAAAGGGGAATTCACTTAAATCTTTAAGCTAGTGTTCGCAAACTATCGATACTATTGATGGTTTCAGACTTTTTTCTTTCATAAATACTTTTTTGTGATATGAACATACTTCGCAAAAATTTAATTTGACAAAAAAATTTAGGTACATAAAATTTCAAATCGTGCTAAATGAAATAAATTCGTGTAAAAAAATTAAAAATATTCAATTTTCAAACCGTGTTATATCAAAACCGTGTACAAAAAGACCGTGTAAAAACAGACTTAGGTGTATATTGAAATTGATCATTTTACTTTAAAAGTGGCGAAGGATTACTTGTTTCTTAAAATAATCGTATTCTATAAGTATTTTTTTATTTTGCTTTCTTGTTATGTGTAATATCGTCAATGGCTCTGGTCATTAATGAATATTCTTGGTAATTATATCTACATTTCATACTACCAAAACAAAGTGTTGCATTGAGGACACTGTAAAAGAAAGAGTCAGAGTCATAATATATAGAAATCGATCATTTTACTTTAAAAATGGCGAAGGATTATTAGGTTCTTAAAACCGCATTTGCATTCTATAATATTTTTTTAAATTTCAAATCACTTGTTATATGTCAATGGCTCTGTTCATTGACCAATTCTTGGTAATAGTATAGTCATTTTATAGTGCCAACAAAACGTTGCAATGAGGACACTAGAAGAGCCACCGATAGGTTGTTAAAATCGAGGGAACAATATTTAACATTAAAAGTAGGTTATAAAACTATAACGATATTTGTTGATTTTATTACTAGTATGGTATTTAGTTTAATTATCCAAGTCAACAAGCAATTATGAAAAGCTGTTGGCCGCGGACGTCTTAAAAATATTGCACTAAAATGAAATAAATAATTTTTAAGAAAGCAATGAAAATGTGTTATGAATGATGTTGAATATAATAAAATAGATTATTGAAAACTTTTTGAGACAGTTTTAAGGTACTCCTGAAATACCGCTCTGCTTCGAGCCAGGATGATTATTAATTCTTTTTGAGATATTAATTTTAACTTATTAGTGACATACCTGGGTGCGTTTGCTACCTTCTGAATAATTTAAATATTATTGTTCAACAGTACTTTCTATCAGAATATCATATGCCTTATTGTTTCAAACTTTAATTTTCCAATGGTTAAATCTATCGTTTGCTAATCGATTGATTCATCTGGTGATCTGGTATAACAACTACCGGTCTCGTGCCAGCGACAAGCGCGTGAAGGTCGTCATCGGTCCTATTAAAAAATGTAGTTACATCAATGTCGCTTTTGCCAGACGTTTTCGTGTCTGCCACACGCTCTACTGTGTCAACTGTCCCCATTTGATCACATATGACATTTTGCAGTGGACGTGCCACCAACTCAGCAGTTTGGTTCGGCCTCAAAGTCGCAAGCCTCCAAAGAGAGCCATCATTCTCCAACAAGCACACGTCACGGTAGGCCATGATTGCCCTAGTTGTTCGCTGTCGCTTATTTTGTTATACATGTATTTCGACAGTTATTTTGAATGGACATTCACATAAATGTTTCGTGGTGTTAAATTGTGTGGGGTGTTGCTTACCTCAAATGTACATTTTTATTTGTCTCCAGTTTAATATAAGATTTACAGCTATTTTTAATTTGTCTTTTAATTGAATATATGGAAGAAGCTTTTATTGTTGAAAATACTTACTTTTCACATTTATATATGTATATATATATAAAAATATAATTATACATATACATTATATATATATATATATATATATATATATATATATATATGAGTATATAAAATAGACTCAATCTATCAATATGGTCATTTTAGTTATGACTGAACGCTCTTCAATGAAAACAACAGTATATTATGATATTTATGAGTATGATTTCATTCCAAAATAAATTGATTTTAAATTTATATTATATTTTTAAAATGAACAGATTGAAATGCAGTAATGTATAGATTTAATTTTTTTACATTATAAGTTACACTTTGATTTGTACTAAAATTCAATTGAAGGAATTTCGAATTTTGATTTTGCCTCTTGATGCGAATTATTCGATTTTTATTTTACTGTAGTTGTTTTTTTTTTCAATTTTCGATTGTAGTACATTACGATCATTCACAGAGATTTTCTACATGCAAAACAGGGGCTTTGCGAGGAAATCACTTGCATATAGTTCGGTGTTGAATCGTTTTATGTGTATTTGTACTTTTCATACATTTATCATATCATGGTGTAAAGAAAAGCATCTCTCTAAGCACATTGAAAATTTCACCTAAATGTTTTCGTTGCATTTTTTTGCTGTGTTATGCATGGTGGTTATAATGGGCTTTCTTGATGGTGATGTTTTTCTGTGCATAATACTGATAAATATAATAAAATTAAAATTTTAAAAATATTAAACATTTTCATGTTCAAACATCTGGTAGAAATTTTAATAGAACTACTGTGTTATCCATGTCAATAGTACTATATATGAAGGTATAGACCAGATATTGACATCACATTTCAAGGACACACGCGTTTTGGAATGCGCAGAACTATGCGTAGATAAAAGCATAATGTGAATTATTGTTATATGTTTTATTATAATTTACACATTAAAAATCTTATACGATTTGTTACTCAATACTATGAATAGATTGAGTTTCCTAAATTCTATAATAATAACTTTCAATTACGTTGTTTGTATTTTTTTATCTACGTTATTTAAACTTACATATGTACACACAATTGTTCCAGACTAACACATTAATACAATTACATTGTTACGAAAACGTAAACTTTTTTTTAAATTGTTATTTATTATGATCTTATGTAAAGAAATTGATACTTAATTTTACATAAAATATTATCGATCTGATCAATCACGTAAAGTGGTACAACGTGAAATGTCTTGCGAAAATTACGTATAGCAGTGTACTATAAGTGACGTTTTGTGGCGTTCGTGTTCCCGCAGTTCCTATGATGAATACGACGCGGAACCCGCAGTATTCGTCATCCGGCGGCAACACGTCCACCGCCGGCGGCGGTTCTATGGCCGCGTGGAGCTTCTGCAAGACGTCAACGGCATCTCAGCAGCAACATCAACAGCACTGTCGACCGGCCACTACTCAAAGGAGACATTCCGTCTCAGGTATTATCTACGGCAATTTCTGCGACCATTCTGTTCAAATTCTATTAGGTCAATTCGAATGTCTTCTAAAACAGATACATAGTGATGTTCTCTCAATATGTTTTAAGCCGGTGTTGAAAAATTCCAGTTTTACCCATTTTCGTTTTCTTGCAGATTGTCCATTAACTTAATATAAATTATAATTATATTCCTATTGTTTCACATTTTTTACAATTATAGAGACAAATCCCATCGGTATATTGATTTGTTATTATATATATTCGCATCATAGTTATTCAGTCTTACATTGAATCATATCGTTTGACTATTTACTTTAATCTGGATTGAAATATTTCAAATGACTCATATCCTAGGACAACCGGTTTGAAAAATCGCTTCTATAGTTAATTTATTAAATCTTCATAATATCACTATAATCTAATTAGTTAATATTTAAATAAATAATTCTATATTAATATAGTGTTTTTTTTTGTTATTCTTTTAGTTGCATTCTGCCACACTCGGACATTCAGTAATTGTTTTGACGTTATTAAATGGCAATATAATATGAATGAGCAGTAGATTTAAAGTAAAGTTTATTTACACTGCCGATACCTTAAGAAGTCCTATGCTATAGGGCTAGAAAAAAGCTAGAATAATCTTCTAAACTATACAAGTTACAATTTATTCTATACAGTTTTGTATTTTATATTTCGGACGATTCTATACAAGTTAGAAATTATTCCATACAGTTATATATTTTATTCCATATATGTTTGATTGAATTTTAAAATTGCGTTCGTATCAGACAATTTATTCAGAATTATAAACTTAATTTTAAGTGCCGTTAGTTTAAAATTGTTAATATATTTTATAGTAATCAATTCGACTCAAGACACGCCCTATTTTATTCATAAACTGTAATCATATTATTTAATATGCATAATTGAAATAAATATTTGTGCGAATATTTTGCTTAACAACAACTTATCTGGATCTGAAATTTGAAAATTCTTAATTTTCTACAATTTTTTTTGGGTAAAAATGAAAGTTTATCAGTCATTGATTCAATTGTTTTTTCAGAATTTTAGGTTACGACTTACCTTTAACCGCAATCACTTTCAGATATTTCAGGCAGACAATTTTCTCTGCCATATTTAAAAAATAACATACTAATATTTTGCATTTTTACACTTTTTGAAATGGAACATACATATGTATATGAATTTATTTATATTATCTTTATTACTATTATTATTGATGTCATTATTATTATTTCTTGAGTGTTTGTTTGCTCGACTCAAGTTTTCAAATGTCTATTAAAAAACTTTTACTCAGAGGCGGTCGTAACTATTATGCTTCAGTATGTATGTACATATTTTATTTGAAAACAATATATTTATCGAATTGTGTTGAAAATAATTTATTCTGATACATTTCCAGCGATTCGATTGTGTCGATATTTTGTTTTATTTCGCTATCTTCATCAATCATTTGACGTCGTTCGCTTTTTCGTACCGCGCGCTTCATGTGACGTTTGATATGCTTATTGCTATGCGTCGCCTCTGGGTAGTCAAGTTTATTGGTGGGTACAATACTGGTGAATAGTGGCACGTAGTAAATCATAACATATTACACAGCGGTGTTGCTCTCACCTCATTGCACATAAAGTCATATCTTACTCCACAGCTCATACGACGGTTCAGTGCCATCAGCGTACTCTATCGCTACCGGATGCTGGACGCACTTCTTCGGAAAATCATCATCCTTCTCCTCCCAGTCACAACACTTGTTCTGTGTATCAACAACATCAGCGCACTAAGTCATTACCGTTGTGCGAAGAATCAGCAAAAAACTGCCATAATGATTCAATATCCGCTGCTTCAGTTGGGGGAGACGTTATTTTAACGCAAATTGTCGTCAAGCATAACAACCATTCGACGGCAGGATACAGCTCAATGGAGAGCATTGTTGAGGACCCACCAGTCGAGGCACAAGGACAGATCAAGACACGAAACATCACTGGCAACTCGCCGACGTTGATCACGCGGCGCGGCAGTACCGGTTGTAGGACGCATCAAAAACTGCGCCAGAACACCAGACAGAGTACGGACGCCTTCTTGTACATGCATGCTTTACCCAAACTAGCTCGCGAGCAAAGCATGGGCCTTTAGGCCCGAAATGCATTCCTGCTCCCATATTTTGTCATGAATTTATGTTTCAATTTTCCATTGATTTCAACTGCTCTAACAGGCCTAGCATATAGATTAGTATTTGTGCAGGACATATGTTTGCTAATACGATTGATGAATATGTACATAAATGTAATGATTTATATGTACTAACCCACTATTAACATTTAAGTAACGGCCGGTTGGTTGTAATTTTAAATATTCTTTTTCATGATATGAAAAATATCATATATAATAATATATCCGAATATTTTGAAATAACTTCGGTGTAAAAATGTATTAAAAATCTTTTATAACAAACGGTGGGGCTAGATAATGAATCATTGCATTTACTCGAGCACTTCAATATTATATATATATATATATATATATATATATATATATATATATTCGCTTTTCACAAAAATCTCATCTTCAACTCGCCATATTCACGCATCTGCACCAGTATCAAGCTTTATATTAATTGTTTCATCGGTTATTTTATTTATTATGCATTTCAGAAGATTATTGCATGAGTATAACATAACATGTTAGTAAGACATATACAAACTTATTTTATAAAAATATCTCAATTCCTAATATTATGATAATTTATTAAACATAAAAATTTTGAATATCATTAAAATTATTTGGGAATTGGGCCTTTTTTGATACGTGATAAAAAATAATAATAATAAAAAACTATCTGCAGTTTTTTTTGTATTTATGATATATTTGCAGAATATAATGAAAGTAATTATACTTGCGATCAATTTATCACATGTCATAGAGCTAAAATATATTATATCATTCAATGCTTATTATAATTCTAAAGTAGTTATAATGGGCATTGAATACAAAATTCATGTACCAATATGAATTTATTTAAGTAGGATCTACGTTATTAATTATATTAAACAAGCAGTAGATGAAAGCACGCGGAATAAGTAATATTAGCATTTTTCGGTAAGGGAAATAGGTGCAGACAACAAAATACATGCCTTTCTATTTATGAATGATTATATATTTAATATCAAGTGAAAATAATTCATAAAACAGAACTAACGATTGATGTAGATCAGATTTTTTAGCTTGGTACGTACAATTAAATCTGAGGCTCTACAAAGTGGTACATGTAACATGAAATTGCAACTATGTTAATAAGTATTGCAATTAAATTTTAACGTTCTGCAGGTACAGCAGCGACAACGGGGCGCGAACGTTGCGACAGTTTGCCTTCGCGGGCACGCACGGCCAGTGAATCCGGATCGGTGACTCATGCCAATTCCGTATCACAACAGCAGCAACGCGCCATGTCTCATCGTTCGCATACTCTACATACCAGAGGCCTGAGCTATAGTCCACCAGGAGGTATTTTATGTTAGCTATTCGAAAACAATATTACACATATCTTACAATTAGTATTATTGCTACATTATCCTTTGATTCATTACATGATTTATTTCAATAACAAATTTTATGTTAGCACAATTTGAAACCAAAATATAGCTACCTACTTTACAATAAAATCTTCAAATCAAAAAATGTAATAAGAAAATGTTCTTTTATTCAGCTGCGGTGTCAGGATCCCCAGTGATGAGCCCACCAAGTGGTGCTTGCTCCACTGATAGCGCCGGGTCTTCATTGAGCATTGATGAAACCGATTGCTGTGGACACTCGTTGCTGGAGGATGGTGTTGGCCTCACTTCCAGATTTATAGTGCCTCCAGAAACACAAGTAATAAATTTATTTATATATTTTCCATTTGTTTTATATTCTTATCCAAATGTAAAATGTTGTTTATGTCGCAGGTAATTCCTGAGGAAACTCCCGATGAATGTTGGACAGGTGTAGATGGTTTTGAGGAAGATTATGTTAATACCCGAATTGCAGGATTACGTTTACCATTGTCAGATACTAGTGGTGTTGGCACTAGTTGTAGCGCGGGTACAAGTCCTGCTGACAGACTCGTTGAAAGCGGACCTTACGTTCCAATGTCCCCTGGAACAGCTGGGACTAGGTAAGCAGAACGTTCTTTTTATGAAGATCATCATCAGAAAATCATTAATAAAATATAATTTATTTTTCCGAAAGAGAAATTTGTTCCAGAAAATGCGTTTTGCTTATTTCATTTCTTGGCGTTTCAAATCTTTCTGAATTGTTTTACACTAAAATTGTGTGTATATATGCGTGTTGTGTATGTGAGCTAAAATTTGACCTTTTACTGGCGTTTTCTCAAAAACGGCTTAGCCAATTTCAACATTTAAAAGCTTTTGATAAGAATCGATAAGCACTCGTTTTGATTAGTTTTTTCATAATTTTCATGTGCAACATTATTGGCATCAACATTAATGCCAAAAATCTTGAACCGAGTTTGAAAATTTAAAAAATGTTAGATTGATATCACTGGAATCGTGCTGATTAGTTTTTGGTGAAGATTGGCCTAGCAGTGTTTTTGTAACTAGTAGAAAATTTATTGAACCTTTTACGTGATATATTACTATGAACCGTTTGTCTAATCAAGCATCCTGAAAATTATAGGCCAGAAAATAGTCGTTTAAATATAAAAAATCATTAAAGTTTGGAATAAATAGGTATAGGTATACCCTAAGTTCGTGTAGTTAATTATTAGGAGTAGACGAATAAATAATTGGATTAAGTTGATTATTTGCAACTTTTAGGATGTTCAAGCAACTTGCCTTAAGGCAAAATGTCATTCACACTTAGCATAATTTTCAGTCCGCCACACTATCGACACAGTCGAACATCGTCGATAGCAGAAGATGCACCAGTTGATTATCGATATGTAGGCTGCGGTGGCACTTCGTCGTCTGCCAGTGGTGCAGCGGATTCTGGATATGTACCAATGTCCGGCAATGGTGGTGGAGATTTTAGTTATGTGCCTATAGCAGCAAATCCGCCATTGGATTATGCCGATATGGAACCCGCTCGACCAGCTTCTAGAGCGAGTGTTACTTCTGGCACACCTTCGACCGATTTGCGATTTTCAGAATATCATTTGGAAAAGGTGAGTTAATTAATTGACAGTTTTCAAAATATTTATGAAATATAATGTAATATTTTATTTTTCATTTAGGTTACGTCGTATTTTGCTCCCAGTTCTGATGACGAAGATTCTTCATCGTCTAGGCCAGTACGCGCTTATTCAGTTGGTTCTCGACCGGAACTGGTAGCGCGCAAGAATCACCTGGATGCTCTTAACGCAGAACAAACGGCGAACAACCAAAGCAATGCATCCCGAATTCGTGCATTTAGTGTCGGTAGTCGCTCGAAATTGCAACAACAACAAGCAGCGCGTCAATCGCATTATCACATGCAGTGTCATCATCCACACACGCATATCATGCATCATGGTAAATAATTAAAATGTGCGGAACACAGCCAGAAAAAAAATCCTGGTAATTACTTGCACTGTTTCTTTTTTAGGAGCCGTTCATAACCAACATAGCCGTAAAGCAAGCAGCGCCCCTTTACTGTCTACAAGTTGGGGAGAACGTACGGGTCGCACTCTGCACGGATCAGTGGAGCCGATGGACGATCTCATGGAAATCGATTTCACTCGAACTAATAAGTCTCCAGTAAGCATCAACACCTGCAGCGGCGGTATCAACATCAAGCGCCGACACTTAAAAGATGAAGGGTTTGTGATTGACTAATTATTATTTGTGACGCAATATTTATTATATACTAAATGTTTTCTCGTCTAGGTATGTCGACATGGCATCGAAAAATAGCAGTGCCAATGGGTATGTAGAGATGCGTCCGTTGGTTTCTAGTTCTCCGCCAGATGTTATGTCATCTCCTGATGTAGTTGATGGATATATGGATATGACGCCGGGAAATACTGGTAACGTAAATGCGTCTTCGACGCAAATTCCATCAAGGCAGCGAAACAGTAGCGCTCCGTCAACATCTCCATTGCAACCCAATTGCATTTCCTCCCCAAGAGGTTTATCACTTCCTCAAAATATCAAACAATATACCGGAAGGCAAAATAATCCGCAACAAGACTATATTAATATGTCAGCATCGAGCCCACGACAAGAAAATCGAACCCAACCCGTAGATCTTCCGCGTAAACGATCGCAAGGCACTCCCGAAGGTTATGTTGAAATGTCCTGGAATGGTGGCAGGAAAAATACTAGTCAATTGCCTGGTTCTGCAGATGATTACATTAGTATGTCTTTCGATAAGGTATACAAAAAATATCAGAAAAATTTAAAAAATCATGATACTATTTCTGCACATTCATCACAACCTATCACGATACGAAGCAACCAAACTGATTCGTCCCCCAAGCCCCCGCCTGGTTATTTGCCTTTGGTTGTGGGCTCGAATTCGACAACGCGCCAAAGAAGAGAGTCAAAAGATAGCGGAGTAGTAACTCCTTCAGGATCCCAAAATACCATATTTCCATTTAGTCCTAGTTCTCCCACTAAGGCGTTTATGCCGAATAAACTGTATAATCAACGAAAATGTCAGGTAGATGCGTCTAGCGGTACAGTCTGCTTAGATGATGCAAATGAAGATGATATAAAACCACAAACAACGGTTGAGCCTATTACTGAAAAGGATGAAAAGAATTTACATAATAATTGTAGTGATACCAGTACTTCCGGAAATGACTCAGATTATATAAATTGCAGTCCCGTTAGACGGATGTCGGATCCTTCTGGTGACTACGCTTTAATGCTAACACCAACTGTAGTAACAGGAGACACAGCGATCACTACGATTGTACAGTCGGAGGCCTCAAGTGCAGAGTTCAGACCAATCCACGCTGCGCCTGAGTCAGTTAATTCCACGAGAAAAGTTCCGGAAGTTAGCTCTCCAAAGAATGTTAGTAATGCACAGAACCGACTTTTATTTGAGAGACGGGCTGACATCACTTCAAATAACAATAACAATATAAATAACAACAACAATAATAATACGAATCAGCAGCAGCAACATAAGGAACAGCTCGAAGGTTCTGCAGGATACGAATTGCTGGCCGTCCGTCCCAGTTCTGCGGGCGGCGAACGCATCGTTTCCCGTCCGGGCTCCGTCGGTGGAGAACGCGAGCTGCACTACGCGAGCTTAGATCTGCCGCCCGAAGCAGAGCGTAGTCCGCGGTGTCCTGATGCGCCTCTCTCGGCTTCTCCCAGCCCCAACCCTGAACCAGCGTTCACTTACGCGCAAATTGATTTCTTGAAAAGCGAAAATTTGAAAGTTAAACACTAAAGCTGATAAGTCCTTTTTTATCTTGTACATATGTAATTTATTTTGTTATGTATCATATTTTTAGAAAAATATGGTTTAGATTAGGGAAAATAATTAACAAAGAGATTATTACGTATAATCATAATATTGAACAACAATTGTAGCTTGTACTTATTTACAATAAGAACGTTTCCTTTTTTAAGACTGCCATTTTAGAGAATTATTAAGGTCAATATTGACTTGATATAAATTTCTAGTACTTTTTATTACTCAATAACTGATGAAAATTTATATGATATATTGTGTAGAAATTAGAATTGTATATTCAATAACGCAATAACGAGAAAAAAATGTGTGTCACATTAGATTCTACATTTTTTTAGCTAAAGATTATCTGTTTTACAATACTATTTTGGCCTATTATATGAATTTTGTTCGTTATAATTATTTAAAATATTGTTAATGTTCCACGTTTTTCATAATAAACATGAAATTAAAAAATAATAATCTAGGGAAAAGTATATAGTATATTACTTTCAAAACTTATACTACGAGTTTGAAGTTAATATGGAGGCCACTTTTTTGAAGTTTCGTAATTGTTAGGAAAATTAGAAAAAATATCCTATGGAATAGCTAAATATTTTAGATGTAAGATAATATGAAGTGTTAGAAATATCAGTCGTATAGAAAAATTACTTGTTTTAGTTAAGGTTTGCTTTATCTAGATTATATATGGCTAGATGTATTAGCTAGTATTTTATAATCATAATTATTTATCAAAGTCTGCCCTATTAAGCGACTTCATATGAAAGATTAACATTACTTCAAACAAAAACAATAATATTTAGATAGTTTCATACATATAGACAAAATTCCTACGAAGTAGGACATTTTCAATTAGTTTAAGCAACAGAACAATGCAAATAGATTAAAATCACCAAGAAACTATCAACAATAGTTATGGATAATCAATGGTGATACACCCATATCTGCTAATGTTGGAAAAAGAGTCTTCTCAATTGACACCGGTTTGCCAAGCATTTATTCAAATCAAATGCTCCGAATGCGGACTCATGGATTCGCTGGTCGAATCTACTATTTTTAATATTTAGATTATTTTTTCTATGCATAAGAAATTCCTATAGAAGTATATGTTAACAATATATTCAATCAACTTGAGTATATTCATGGAACAAACTCAACATACTCATCTGTTGAGGTTTGCAATATGAAATATTGAAGTTGAGGCTTTATGTTTTATTGAAAATATGTCTTGTCTTCGAATTGATTTGACAAAATATTTTAATTTTGTTTGTTTGCAAGTGTTTCAGTTAATTGTTAGTCTTTGTTTTAGTTTCATATTTTTGATTAGTAGAGCTGTTTATTTATTTTTTATTTTATTTAAAAGATTTATTATAGATATTGTTATAAATAATTTTGTGTTAGAATTAGTTTGATAGACTCCAGCACAGTTGTTTAATGGCAAAACGGTATATTTCAATCCGTGTTTTATTAATAATTTTATTTTAGAAGAGTCATTAAATGGCTAAATTCACCTATTTGTTGGCTTTAATGAAACTTTATAATTAATAAAATATAATTAAAATATACTCGTAATTAAAATAAACTATTGTCTAATTATAAGTACTAACCTATGTTGACTTGATACATAATTAAATATGTCGTATGAACTATAATGAACTAGTCAAACTCTACAACTAACATATATAGTACTAAATCACTACTGTTTTGGCATAGAAAATAAAATAAGGAAAATTTTCATTTACTGTTAAGGACGATTCACCATGATTTCTTAATTATTTTAACATATATTAAACTATTAAATAAATAGTTGGTATACCGTTTAAATAATAGAATATACAATTAAGCAAGAATACTAATACGAGAAAAATTTTGTTGCTTTTTGAATCAAGTTTGATTCACTTTATTTGTAATCATAACAGCTGTTGCAGACTATTTGTTTAGGAACAGCCAAATCAAAAAAAAATATGTCCAACATTTTTTAATTCACTGTCAGTTGTATTTTCTCTCAACGCAATTACCCTATATATATATATATATATATATATATATATATATATATATATATATATATATATATATATATATATATATATATAAATATGAATTAAATATTACTAAATATACAGATACACATACTTTAAACATCTAATTATGTCTGTTTACATATACGCATTACATACTAAAAATAATATGTTTTATAATAACCTAATAACGAGAAATGTTATAAAAATACAGAATTGATGAAACCTATGTATACTATTCGGCTGCTTAAAGTAATACAGATATTAGCATTAAAAAACAATATTTTCTAACAGTTGCCTATGTACCAATAACTGTATTTGAGCTAATGTAATATTTTTCTTTCTGATATGTGCCTTTGTAATATCAACCTAGTTTGAAGTACCTATCCATATTTATAAAAAAGTATATATTTTACAATTATCTCATGATAATTTAATAATTGGTAATGTAGAGGGATTGAATGCTTCATTGATGTTAATTATTTATATTTTTCTGAGTATATCATTTGTTGTATGTTTGTAATTTAAGACTTGTACAAATATGAATGTAGAATGAATCTTAAGATTTATTGAAAATATCTTCAGTGTGTGGTTTCGAATTAAATTGATGTTGACGCAACATTCTTGTCATCAAACATTTTTCTACTGACAACTAAAAAATTTAATGTTATATCATACTTAAATCAATATAATTGATTAGGTCATGATTATGTAATTATAATTTTTTATGATAGCATATAACAAATTTAAAATAATAGGAAATTCAAAAAAAAAAAAGATTGTTATTAAATATCATCTCAATTTGCTATGATAAGTATACTGTAAATTTAATTTTAAAATGAAAGTGGTGAATGAGTGTTGTTACTTGAATTTTCTATTTATTTGAATTATTCATGATATATTTAATATCCATATTCTATTCAACGATATGATTATATGTTTATTTATTATACATGTAATTATATCTTACAACTAGATTTAAAACATCTACTGTTATTGCTTCATATGAATACCTGTTATAATAACTATTACAACTTTGTGCATAATTTATTTATAAAATAATTTTAGCGACCTGTTTCATTATCATATTGCTTTTCATTCATCCAAAAAGTATTTTTTTAAAAAGGAATAATTTTTATATAACTAACTATTGTAATTTTGTAAATATGACACTAATTATATGTGAAATTTTTTTAT
Source organism: Ctenocephalides felis (assembly GCF_003426905.1). NCBI lineage: Eukaryota > Metazoa > Arthropoda > Insecta > Siphonaptera > Pulicidae > Ctenocephalides > Ctenocephalides felis. Next base: position 71,974,089 of record NW_020538040.1, read on the forward strand.
AAAATGAATATAGCCCATATTAAACTTAATTTTTTACTTATCAAAATAATTTTGTACAAAACTTTTAGTGTCTTCAAAAAAGAATAAAATATTTTTATTGAGAGAAATATAGTACTTTTTGGATGTATTTTTGGCAGAGTCTACTGTGTTTCAAAGTTATTCCATTCAGTGAGAATGTATCTATTATCATTAATATAAGGCTAATAATATCTCTAATTAAATTAATATCATGCATTTGTACATGAAGTGTATATATATATATATATATATATATATATATATATATATATATATATATATATATATATACATATTATATATTATATATGTACAAACACTTGTTATTAGTAAAATAATATGAAATTCTGGAATATATCATTCACGCATATTATAAATTTGTGGTGTTTTTATTTTGTTTGCTGAAGTTGTGGACGTTATCAGCGATTGATTACGCATACAATAACAAATTAGTATCATCCATAGACCTTATAGGACTATGTAGTATAAGGTCTATGGTATCATAAAAAATGGAAAACTCGGAGATATGACTATTTAAGCAGGGTTCGACACACTGGAAGGAGTTGATTTCAATCATTGGTATCAGGCTTTTTTTTTTTTTTTTGAACAGCAATCAGAACTTGAGAGTACTATAAGTTGTTGAGCTGATTTGATTTTTAAATACAGATGGCAACCCAAACAGTGGTCCTATCTATATGTGATGTATACGGTTCTACAGATGGCAACCCAAACAGTGGTCCTATCTATATGTGATGTATTATTATTACATCTTCTGTAATAGGGCGAATATTCATTGATGCAGCAATGTCGGATCACGGGCTATTTTCACTTGGTAACATGTTGCAATCTATATTATCAAGAGAAAACCGTTGTCACTATTGCCTCACAACTGGCTGCTCAAAGTCGTATCGAACCCAGAACTTCTAATTCAGGTCCAGTCATTCTAGGTAATCTGTCCGACAGAATCTAAAATATTTTATCTTTTACTAAATTAAATTAAGATTTTGTTTTACGTTAACAAGAGTTTGAATCGAATGTTCCATGAACGCGTTGGACATTCACTGTACCGGTTTATTTTATCTATTACCATCAAACAATAAGCAAAAATTTCTACTTTGTATAATTTTTTAAGCTTCTTTGTTGATTGTTTTTTTATATATTAGAATATATATATATATATATATATATATATATATATTTTGAAATATGTGAGTTTGGTGTTGATATATATTTTGATGAGTTATTTAGAATCGGGCAGTAACACCAAGTAAAGAAAAAAAAACTAAAGTAGTTTTGAAATACTTTATTTATCCATACGTTTCGGTCTTCATCGAGACCGTCATTCAGTGGAAAAAGAAATTAATTATACAAAAATACACTGGTGTTACTGCCCGATTCTAAATAACTCATCAATATATATATATATATATATATATATATATATATATATATATATATAGCTGTGTGTGTCACTTATCACCAAAAATTACCATTTCGTAGTCAAAAATGATCATTTCACATATGTAAATCGAGTCATATCGTATCTATTAAAAATAAATATCAAATTCAAAATTTTCAAAAATATTAAGAAAATAAATTTTAACATTTTGCTAATTTGTTTGAAATTCAATATACTTAATTTTTTTTTTATCTATGCAAATATTTGAATTAGATGAAGCGATAATGATAACACTGCGCGACAAAAATGGCACTTTTATTTTTTTCATCGAACTTTGAATTGCACGCTGATTTCAAATATACCTTCCGTTTCTTTGTAACGCTCTAGTTTTTGAGTTTTAGGGGACTACCCCAATTAGTCATTTCGGCTATGATTATTGCAGTTTCAGGAATAAATAAGTGTTTTATCGGCTGTTTTTGGTATGGCTTCGACTGTAAGACGTTGTGTGCAATTCAGATAGCTTTTGTTACATCTGTGATTAATGTTTTCGACAAATACCGGAAACCTATGTCAATCTGCGTAACGACATCGTATTTTAACCACTTTAAAACTGAATGGCGCAATAAAGATAAAACATGGGTTCTTTGTACTATGTGAAAAAATTGCGTAGTGAGTTTACGTCATTATCCAGAAGAAAAAAATATATAATTTTTATACCCCCGTCATGTAGAAAAAACCTCAAAATCACTACGACGATTGTTTCTTCTATGTGGTAAATACCAATGAAATAAGTTCAGACAATAGAAGCAAAGGATCATAAACCACAACCCCAATGGTATGGAGATCTACTTAAGATCAGCTACACAACCCCTATCCGTGCTAATGATAAACAACCTAGAACATTCACATTTCGAACCAAGTAATGGATGGACCAACGTTAAAGGAGAAGACAGGAAGAATTAAAAACTGATATATTTGATTTGAACTTATTACCTAGACTCTCATTTGTGGTAAAATTAGTATATTGGCATATCTCAAAAACTAGATCTGGTTAGCAAATTTTTGTTACTGTTTTCGGAATCAGCATCCTCAAATTGCTTAAAAACCATCATAACATCTCAGGAAAAAAATTTCGTGTCGCGCAGTGTAATAGATGATGAAATCGAAGCAAAGATTTCAAGATAGGTTATAAGAACTTTATTTCGAATGAATTAAAAAAAACGTTGATATGGAAAAATGTTTTGCATAAATTTCAAATAGTAGTGGAATAATTTTAAGTATTCTTTACATTTAATTTCACCGCTTTTTATGGCTTTTTCTTATGCAGTTTCTTTCGGAATATCTGTAAAAAAAACAGCTAATCTTATAAACATTTATCATGATTGTGCAAATTATTTCGACAGAATAACATGCCTATGTTGTTACTATTACTCATCAGAGTAACCCAGCCGAATGTTACATTTCAAATGATATATAACAAGAAAATCATTTTACAATAGAAACATTTTTCTATAATTTTGTTTATTTTGCTTAAAATGAAGTAAAATTTGACGTGTGACTATGATTCACGCCATTCACTTTTCCAGAAACAAATGACTCAAAACAACAGCTGACGTCAATTTCTTCTTAATAATACAATGAATGGTGGGAAAGTAACCCAATGAAGATATTCAAATAATGCGTAGTAATACGATGTAAGCACAAATAAACAACACATACATATTATTCCATGAAAAAGGTTGTTTAATGATTGATCAAAGTGCAATTATAAGTAAATGCATTCATATAGATATAATGATATGGAAATATTTGGTTGGAGAATAAATTACAACTAAATATTCTTTATAATTATATTAGCTTTTAGCTTAAGATTTATAATTATTACATCAGCTTGGCCTATGCCCGACAAGAGAACGTAAAGTTAATTTTCATATTTAAATTTTTACTATTATTTCTCTTCTTTGAGCTTCATTAACTATTCAATTTAGTCAGTAGCATTTTGCGGGTACTTTGTTACCTAATTAGTGACCAACATGGTAATTACCATTATTAAATAGTATTGTAGTGAAAATTGCAGTTTGGTAGCTCACTGGTAATTTGGTAATTCACTTACCAGCACTACTAGTTTTATATTTTTGTGAAAATATTATTAAGGAAAATTTTCACATATGGGATAAATCATAAGCACTGAGGTGCTTCTTGTGTTACAAGTTTTTGGACCTAGATTGTGATATTTACTTCATAGAACTTTCAGCAAAAATGCTTTTTATCTATAGTATGTGAGATTGCAAATTTTATATTTTGACAAAATGCTGTTTTAATATAAAGACCCATCGATATATATTTATTTATAATAAGTTGATATTTATTATTAATTGGTAGCCTCCTTATTGGCTTAATGTAATTGTGAAAACTACGTCTTATTTTAGTTGGAATTGCAATGCATTGCGTCTTAATCATATTTCAATAATTGAATAAGTAGATTATACTTATTGTTCAAAATTGTTGAACAAATTATTGTTATTAATAGTAGTACAATATATTGTTACAATTGCGAATCATTTTTGTCTTTAATAGTATGAAGTTAGTTATTTTAAAATTATATTATTGTAAGTTATCTGTGTATACTACTATTATCGTAGTAAATTGCGTTTAATTAATTCATTTATTTATACGTTTGTAATCAAGTGCAATATTTTGAAAACATAGATATGACTTAGAAATCTAATAATAAATTTATTTACGCCATATTATTCTCATAACAAGCAGTTAAGAAACGTATTTTTAAAATATTTAATTTATATTTCCTAAATATTTTCTAATATCCACTGCACAATCAAATCTTCAAAAATATTTGCGAATTAACGATTTCCCAGAATTCCTGTACACAAACAACAACGCAAATAACAAATACCCACGTAACAACGTAACAATATTTTGAAAGTCTTCGCGTCGAGTGCATGTGTTTTCATCCTTGTCTCGCTCATGCTGCGCACGTAAAGAGGAAAGAGAACGGAGTGTCAGAAGCAGTTTGTTGTTGTGCGTCGCATTGGCTTTTCATTGACCTGGAATGCACGGATATAGTGAGACAGCTGGTTACATCCAGACTGGTTACATCCTTCAATTATAATAAAAATTTATTTCCTGTTTCAATTTTTAATTTATTAAAATTAATATTTTGAAACATACTAATTTTATAAATTTTAGTCACTTTTTAAAATATATTTACACTTCATACTATTTATAATAATAATAAATGGCAGTTATCTAAAAAACATTCAATTTGTAATGATCGGGAGAAATGGTGATCAGTTTTTGGCAAAGGCAGGTCCGGCCATTTAGAAGATACAGAGCTAAATGTACAAAAAATGACAGTTTTTGAGAGAAATAAGCATCCTATCAAAAAACTTTCTGCTTGTGTTGACGAATTAATTGCTTTTGAAAAAAGCATTTTTTCATTTCAATTTTTTTTTGAATATCGATAATAATTGAGATTTCAGTTTTAATTCTAGTTAAAATTCTAAAGCTCACTTATATAATTTAAGTAAATAATTTTAACTTTGTAATTCAGTTTATATAATTCTTATAAACATTAAACGATATTTCGGAATTTATAACAATCTGTTTGACAACATTTATTATTCCTCGAACATTTCGTTACAGTACGAGAAGTTCCAGCAATTTGCCTTAAAGCACGATGCCATACACCACTAGTTAATTATTTTTTTTATATGTGCGGATTCTTTAAGAAATTTGCAAACGTAAATGGAGTCGTACAGGACAAAAGATTAAGAAGCCCTGGATTAGATAGATTAGATACTGTTTATATTTTAATAGCCAATATTTTTTAATAATATCTTGTTTTTTTATGGTTATTGTTTCAGTATGAATTTTAACCAGTTAAAATGATCATTAAATTACAATTTGAACTGAATGTGATATCAACAGCATTTATCGAATAAAAAATTATGTAATCATCATTCATCAATTTAAAATACAATAATATACATACAATTATATAATTATATGGACATTAATAAGAAATTATATAACGCGAAAAGAAATATACATATATTTTATTTTTGTATAGCGAAGGAAATTCTTTTATGCACCCCAGACCGGTGTTTTGTCTGGGTATGTCGGACTCAATACCGCCCTGGTATAATAACGACTAAAACTTCCGCTTTGCCCTTGCCTCTGGTCCCCACGGAAACCACCGTTAGGCATTATTCGTGGGAGGAGGATCCAGAATGTTATAATTTTTAACTTAATTTTATACTCATCTTTTCAATGGGCAAAGTCTCATTCGCCTTTTCTGTAATGTCCGTAAGATTGTATTCATATTATTGTATTTTAGATTGCTTAGTGATTACACCAAGTACCGAAACGTTTAATTGATAAAGAATGCTTTTCTTTCTTTTATTCGACGAATGAGCTGCTGATTATTTTCAATTTGTTTCAACGTCGAAAAAACTATCAAGATATACTATATATAATATTAGAATATGTACAAAAACGATTTCTTGGTAAGATTTTATTTGGTGCCATCGGATCTCTCACTATTAGTGAGCGAGGCTGCCGTCTGTTTTGATGGCGGCGTCATAATAGTACTATACAATAAACGATAATGTACACATGCTACAGCGAATTCTTAAAATTCACTTAAAACATACCTAATTTAGCAAGTGGAGTTTACTGATGTTATAATAAACAGTTCTACATTAGTTAAACAAGTGCTTTTCGTGTTTAATAATTGAGAGAACTGATATTGAGTGTAGTGAACAAGACGATTGAAATCTGAGTCAACCAAAACAACATTTCATTTCTGTTAAGTGCGCAGTTATTATTGAAGGTTTTGTGTTTAGTGACAAAACATATATGGATTTTATGAATTGTATTGTTATTAGTGTATTATTAGAAACGCGGTTAGTTTTATTTTGCCCTTAGAAATTACAAACGGCGTCATAGCATGTATAAAAATAGTTTACAAACAAACGGGGCCATGGCGACTACTGTGACATAAGGATTTGGTGGAATCTTTTTAGAAAAGGCTCACATTTAGGCAAAGGCAAAGGAAAAATTGCGGGTAATTAAATGTTTTGTTACATTTTATGACGCAATTTTTATAAGTGCTTGTGTAAAATAAAATATAATTAAAGTGACGTTAAATGTAAACATTCCAATGAACAGCGTGTTGGATTACCATCCAATGTGGAGTCGTTTGTTCGAAATATCAAAGATCTTGAACTATTTCTAATTCGTCTGGTTATTGAGCCTAAAATAATTACCATGGCTGCAAGAACAGCAAATCCTTCAACCACCCCCGACGTGGTATTAATGGGTTACTTGAAAAAACTAAAGACGATGAAAAAGAAATATTTCGTGTTGCGATCCGATTCCGCGGAGGCATCGGCGCGTCTCGAGTACTACGACTCCGAGAAGAAGTACAAGGCAAGGTCGCCGCCGAAGCGCGCGATTCTATTGAGGAGCTGCTTCAACATCAATCGACGATCGGACACCAAACACAAGTGTGTGATCGCTTTACATATGAAGGATAATTGCTTTTGCATTGTTTGCGACAACGAGGACGAACTTCACAGGTGGCTCCAAGCCTTACAGGCCCAGGTGCGCACCAAGGATGAGGATAATAAGGATAATTTACCTGAAACTACAAAAGGTAAGGTGTAAATTGAATTCGATGATACAATGTTAGGTAAAGATCCTCTCACAATCCTATGAACATAGGTTTTATGACTAAAGCCGATAAGTACATAAATAACATTTCTTAGTTTTGCCCAACGTCTTTTATTATGGTCCAGATTTTGAGCTAATCTCTTGTTTTGACTTTTGAAAGGTAAAAGTATTAGATGTCAGTTTAATACATTTGTGTTGGATATCAATTACGGCTATGCACTACTCGAGTTTTCAGGTTCGATATCTGCTCTGGACAGCCTGATGTCAAGCAGTAGTTGCATGGTTTTTCAGTTAATCAAATAAATAACAATAGAGATAGGGCACCGTTTGGTTTGGTGGCTGCAAAAAGTCATGATGTTTGAGCTCAGAACAACAGCTCATAGGACTTGTTTAACCAAAAAAAACAATAAAATAAAAATAATAATTAGTGGGGCGCATGGCATCGTGCCTTAAGGCAAATTGCTGGAACTTTCCATACCTAAAATTATATTTCTTTAAAAAAATTAACATTTTTGACGAAATTTTACTTTGAAAAATTTTTATTTTTGAGAAACTATAAATTTTTGATAAAAATTTACTTTTTTAGAAAAAAAAAGACTTTGAAAAAAAAATGTTTTCTTTGTTTTGAAATATTTTGGAAATTCTGAACTTTTTTCAAAGCAATCGTACTGCTTTAACTGCAAAGAGACAAAATATCGAAGCGCGTAAGCGCCGCGTCGCCGTCTAACGGATAAACTATGGTACGGAACCCATAGGAATGTAAACAAAATTTTTACTTATTGTTAAAATCTCTATAAAATATCTGATAATTTTATGCGCCAATGCCAAATGGCGTTATTTTACTTTTTTTACTAGATCTCCGGAACCGCTAGACCTGCCTTCAAGTTTAATCAGTTGTTTATCTTGTCAATACAAGTAAAATGTTTTTTGAATGATTAAAATCGGACACTCCGTTCTCTTAAAAACTGAGTTACCGTTTGTGGTAATTTTTGCCCAGTATCTTCGAAACGGCTAGACCTGCCTATGCCAAAAACTAATCAGCTAATCAACTTCGAAACGTCTCCTTATCAATAGCAATCGAATGTTTTTTGAATAATTGAAATCGGTTGAACCATATTCCCGAAATCGTCGACGAAAATTTGTATCCGCACACACACATACATCCATGTTTTCTAAGGTATGCCAAAATGTTCAGAAACTTCTGAAACGTAAAGATATATAAAAAAATTTATTTTCAATTTTTTTGCGATTACGACGGGAAGTTAAAATTATGTAGTAATCCAAAATTGCAAAATTGTTTATTTTAATATTTTATTAACTTTCCGTAGGGTAAGTTATAGTAATCGCAAAATAATCTGTAATTGAAATATTTTATATTTCTTTACGTTTCAAAGGTTTCTGAACATTTTGGTGTCCTGATCAGTTTTTGGCAAAGGCAAGTTCAGCCGTTTCTGAGATACGGAATTAAAGTGCAAAAAAATGGCAGGTTTTAAATAAAAAAATTATTTACATATTTTTTTTATTTAATTTAGTGGCTTTATTTGGCAATCATAATACGTCATAATGGTTGATATGTATGTTAAATAGCAATGTTACAAAGAATTTACTTATGTCTAGTAGTATGAGCAATAAGCAATATGAATTTGAGCAAATTATGAATATTTATTATAAACCTTATAAATATGTACTTCTAGTTCAGATTAGGGTCTCATTCAATGAAATTGATTTTATTATTTCCAAATATACACGTAACGATCAGTCATGGGAAATTTGGAAAATAAATTTCCGCAGCGTAATTCGACGAGTGCGTCAGCATGCGCCATAAAAGAGACGGTGCAGTACCTTTCGTCAATTAAATCTTGAATAACAAATGACGTCAATTTGGATATAGGTACTCACGTGATTCAGCACTAAATATTCAATCTCCAAATAAACAATACTTGTTTAGAACATTCAATCTATTGTGATTAGTTGTCTGACAGTTACGAATAAATCAATTTGTTCCACAATCGAAAGAAAAACTAGCGGTACCTTAAAGCAAATTGCTTGAACTTCCCGTACTGTAATTATTTTTTTTTAGCGAACGCACCGCGAAGCTGCTTTAGAGATGAAAAATAAAAGCGCGTAAGCGCCGCGTCGTGAACTAACTACGTCGTTGGAGCATTATAAATCGTGGTACGGAATCTATAGAAATATAAACAAAATTTGTACTTTTTATTAAAATCTCTATAAAAAATTTGATAATTTAATGTGCATAAGTCTAATGATACTTTTTGACCACCAAATGGCATTTTTTAACTTCCCGTAGGGTAAGTTATAGCAATCGCAAAAAATGGAAAATAAAATTTTTTATATATCTTTACGTTTCAAAACCCTTTGAACATTTTGGCACACCTTAGAAAAAATTGATGTATGTGTGTGTATGTATGTGTGTGTGTGCGTGTGTGCGTATGTGCGGATACAAAATTTCGGGAAATAAGTGCCAAAAATGGTAATTGATTTTTTCAGAGAACGGAGCGTCCGCTTTGTATGATTCAAAAACATTTTATTTGTATTGACAAAATGAAGAACTTATGAAATTTTCCGGAAGGCAGGTTTAGGGGTTTCGGAGATCCAATAAAAAAGGCGAAAAAATGCAATTTGGCGGACAAAAATGATCATTAGACATATGCACATCAAATTATCACATATTTAATAATAATAACAAATTTTGTTCACTTTTCTATAGGTTCCGTACCAATGTTTATCCGTTATTCTGCGACGCGGCGCCCACTCGCTTAGATATTTCGTTTCTACGCAGCTAACGTATCGCCATTGCTTTGAAAAAAAGTTCACAATTTCCAAAATATTTTAAAGTATAAAAAAAATCAAATTTTTCAAAAAGGTCGTTTTCGGAAATTTTGAAATTTTTTTTTTTCAGATTTCTAAAAGAAAATTGAATCTTTTTTAAAAATTTTAAGTTTTGGTATGGGAAGTTCCAGAAATTTTCCTTAAGGCACGATGCCATGCACCACTACTTAAATTTTTTTTTTATTTACTCTACCAGCCTTTCCCAAAATTTAATCAGTTCTTCATTCTGTCAATATAAATGAAATAGTTTTTTTGAATCATTCAAATCGGGCGTTCCGTTCTCTCAAAAACTGAATAGCCATCTTTTGCATTTTTGGCTCTTATCTTTGAAACGGATGAACCTAACTTTGCCAAAAACTACATTTGAAGAAGCTATTATTATTTTATTAGTGCTGATTTCGAAGTTTTTATCCATTTTAATTTGTATGAGTATGAACTATGTTAAGAAGTTTTTTGAGATCGAATATATTTTAGATATAGATACTGATATAGCTTATTTTATTCACTTATTGTTAGGGTCGCATTTTGATGTCCACAATAAATTGGCATCATGTGAGTTTCAGTATTATACGTACTGTTATCTAACGTATTTCTGAGGAGGCAATGTGGTTTGGAAACTGAGCGGTTCCCTCTGCCAAATTTGTACTATCTGCGTTTTTATGGATGCAATTAGGCAAAGTAATTTCTCTACCCTAGATGAAAGATACTATAATTTGTTCACTTTGTCAATATGACTTGGGAATCATGGACAACCTTGTACATCGGTGGATGGCGATTTTTGAATTATATATATATATATATATATATATATATATATATATATATATATTTATTTATATTTGTGTATATTTTTTTATCATAATGGTTATTCCATGCGATCAATAGAAGTTATCATTTATTATCGAATATGATGAACATTATATAAAAATTATTTTCAATCTAAAAAGAAAATAGTTGTGATGCTTACCAATTCTAAAACTTCTGCGTAATACGTAACACGGAACATAAAATGACGATTATAATTAGTAACAATAGAAAAAAATACTATTTTATTATTAAAAGTACTCAATTTTCAAGATTTAATTTGTTAAAATATTTTTCTAAATCATGTAAGTCTTTAAGTTTTTTACTTAAAGTTTTAAATACGCAAAATATGATAATTGTAAAAAATTGCAAAACTTTTCGATTTTTTAAAAATATTTTCAACTTATCAAAAACGCTATAATTATTGCTTGTTTATAGAATTGCAATTTCCATTACTAGTTTTTGATACTTGCAGGTACCTTTATTGATCATATCATTAAATTCTCCACTTTTGTATGATTTTGATTAATTTGTGTATGTAGTTCATATATTACAAATATCTTTCTTAGGAGATACGGAATGTTCCACAGAAGAATCAAAATCTCCATTGGGCGTTGATGAAGTCGATAACTTTAAATTTTCGGACAGCATTAGCTTGGGCTCCACCATAACAATCCAGTCAGAATCAAAGGTAAATAACGATAAATACGAATGTAATTTTAGTATCTATTCTTATTTATGGAATTCACAGTGATTTTTTTTTTTGCATTATAGATGATACAAGGCTCTTACGGAAACCGTCGTGAAAGTAGTTCTTCTGATGCAGATGATGTCAGTGGTCGCATTGCAGGTGTTAGTTCGTCCTTTTCCGATAGCAGTTGCGCCGACATGAGTTGTACTGCGAGCACGAGCTCTGCCGATAGACTAGTTGAAAGCGAACCTTACGTTCCGATGTCTCCTCAAATAGTCGCATCTTGGTGATTAGAATTTTTTATTTTACATAATTTATTCTACTATTTTAGTTTAATCTTATTTTTTGTTATTTATTCAGTTTACCTCATTGTCGACATAGTCGAGCATCATCGACATCAGAAGATGGGCCGATGGATTTCCGGTATGGAGGGTTCGGTAGCGTTTCGTTTGTTAATATGACAAACGATTCAGGATATGTACCGATGTCTGGAAATGGCAGCGTGCCCCGGGATTATGCCGATATGGAACCTGCTCGTTCAATGTCAAGAACGAGCGTTACTTCTGGAACGCCTTCGACTGATTTGCGTTTTTCAGAGTATCACTTAGAAAAAGTAATGGAATTACTTGTAATAACTCTTCAAATATTTAATCCTGAATTGTGACATGCTACATTGCTGTAATATATTTGTAGGTAACATCATATTTTGCGCCTAGTTCTGATGACGAAGATTCACGCCCGGTGCGCGCTTATTCGGTTGGTTCCAGGCCCGAACACATAATACGCAAAAATCATCTCAATGCGGAACGAATAGCAAATAGCCAAAGCAATGCATCTCGAATCCGGGCATTTAGTGTTGGAAGTCGCTCTAAGTTGCAACAACAGCAAGCAGCTCGGCAATCACACCATCACGTGCAAGGACATCAAACGCACGCGCCTATTACTCATCATGGTTGGTAGTTGAAATATAACAAACGCATCCGGATTTTTTTTTTCAAGGAAATTATTTGAACTGTTTTTTTTTTTTAATTTTATTTTAGGAGCCGTTCATAACCAACATAGCCGTAAAGCAAGCAGCGCCCCTTTACTGTCTACAAGTTGGGGAGAACGTACGGGTCGCACTCTGCACGGATCAGTGGAGCCGATGGACGATCTCATGGAAATGGATTTCACTCGAAATAAGTCTCCAGTAACAGTCAATACCTGCAGCGGCGACATCAACATCAAGCGCCGGCACTTGAAAAATGAAGGGTTTGTGATTGACTTATTATTTTTCTGGCACTATATAATTTCTGCCACTATCTTCGTATACTAATTGTTTTTTGTCTAGGTATGTCGACATGACATCGAAAAATAGTAATTCCAATGGATATGTTGAGATGCGTCCATTAACTTCCAATTCTCTATCAGATGTAATGTCATCTTCTGATACAGTAGATGGATATATGGATATGACACCAAGTAATACATCATTTAGACAGCGGAACATTAGTGCACCATCGACATCTCCATTGCAACCAAATTGCATTTCTTCACCACGAGGTTTATCACTTATGCAAATGATGAGACAAATTACTATGCGACAAAATAATCAACAGCAGGAATATGTGGACATGTCCCCCTCAAGTCCACGACAAGAAAATCGAAATCAGCATGTGGATAATTTGCAAAAAAGAACTCAAGTAACACCAGATGGTTATGTTGAAATGTCTTGGAATGGAGGAAGAAGAAATAATAATCATTTGGCCAGTTCTGCCGATGATTACATAAACATGTCATTTGATAAAGAATATAGGAAGAATCAAAAAAATATGAGAAACTATGATGCTACTACTGCATCTTCTTTGCAATTCCGCCATAGAAGAAATTCAACGAACAATGAAAATATAGCACCATTTATATCTCCTATCAAACCCTGTTTTACAAATAAAATGTATCACCAAAGAAAGTGTCTGTCACATGCTTCAAACTGTACGGAATGTTTAGATAGTTTTGAGGATGGTGCGGAGTCTCAGATTACCGCTTGCCAGGAAGGTTTTCAACAAAATTGTTGCAATGGTAACAACTCAAGTAAAGATCATGATTATGTAAATTGCAAACCAACACGCCGACTTTCTCCACCACCAGGTGATTATGTTTTATTATTGACTTCAGCATAATTTTATTTAGCTAAATAAACGGAGTTTAAGATAATTTTACCTATCACAAACAACATATCAAGCAATAAGTTTTTACATTAATTTTTATTTACTGCGATGCTATTTTTATGTATGAGAATCTCGATATAATTAATAAGTGTTTTGAAAGCAAAAACATGAAAAAAAACTACTCCAAAGGCTATGCTGGACATAGTATAAATTCGGTATAAATTTAGCATAAATTTAGAAAATTATTGGAAATTTCGTTAATTTCCATTATAATAGCGTTATATATTTAATAAATTTTGTTATTGTATATCTAGTTATAATAAGAAAAGAATATTTTATTACATAATACTTAACTTAATATTTATGAAATTTTGTATTTGTGTGTTTTAGCAGGTGAATAGGTAATTAAAAATTTAAGAAATTAAAATTTTTACAATGAAAGAAATCTCTATTGCATTACCCAAGTTTTAGCGATTCTAACTTAGTGTTTCAATGAACCTAAGGTGGAACTGTTTTTTTTTTTATAAGTATATTTATATGCATTATAGAGATTATTTTCACACAATTAGTGATTGTTTCGTTCAGCTTGCATGGAGTTTGCTTTCAAACTGAAATTTCAATACAATATTTAATTTATATTAAGATTGCTTTTAAACAACTTAAAGTTTTGAGCCAATTTGGCAGCGTTTACGCAGTCACTTCAATCATGAAGTATTTAAATGTAAGCAAGCATTTTCATACATTATTTCCATTGCTTATTTAATGAATTGTTGGCCAAATTTACTTTTACACGTAACAGGGTCAAATATAGCAAATTACTAGGGAAATTGTAAAAATATTTATTTATATAGTGTAGTTATAACATATGATATTAAACATTATACTTACTTTAGCATTATTTATATTTTAGTTGTAAGTATAATAGTATTTATATAGGTTGTATTTCTTAAGTGACGTAAGCTAGTCATTCAAACTTAGTTAATGTATTTTGTCTCAATAGTGAATTACTTTTAAAGTAGTATAATATTTTAATAATGTATTTATTCTTGTAATTTTTGAATTTATACCAACGTTTATATGCAATCAATATTTGTTAGCGTAAATTAGGAGAATTTTATTCAACCGACTGCTAAAGTAAACAGTATTGAATTTGAATTTAAGTGTTTAATTGAAATATAATTTTTAATTTTGTTATGAGCTTTTGTAATGGCAAACCCGTTTTTAAAGTAGTTTTGCGGTATGATGCGTTAGTCTTGTCAGCGATGAATAATGGTTCTGCATCATCCATTGAAAGAATGTAAATAAAGGCCGCATAAAATAAATTGAAGAGGCCTCATGAATGGGAATGATTTTGCCTCTGTATTTTCAACAGCATATTCTTGGATTAATTTTAAATTGTGTTTTGTAATATTAATGATATATTCTATATTAATGCAACGATACAAATATGTATACTACTCAAGTTGATATTATATATTTTTATAGATTATATATAGACCAATATTTTTTGGGTGTTTCTAGTTACAATACCATGAAATAAAACAAAATTATATTTAACATTTTCAAAGTAAAACTTTATTGGTCAGTATTCATCATTACAATATTTATTTAATTAATATTGAACTTTCTTTGTTACTAATTCTGTTAAAAATTTATGTTTTAGATATATCGAACACATATTCGTCTTAAGAGAAACTAAATATTTGACAGTTCTCTTTCACCTGATTGAATTTATACTTTAAGTTCATACATAAAATGAAATTTTATCAGTGATTACTTCACTTTATCAGGTATCACTTTTTATTTTACAGTAGGATATGTTTGTTTTTATATATGTGTGTGTGTCTATATATATATATATATATATATATATATATATATATATATTAACAAAGTCTAATAATCGGGCAATAAATCCATACGTTTCGGCTGAATGAAGGCTAGGATTATAGCCGAAACGTATGGATTTAAAATAATTTTTTTAAAGAAATTCATGTTTTTTATTGATGTTATGCCTGATTATTAGACTTTGTTAATACATATGTCAACATCAAATTCAGAATCATATATATATATATATATATATATATATATATATATATATATATATATACATGTATGCAAGTGAATGTATAATGTTGTGTATAAATTAGATAAATCAAATTATAAATAAATATTGTAATCAAATCTTTAGGCAATGAAAGCGAAAGAAAGAGTGTATGTGATTTGAAATTTGTATTTTATTTTATTGAAGATATGAAATATTACATCCATAAACATATATTAAATAACAAGTTCAAAAAGAGGTAAATGGGTCACAGTGTTTTTTTAACCGATCAACGTATATTTATGTATGTTCAATGAATGTCAACAAATTTATTAAAATTCATTGTATTTATTATTATTGATAATTATGTGAACAGTATTTTGTTATAAAATCTTGAATAAACCTCTTTTCAAAATATATGTTAATACATATTTTTATTATAAATAATCTTATTCAATATTTAGATCATCTTTATTCTAAGTTTTAGGTTTATGTACTCATGAAATGTAGTGGGGTGGAATAAGGGTTTCATTGAATTGATTTACTTGCTAAACAGAGGAGGCATACTTTTGTTTACCTTAAGACGATTTCAAACTAATTCAGTATTCAACCAATAAACAAATATTCTTACCGAAAAATTTGCCTGCTGCAAATGTTTTAGAAAACCTGAATTCAAAGGTCAAAAAATGATTTATTTGTGTTAATAATCAAGTGTTTAATCAATAAACCTATTTACTAAATATTTCAAGTAGCTATTCAAAAAAATTGCGAATCTGGATTTAAATCTATTATGTTTGTCCATCTACTTGTGACAATTAGTATTGTTTGAAAGGCTACCAAACTCAAGTTAAACCATTACTACTTTAGCCTAGATCCACGTAATATAGATTGTGCGTCCAACGAGTCAGTTAGCTATGCCTTGGTCTGCCCATTGAGGAGGTCAAACCTGCCCCAAGAGCAACAGCCCTGCGACACTTTAGTGTATTTGTGTGTGTGCCACACAAAAAGAGGCAGGTGCAGTTAAAAGGTCAGATAATGTACTATTAATTATAGCTGTTCTCTATTGGATATCCCTATTTCCTCTATTGGATTATCCCTATTTAAATTAATGCAAACAAATAGTTATGTCATCATACACTTGATACAATAGTAATTATGAAATAGGTTCATTTACAAAGTTAATTTTGTTTCATTTGTATAATGCAACTAACCCTCACATGTAATTACAGGTATTTTTAGACGGCGAGTAAAAGGTGTTAAGGTGATGTTTTTGGCATGGGGATAGCGATGCTAAATAATATTTTGTAGCAGTCATATGCCCGAAAGGAGAGGAGCTTAAACTCATTCTCGTCACAAAATATACTTTCAGCGTGCAATAGCATTTGTTCTGCTTCTTACTTTTAGCCAAAAGTTTGCATATTTTGGGACCGATGTTGTATCCCAAACAATATATATTTTGAAAATGAATGTATTAAACTACTGCCTGATTGGAACATAATCCGTGCATTAGGCAAATATTAATTTGGTCTAACTCCAAGGAGATTTCACCGAAACCTGTTTTTTATTGGAAGCAGTGATCATTATTCTTTGCAGGTAAGAATGATTGGATCTTTCTGTTGAAGATCGAATTGCTAAAATCATTTCTCTTGGTCTTCAACATATACGTTGCAGAATAATTTACTATAGAACTACTTATATGTGAATGTTTTTATTTTTGGTTATACGGATTTGCGATTATCCGCACTCCCAACCGCGACCAATTTATATGTATGTACTAGAGATGGGCTTATCATATCAGAAGCCGGATCGGTTAGGATTTGACTCCGCTTCAAAGAGGAGTTATATCCACTTAACAACTTCACAACTCCGACAACTTTGAAACATAATACTTGACACAAATGTGTTCTGTTGTTAACATATCTAAAGATTTATTAAGACCTTGGAAATAGTTTACAAATAGTTCAAACACTTTTGTTCATTTTATTATAATAATTGCTATTCTATGCAATTCAATATGCATACAAATCTCAAATCGACAAAAATCTTGGGAATCAAAATCAATTTTGTAATCATTTTTGAAGAGAAAATATAGAATTCTTTGAATATGTTTATTTTTATATGAAAATAATGTAGTGAACCTTATATATGAAATAAGAACAAATCTTTGTGTATAATATTTTTCACAAAATATATTTTGTGAAAAATATTATACACAAAGATTTATTCAATATTCTGTGTGCAATAATGTTTGTCCGTAAATGAGCTCTTTCAATAGTATACAACCAGCTAAAAATATTTAGTATTATATTATAACTTTTACACAATAATGATTTTATAATTGTGTAAAAGTTATAGTATGCTAATCAAACTATCTGATGTATAATTAATTCTCGAAAAGGAAATAATAAAAGAATGTGAGGTATTATTATAATAATACCTCACATTCTTTTATTATTTCCTTAAAGTTAAAAGTTATAATATAATACTAAATATTTTTAGCTGGTTGTATACTATTGAAAGAGCTCATTTACGGACAAACATTATTGCACACAGAATATTGAATACAAAATAGCATTATTTTGAGATATTATATACCTGGAAAGTCCTAAAACTGGCTGTGTTAGACTAGAACATGACCACTTCTTTCGACCCAAATCTTATTGTATTCTTATATAAAAATCTCAAGCAAATATCTGCTCATGTTAACAGATTTTGTATCAGTTTAGGATTTAGGATATGACAAATCCTGTGAGACAACTCCCCTCGGATTCACTCCGAGGGATGAGTTGTATCGGAGTGATAACTCCGGAGTGAGTTACCCATCTTTAGTATGCATATACCTACAATTCGAATTTTTGCATGATTATTGCTGCAATTTAGTATATCTATGTAATGTAATCAAAGAAAATATACATGTACATACATAAAGAAGTTTGTTCAATTCCTTAATAAACATTATTTTCGTTGATATCTATGTATGTCTTTGTTATTTTTAATAAATACACAACACTATTCTTCATACATTTGATTATCCGTATTTTCGATTATCCGAATGTCTATCGACAACCATTAGTCCGGTTAATCGAGGTTCTACTACATTAGTGTTGAGGTCTCAATCCTGTTTCTGGCATCATCGTGGCAGTTTTCCTTTGTGAGTCTACTTAATTAATTTTAGTGGCAATGTAGGTTTGGTGGCAATATTGCCGCCGAGTGAACGAGGCGTGCCTTGTATGAATTATCCTGAGGCAATTTGGCGCGAGTGTGAGGAGCGACGAAACCTAATCAGAGGGCTCCGCACATAAAGAAATTCAAATTTCCATTTTTTTAAAATAATTGAACAGCAATTAGCACTATGTTATAAGGTAAGTAGTGCATTATTTAACCTAATATTAATATTATATATATATATATATATATATATATGTATATAATATTCAATAGTGATATTACACCCGATTCTTGAAACCCTCTTGAAATTATATTTGAGATTTATAAACTCGAGCAAAAATCTGATATCACTACTGCTTGAATAAGCAGCGATTTCAAACCTGTAGAACATGCTTCCATAGGAGGGCTTAATACAAGGGTGGCATTTAAAATTACTATTTTCAAATTCAAACCAAAAACAAACCAATTATTTTTTATGTATAATTTTACACAATACAATATATTATTTTGTGTCCCGTAAAATAATTGATAATATCAGTTGAGCTTTTATCAAATGACATTTTTAAAACAATTAGGTATGCAAAACCATTTTTTTTAAACCCAAGGGGGGGGGGTGCTTACCAAAAAGTTAGAATCCAATGCTGAAACCAGTGGGGGGTTACCACGGAGGTTCCAGTTCTTACCAGGGAGCAGTTAAAAAGAAAAATGTTCTTACTTTGATCAATATATTCAATATGTTTGTACGCATGGATATAATGAATACATTAAACATTTAATTAAGATGACCATATTTTTTTAAGTCAAACCCGGGACGGCGATTTTTAGTTATGCTAATCTAGGACGGAGGGGGGTGGGGCTTAGTCTTTAAAATAATAAATGCTATTTAAGGATACAATGAAAAAAAGTTTTTATATGAATTATTTTTCATTAATCAAAATTGTGGACTTTTGTTTCTATTTTTTTTTGCTTTTGAGCCTTGTTTAAAATTCTATTAAATTTTCTTCATAATTAATTTAAAAAATAGCACTTGTTCGTTATTTTTCATAATTTTTGTTATCTTTAATTTCAATTTTCGAAAAACAGGGACAACCTGGGACAAAAGATCTAAATCCGGGACAATTACTGCTTTTAGAAAAACCCGGGACACAAGGTGGAAATCCGGGACTGTTCCGGCCAAACCGAGACGGTATGGTCACCTTAATTTAATTCACCTTATGTTTGCAAGAATTATTAACAATACATTCAATGAAAAGTAAAACTTTTCGAGTGACGTTGCAATTTAGAATGATCAAACTTTTATTTTCTGCGACAAATGCAGATGTGATAATTGATTATGCACAACAGCCTTCTTGTATTCTTAGTTAACATTGATTGAACGATTCTAAATAGAATGAGTAAAAATAACTAAGGCTATGTACCTATGATTTATTATTTATTGTATTTATTTATTTATTTATCATATAGCCCACAGAGAACTTAAAAAAGCAATTTTAATAATACATATTATAATCTATTATGTAGTCTATAAAACTGTTTAAACGATGTTTTACGATTCAGAATCAAAATGTTTACTGAAATATTATATTATAATATTACATATGTGGGTTGGCTGACAGGCTCAAAATGAATAATATTAGTTATAACAAAGTTATTAACTTTGCAATATTTATCATTTTGTACAATACTTTAAGTTTATATCATTTATTAGCGCTTACTTTTATTTATTTATTTTCTTTATAAATTTGAGATTTAATTATAAACATGTCACGTTATACCAGTAAAAACATCAGAAATTTTAAATATCCATTATAATTAAATAAAAAAATATAATAATTACATAAAAATGAATTATTCAATATATAAATGGCTTTACTTATTATACATACTTATTTCATTATATATTTTATGTGAATGGAAAATCCAGCTAGTCGTGGTTGGGTGATCTGTAATAAATAAATGATAATATGTGGTATGTGGATTCTTAATGTTTTAGTACTATAATACATGGTGATTCACCGTGCATACCAGGTAATACAGGTAATACTGGTAATACTGGTAAATTGCAAAAATTTGGTAAACATTGGTAAATTAGTACTGTTAGTGAAATACAAAAAAAGGCGATTAAAAAATCAAAAATATGAAAGATTTTATGAACATATGGGATGTATTTACGAAGATCGTCATGAAGAAACTGTAGCATGACAAATGTTAGAACAAGAACACGTTCATTGAACCATGTGACTTGATCGTTGAATTATTGACTCTGACGTTCATGGAAACGTAGCCTAATTTTTTTGAGCAGACCACGTGTTAATGCTCTCCGTAATGTTGTTGAAATTGTATGTCAATGGCTGGTCGTGACACACTCACTCAAAAGCGTCCTATAAAATACTGACATAGATCTAGAAAAGTGCATGTTGCATCAACGCTGAACATTTGTTATTAACAAATTTTACAGAAAAGAGTGTTAAATATCAAGCCCTTTGCATGCCGTATGCATTGTGTAAATTTATTACCTTTAAGCGTTTTTCCTCGTCACTTGCATTAGAAGAAATTGATATATGGATACGTCTACATTAGACGATATGTTGAATGTTGATATTATCTGAAAAAATATTTCTTATTTAAATTTTCTTTAGAGGTGAGATATTGATTGTAGTTCCATTTAATTTATCCTATTTTATATTTTATTTACTAATAACATTGAATTTTTATAATGAAATTTAAACAAAATAGCTCTGTGGCGAAATTAAACAACGTGCCAAAATTCTTGCTAAAACAATATGCGATTATAGATTCATTATGATTATTATATGATTCAACTATTGATCTATCTATATTTGATAAATTTTGATTTTTGACTAATCACTAATTCTGATGATATTTTTTTAAATTGATATTTTCACTTGGAATCATATTTTAGATTTACATATTCAAGCGAAAACTGATATCACTACTGCTTGATATTGTCTTAGACGGGAATTGAACCTGGAGTTCTGTGGTTGCAAGGCCAGAGCTCTCACCATTTGGCTAAGTGATAAATAAGAGGTAAATTGTAGTAACGTAGTTTTGAATTTAGTAAGCTTGACTTTTCAAAATAAAAAAGAAATTATTTTGATAGTTAATATTAGATTAATAATAGAAATAATTTTATTAATAATTAATAAAAGTAAGTTTATTTAAAATGTAATATAACTAAAAAAGCGTAACAAATCACAATTATTTTGCACATTGTCTAGTATTACAAGTTTAAAGTCATGGACAGTGACATTATTAAACTAAAGTTGTTTGAACTAATTAATTTAGGTATATGATGTTCTTTGGAACAAAACAAATAATGACATCAGTGCCTGTGTGTAGAAAATTTGTTTGGATTTGAAGTTGAAACAATCTTCCGATATACAAATGATGAGTTTTCTAGGTCACATTTTATAACAATAAGAAAATTCCATGGACAATTTTCATTTTCATATTTTATAATTTTGTTTTCATTAATAATGTTGGCGAGATCATCTTTCTTCTAAATCTTGGTCAGGGCATTACGAATGGGCTGTTTAGTTTAGTTGACTTAATTATTTCAGCAAACACAGAATTATCGGTATTAGTTTAAAACGTTTTAATTATTTTCTTCGACCTAAATATCTTTGAAATAGAGTTGGATTTAGCTAAGTCGTCTTTTGGACATAATTATAATTATTTTACGTATTTAGATTTAAAACAAATAAACATTTATTCAATAAAAAATCCATAGTAGAATATTTTGTTAACTCTTGTTTTTAAAATGCTCAATTAAAAATTTTTCGTTATTGTCAATTGAAATACGCATTGACTAATAATCGAATTTGTTGTCAAACTTAAAAAAGTATATACTATTCTAAAATATTTTTCAATATTTTCTTGAAGAACTATTCTTCTATATTGAAAACTATTGTTCTTGGAAATACGATTAAAAAAATTAAGAATAGAAGAAATTAAACAAAATTAATAAATAGCATTAAAAAAATTATTATTTAATACAACATAACTAAAAAAGTTAAATTAGCTTCATTTTAATCCAATCATAATGGCTTATACAATTGTATAATTTTGATTATTTTTTGTATTATCAATAAAAAAAATGATAAGGTAATAATAGAAATAATTTGCGCTGCTATTTCGTATGTTATACTTAAAATTGGCATATAATATCTGATGGTGATAGCATATAAAGCCATTATATTTCGTTTTTTAATCACTTAATTTTAACTTATTTGCATTCACATATATTTCGTTTTTTACTTTGATTCATTTTGCTTTGAGAAATAATTTATTTTAATTTCTTGTACAGAGTGTCGATTTGCTTCTACTTTAAGATTTCAATTATTTTTATGCATTTTTTTACCTATATAAAAGTCTTATTTGTTTTTTATGAAGACCTTTTTAATACTTTCGTAGATGATTACTCATTGTGTAATCTATTTTAGTATTTTTAACTATAGGAAGTTATAGTCATCGCAAAAAAATCGAAAATGAAAACGGCGCGTCCCATTTTAATAATTCAAAAAACATTTTACTTGTATCTAACGGCCTAACGGTTTGGGAGATCTAGTTCAAAATCTCCAAAATATTTCAAAATAAAGAAAACTTTTTTTCTCAGTTTTTTTCCAAGAAAGTCATTTTTTTCAAAAATTTAAAGTTTTCCAAAAATCCAATTTTTTTAAAGTTTAAAAAACAAATTTAATCTTGTTTAATAAATCTAATTTTTGGTACGAGAAGTTCCAGCAATTTGCCGATATATTTTTACCGAAATGTATGAGAAGGAAATTATGGGTATATTAATTTTTTACATACAAACACATTGTATATATGTAGTTTTTTCAGCATTCATCCGTCCATCTATCCATTCATCAATTATAAAAAAAAACAAAATAAAGCGATTAAGAGGTGGCGTTAATTAGTGTGGTTAATGTTTCGACTCTCTAATTGACTCATCTTCAGCGCGATGTCGAGAAAAACTTTCAATCAGTTAAAATTTAAGCAGTACTAACAAGAAGTGAAAACAATTATTGAATATAGCCATCAATGTGTTACGCACGGTGAACGTTGCTCTGTTCCGCTTGATTTGAATATACTCTCATAACATTTCTTCTTTCGATGGCACTCGCCTTCATCTCGTTACTGTGTCAGGGCACTGAAAGAATGTGCCAAATATTTGTAAACACGATCATTATTCGTATCAAGATTTTCATGCAATTTCGTGTCATTTACTAAAAGAGTTGTGTGCGCAATCTCATGGTCTCAGTTGCAGAGCCGTTCAACGAACCGATAAATTTCCCAGTGATAAATTTACTATGCAGTCCATTCTCATTTTTCGATAAATCCCTAAAGACAGTGTTTTCAAAATTTGGTGCAAGTGATGTTGTGGTGATGGTGATATAGCTATGGTTAAGTTCAGTGCATGGACAGCGCGATTTGTGATTTTGGTGATATTACTACAAGACATTAGTTCCTCACCAGCTTTACCTAATTTTGATATCTGGAGTGATATTACGACGCCGAAACAGAATCTGATACGAGTAGGATTTGAAAAAGTTCATCAGACCTTGAACAGCACGTCGTCTAGAAGCCGTTATGGAAAAGGTTGTACTTTTTTAAATTATAACAACGTAATACGACGACTTTGCGCTTATTGTAATTGTTAATATAATCATAACCGCGACCGTTACGGTGTTAACGACTACCTAATTATGTACATTTAAATTAACGCATCTAAGAGACCTGAAATGATAGTTACAAAATTTAGTTTGCTGTGTACTATCTGCACCTCAGTATGTTTCTTAAAATAAAGTGACTCGAATCTACCATTAAACAAAACCTAAATGTTACATTAGTTACTTTTCTTACCAATTAAAAATGTATTAAATATAATAATTCTTATTTTTGTGCAATTAGTTCTGTGATTTTTTTAACCCTTTATGAGCCGATTTTTGTTTTACATCCAAAAAAATTAGGGAAACAAAAATCTGTTAATTATAAGTTTATATATGCAAAAATAACTCAATCTTAAACAATTTTTTGCATTAACGAATTATGTGACTTTCAAGTCACAACGGCCTATAATATTGCACTTGTGTGTATGAAAATGTTATTTCACGTGGAAAAGCCGAATAAAGGCGATAAATATTGATATTAGTTGTCATTATATAATTCAAACTTATGCGTACTCTTAGTAAAAAAAAACAATTATTTGTGACCTGAAACCTTTGTGAATGTGACCTGAAAGTTACGCGGACCAATAGGGGGTTAAGTTTTTTTTGAACCAATATATGAGTTTATATTATTTAATATTTTAAAGTGTATATATATAAATCGTTGTTAATCATTAGTTAATTTCGTTTATAATTTATCCATTTAGTTGATATACCTTACACAAAGCTATAATTTAGTAATTCCATGAGGTTAAAAAGAGAGTAAACAATAAAAAAGTTAATACTAGAGAATCTCACGCAATATAATAGAAATTTATCTTGAGAAATTATTCCTATAAAGTTTTCTTACTGATCAATTTTGAGAATAAAAAAAAAATTATACATTCAGAGTCTAAAATAAAGAAATTATTGTGTGTTTTTAGCTAGGAATATCGAATCATGCTTCGGCGTTCTAGATCGCTTTCTTTAAATAATTGTTATGCTTTAATGTGCAGCTTATCAACTTTGGAATATTTTAGAAGAAATTATTTTACAATCAGTGTTTTAAAACTATTTTTTAATAAAACTATAACGCTATTAAGGGTTTTAATAGGTTTAACTCCAATAATAAACTACACACAACTCGCTATACTTCAGCTCTTTAAAAAAAAAACCCTATGAACCGCAACAAGTTTTCATTTTGTACTATAATTTATAAATCATGTTACTATTAATGTAGCTTTAATAAAATAACATATTTTTTTTCATAGAATTGATTGTCATAAAAAGTGGTATGATGGATTTTATTAGGCCCACTTTTGTGCGTTTCTTGTACGCCGCCTAATCTTTATTATTTCCAAACTCTACCAGTTTGTCATAACATTTTGGTCAGGTTTTGACTATAGTGCGAGTTTTTTTATGTGGATCTTATCTATCGCACAAGAACAGGTTTAACTGTTATAAAAAATGTGTATATATACATAGTTTATATAAATTTCTTTTTATTTAGATTTTTTTCAGAAATATTTCAACCTTATATCTATCTACTATATTCAAATATTGTGCAAAAATTAATTGTAATAATATCGAAGTGATTATTTTTTTTGCATATAAAGTTATATTTTATGCATTTGTGATATTCTTTGTTCGTGATGTCGCTCATCAAAGATCTGAAGGAATTGTTTTCATTTTGGCCATTGAATGTCATAAGTAAGTAACATATTTTTTGGAGTAGTATTATATATACCGATAAAAATTATTCAATGTAACTATTAAGCAATTTAATATATGTGTTTATAAAGATTTGTTTCTGCATTTTGAAAATCTTGAAAAAATGAATATATTAAATTGCTGCAGATAATAAAGAGCCATTAAAGACCCGAATTTTGCATTTTTGCTTTTAAAAATGTCTATTAATAAAACTTTTAGAATTATTATCGATATATTTTTTTTATTGGTATAAACATTTTTAAATCTTGTCATAGTTTTTTAAGTTGCAAAGTTTTATTATTTTTGAATAATGGCGATTCTGAAGAATATTTGCAAAACAAGGAAAAGAAAGCAGATGCGGAATCTTGTAAATTTGAGAAATAATCGAGCTGGCGAGAAGTGGAGACTAAATTGGCAAAATGAAAGGATTATTTAAAAGGATCGGAAGGAATTTAACCCTTTCCACTCGCGAATTGCAGAAATTATATGTATTTTAGCACCGGAGCGGCGGCGTCCGAGTCGAAAGGGTTAAAAGTAGACAACGTTTGTAAGATGGACAAAGAAACTAGAAAGCCTGAGATATTCATTTTCTGAATCTGACTTTCAGAAGCATTACGAGAAAGATGGACAGGTGCAAAAAAATCAATAGTGTAGATCCAAGGATGTCCAGAAATTAAATAAAGATCATTCGAGAAACAGCGATGGCGAAGGCGAAATATATGGGCGAGACGTGCACCAGGATAATATAGCGGCAAAATCAAAGTGGGCATTATTTGATTTGAGACAACAACTGAATTAGACAGAAAGTAATATCAGGAAAACCTATGAAATTGAACACCATAAATACACCGTAAATGGGTAACTGATAACAAAAAAAAATGTTGGCTTGTCGCGTTAATTTGAATTACATTGAAAAATTTTATGCTAGAGAAAAATTCGGGCAACATTGCTATGGATAAAGAGGAAAATTCGATTAAAGTCGATAGGAGCATACTAAGAAATAAAGTTGAGAGAGCAATAGACTTTGGAAGCAAAAAATTTACACTAAGCGATTATAATGTAGTGTTTTAAATGTGACTAAGGTCACTATTCAGGAGAAGTTCCAAGCGAACAAATGTTGCGTTCACAAGGTACCAGATTTTTTTCTTTTCAATTCAGATTTAAAAAAAGGAACATGGACCAGAAATGCTATCAGAATATTGAGTGTCATGTCGTATTGGTGCCTGAAGATGTTGGCATAGTGAATTAAAATATTCTAATGGCGACATTGAAAATGATTGTCATCAATCGGAGATATTGCATATTGATTCAGAATCTGCACATACGACAGATGGTAAAATTCGACTTAACCAAAGCGAAAAGGGAGTGTGGCAAGGACTCTGCCTATCACTCTGATCAGGATCTCTAATTATCGAGGTTCTCAGACACTGAAGATTTTTATATTCGAGAAAAAAGAATCACAACCGTAAAGTACGTCGTTGAAATTGCATTATTAACGGAAGCCGGAATTGGAATTAAAAACATCATTAACAGAATCGACGAAGCGGGTAAAATATATGAAATTGAAATCAATCCACATTGACAAATTAGTGTAGATATTGAGAATGTTGAAAAGAGGTTTGAGCCTTTGAGGATATCAGTGGAAAATGAGAAAATGGAAATGTCATAACATTTTTTTAAATTTTTATTATTGCGAATTTTTTAATTTGCTAAGTTATTATACAATATATAACAATTATATTTTAATATGTTAATAATTTGTAATACATTACTAGTTAACTTCCCGTAGGGTAAGTTATTGTAATCGTCCAAAAATCGAAATTGAAAATTCTTATATATCTTTACGTTTCAA
This sequence comes from Ctenocephalides felis, assembly GCF_003426905.1. Taxonomy (NCBI): domain Eukaryota; kingdom Metazoa; phylum Arthropoda; class Insecta; order Siphonaptera; family Pulicidae; genus Ctenocephalides; species Ctenocephalides felis. Next base: position 72,002,135 of record NW_020538040.1, read on the forward strand.
AACCTTCTGAACATTTTGGCATACTTCAGAAAAAATGGATGTATGTGTGTGTGTGTATGTGCGTGTACGTATGTATGTGCGGATACAAATTTTCGTCGACGATTTCGGGAACACGGATCAACCGATTTGAATAATTCAAAAAACATTCGATTTGTATTGATAAGGAGACGCGCTGATTAGTTTGTGGCGAAGGCAGGTCTAGCCGTTCCGAAGATACGGGGCAAAAAGTGTCGAAAACGGTAACTCAGTTTTTAAGAGAACGGAGCGTCCGATTTGAATAATTCAAAAAACATTTTATTTGTATTGACTCAATGAAGAACTGTTCAAATTTTTGGAAAGGCAGGTACAACGACTTTGGATATATGGAGAAAAAAGTAAAAAAATGAGCCATTTGGCGGTCAAAAATGAACATTATACATATGCACATCAAATTATCAGATATTTTATAGAGATTTTAACAATAAGTATAATTTTTTTTACATTTTTATGCGTTCCGTACCAATGCTTATGCGATAGACGGCGGCGCGGCACTTGCGCGCTTTGACATTTCGTCTCTATGCAGTTCAAGCAGTACGATTGCTTTGAAAAAAAGTTCAGAATTTCCAAAATATGTCAAAATGAAGAAAACATTTTTCTTTTCAAAAAAAATTTGTTTTCAAAAAAGAATTTTTTTTTAAAAAAAAGTAATTATTTGTCAAATTTATAGTTTCTCAAAAATCTAATTCTTTTGAAGTAAAATTTTTTCAAAAATGTTAATTGTTTTTAAAAAAATAATAATTTTTGGTACGGGAAGTTCCAGAAATTTGCCTTAAGGCACGATGCCTTAATTGCCTTAAGACAGAATTCCACTTACAGCTAGTTTGATATAGATTTTATAAATTAAAGAAATAAATCTACATAAAATTTGTTAACAGTCACTTAAGTTTCTCTGAAATGTGACGCAGATGTACTATGTATTTATGATATATATTAAGTATTTTTATAATTACTCACAATATATTTTCTCTTGCAGTGTTGAATTTCTTCCCGTTGCCCGTCGAAGAGGAGTGCTTATCCAAGGATGGGCGGCGCGCCGGTTTGTGCCTGAACACTTACGAGTGCAGGATTCAAGGTGGAACAGCGCGCGGATCTTGCGCCCTCGGCTTCGGAGTTTGCTGCGTATGTAAGTACAATATTATACTAGTGGGGCGCATGGCATCGTGTAAATTGCTGGAACTTCCCGTACCAAAAATTATTATTTTTTTAAAAACGATTAACCTTTTTGAAAAAATTTTACTTCGAAAAAATTAGATTTTTGAGAAACTATAAATTTGACAAAAGTTACTTTTTTTGAAAAAAAAAAAAAATGTTTTCTTTATTTTGACATGGTTTGAAAATTCTGAACTTCTTTTCAAAGCAATCGTACTGCTTTAGCTGCATAGAGACGAAATATCGAAGCGTGTAAGCGCCGCGTCGCCGTCTAACTGATAAACATTGGTATGGAACCTATAGGAACATAAACAAAATTTATACTTATTGTTAAAATCTATATAAAATATCTGATAATTTGATGTGCATATGTCTAATGATCATTTTTGACCGCCAAATGGCATTTTTTTTTTACTTTTTTCATTAGATCTCCGAAATTGCTAGACCTGCCTTCATGAAAATTTGATCTGTCTTCGCCAAAAACTAATCAGCACGTCTTATCAATACGAATCGAATGTTTTTTGAATTATTCAAATCGCTTCATCCGTGTTCCCGAAATCGTTGACGAAAATTTGTATCCGCACACACACACACACACGCACACACACACATACACACACACACACACATACACACACACACATACATCCATTTTTTCTAAGGTATGCCAAAATATTCAGAAACCTCTGAAACGTAAAGATATATACAAATTTTTATTTTCGATTTTTTTTGCGATTACTATAACTTACCCTACGGGAAGTTAATAAGATAGAGCGAGGATTAAGGGTCCGCTGGTAAAAAGGTACGCTAACACTATCACTATGCAATAAAACTTAATATTTTTGATATAAATACTGTTTAAAAATGCAATAAAAATCAATTTTTTTTGTTAAATAAATCTATTTTTTTAAAATCAGAATTAATGACTTATAGTAAGGACTCTATTATTCGATTAATTGTTATATTATATTTTTTGTTTCTAAACTTGCCATTCAATTTTTTTTTAAATTATCTTAATGATAGCACTTAGGCCAGACAACAGTCTAAAAGTTTTCATAATTTTTGTTAACATTCGTCAAAATTATTAAAGTAAGAGGATATTGAAATCCGCCTTCGGAATTTTGTATTCAGCATTATTTACATTCATAATGTATTCTTTGTACATAACATTTTCAGATATTTGATGGGTAGTTGTAATTTTATTATCAAGTAAGGGCGAAGATTCAATTTAAGCCTATACCTTACTTTATAAAAAATCTAAATGCAAATAAAGCTTTTAGAAAAACCCGGGAGATAAGGTGGAAATCCCGGACTGCCTCTACCAAACCGAGACGTCATCTTACTTAAGACTGCTCTAAAAATGACTGCAATAAATTCTATTTTTATTACTATAAGTTTTTTTACTTATTATTTTATTTTATATATTTATAAAAATTTTTATGCGATATTGGAAAAGCTCATTGATGAATAATAAAAATTTATAATTTGTTTACTGATGATTATATTTATTGATTAATTTATTCATAAGCACTAATAATAAATATTACCTACTTCAGAGTCTTATCATTTTATTAATCCTTTATTGTATATCTTCAAATGCTTCAATGTATAGTAAATATTGTTAGCCGTCCAAAAAAATGATTTCTCATAATAAACAAGAACATATTTATTTATGTATAAGTATCGAAATTAAAACTTTGAGATAAATTGAGGACTTGTTTGAGATAAAAAAGTCATTTATAAATTTAGCGTTCAAGTTCAATTTCGGTTTGTTTCTTAGAAAATACGTTAATATGATAAAATTATTACTACATTTTATGTGATAAATATTTTTTTATAAGGCGCTATACAAATGATCATTTTTTAGTTACTGCTACATGTGGCGGCGAAGTAGCTAATAACATCACATACATAGTTTCTCCTGGTTTTCCTGGACTTCACACTGATCCTCCAGCCACATGCGAGATTATTATCAAACAACCGGCTGAGGAAATTGCACAACTTCGATTTGATTTTGTGCATTTTAATATTGTAAGTAAAATTATATTTTAGTGCCTATCATAAAAAGCATAGTTAAACCAGTAGGTCCAGGTGCAACACTCACCTTGGAAAACCTCTGTTGATGTTGGGGGGTTTCTCAACCCCTTTCGAAGTATTTTATACTTCGAGGAAAAATAAAAAAATTAAATGTATTCAGAAAACAAAAACCAATGGTAAACAAATATAAATTAAAAATAAAATTCTTCTTACTCCGTAATCAATAATAAACTAAAATATATTCTATATAAATTTTATATAAATGAAAAAACAAAAATGAACACTAATTAATATTGTATGAAAATGTTATCTGTTTTGGAAGTCCAAGCCGCGGCAGCTATTTGGTTGGATCTGGAAACATCAGCGTAGTCGGTTGGATAGGTTGAAAAGAAATTCGAATACACTGACAAATAAAAATAACTGTTGACTTGACACACAATAGAAATTTAATCCACTGATAATATTGAACTGATAACAAACACTGAAAGGAACTGAATGTATTGATTGCAAGTAACTGAATGAATGAATTAAACCAAAATGAATGAAAACCACGGAATAAATCAACTCGAACACTGTAAGGAACTGAAAGTAACTGAACGAATGAAAGGCGCGGAATGAATTGATTTGAATGCCAAAAACTATTGCCTGCATCGGCCTTTTTATGAGTCAGAATTGCCCGATTGCCTAAATTTGAAACGTGTTGTCCAAGTAGAAAAACAAACCTTTTACAGGTCCGACAACCTACACAGGTGCGGCGCAAACATTTTCCCCCGACTAAGAGGTTAGCCTTTTATACTTCTGAAAATACTCGAAATTGGTACATAGTGAACCTCATGATTAGGAAGGATAGAATTGCCAAAATAAATTCAAACTTTCATTCAGAGTAGATCGGTTACGGAAGCCTGACATCGCGCCAGGGTCCCGCTCTCACGACCTACCACATTCACACGATCTAGATTGCGGAAGTTTTATTTTCGCGCCAGGGTCTAGATTTTTTGGACAATTACAAGAATCTTCCAGAGACTATGAGGGGTGTTCTCATCGCCCTGGAGATTGAAAATTTGGCAAAACTATATATAGAAGCAAATATATCATGAGATAGAAAAGTTTTTTTTTTTTGAAATGAATAATTCAGATATAAACTATTGAATAGGTAGGGGGCATAGTTTGACAACAGGCCGCTTGATTAGGGTATTTCCCGTTTTTACCAATGCTACTCGAACCACTCCATCAGGGCCCGGAAAAACCTCTTCAACTCTTCCCAACCCCCAATGAAGCGGACGCGCATTCTCTTGTTTTACAACTACCAAATCACCCTTTTTAATAGGATTAGTGACTGTATTCCATTTCTGTCGGACCTGTAGCTCGGTTAGATATTCCACATTCCATCGCTTCCAGTAAGAAGCGACAATATGATCTAACAATTGTTTTCTTTTAGTCAAATTCAAGTTTTCATAGTCAACGGGCAAATCCGACAGAGGCTCTTGCATTAAGAAGTGCGCAGGCGTAAGAGGTTGAGGATCCGATGGATCATTGCTCAGCCAACATAACGGTCTTGAATTCAGTAAGGCTTCGATTTGATTGAGGACTGTATTAAACTCTTCGTAGGATAAAATTTGCAACCCTATAACTTTAAACAAATGGGTCTTCACTGATTTAATATTCGCCTCCCATATACCTCCAAAATGTGGGGCAAACGGTGGATTAAATTTCCATTCAATGTCATGTAAAACCAATAATTCATTGAAACGCTTTTTATACTCTTCGGAATTTAGGAGAAGGAATAAGGAATCAAGAGTATTTTTGGCTCCTATAAAATTGGTTCCACAATCGGAGTAAATACATTTGATAGGACCACGCCGGGCTAGGAATCGTTTCAAGCAATCTAAAAATGTATCGCTTGTTAAATCTGAAGCTAATTCGAGATGTATCGCCTTAGTGGCTAAACAGATGAACAAGCATATATAAGCCTTGTAGGTTCGAGCGCCTCTGTGACGACTCATGGAGATATTGAAGGGGCCTGCATAATCAACGCCGACGTTTAGGAAAGCACTACTGGCTGTTATGCGCGGTACTGGTAAGTCGCCCATGAATGGAAAAATGGGTTTCGGATTCTGTCGAAAACAAGTTATACACTTGTGAAGACGATTACGAATTATTGCACGAGCCGACAAGATCCAATATTTTTGCCTCAATAAAGATAATACTAAGTTTGATCCAGTATGTAAATTATTAATATGGTAGTAATCTATAAGACAATTTACTACTTGGTCTTTTTTTGGCAAAAGAAGTGGATTGTTATTAGTTGTTAATCCTAATCTACCTTTAACGCGCAAACAATTATTAGAATCCAAAACCACATTTAGTCGGCAAAACTTCTTCGAACAAGACTTTCCGTTCGTTAATAGTTTGAATTCTTCGGGAAAATGATGTTCTTGGACTAAACGAATAATAATAACCTCGGCTTGTTTCAAATCTGAAGTCAAAAGTCGGTTTCGATTTGTTATAATTTTACAAAACTTCAATATATAAGCGAAAATTCTTACAAGTTTGCACCAATTAGAAAATTTTTGCGTTAATTCATATAAAGGATTGATCGGTGGTATGACACTCTTTACTATTAGAGCGTTAGCTTTTCTTTCTTGATCAATATCTCCGGAAGGTTCAACCGTTTTTGCAGGCCAAGTTGATATAGGACCATTCAACCAATCCGGCCCAAACAACCAATTCTTATGTTGGATAAAATCCTTAGGTCGAAGACCTCGAGAAACACAATCGGCTGCATTTTGATTAGAAGGAATGTGAAGCCATTGTGCATTAGGAATGAGATCCCGTATTTTTGTTACCCTATTGGCTACAAATGTTTTCCAACGAGTAGCCGGTCCTGCTAACCAGTGAAGGACAATCATAGAATCGGAAAAACAGTAAATAGAATCAAAATCTATACTATGTTGGTTATTCGTTAATATAAAATTCAGAAGTTTTGACAGTAAATGACAGGCACAAAGTTCAAGCCTGGCTAATGTTTGGTTTTTAATCGGTGTTACACGCGATTTGAAATCAACAAGAAATTCGGATTGCCAAGAGATTAATATAAACTACCGCTCCATACGCTTGCTCTGAGCTATCCGCGAAACCAAATAATGTACATTTGTTTGTGTTTTGACGTTTCGAGATAACGCGGAATCTGATAGTTATTAAGATGCTCTAATTCGGAATATACGGCTAACCATGATGTAATAATAAATGATGGTAATTCCTCATCCCAATCGATTTTTAAGGTCCAAATTTTTTTCAATAATATTTTTATCTTAACAACTATCGGAGTTAGGAAACCCAGAGGATCCCAGATTCGCGCTATTACTGAAAGAAGTTGTCTCTTGGTCCATTTTCTCCACGTAAGCTTTATTTCGAATGAAAAATTATCTGATAAGGGATCCCATTTTAATCCCAATACCTTTGTAGAAGATTCCATTTGAAAATCCGATTTAGAGAAATGTTTATTTTGTACATCAGAATCAGGAAAAAGTTTACGCAGATTAGAATTATTAGATTCCCACTTTTTTAATTCAAAACCACCAGACGATAATACAGTCTGCAAACCCTCGCAAATGGTTTTAGCGCTATCCAAGGAGTCGATACTTGTAACCACATCATCAATATAGACATCGTTCTCAAGAATTCTAGAAATAGATTGAGAATATTTGGAACATTCGTCTCGGGAAAGTTGTTTGATGGTTCTGATAGCTTGAAAGGGAGATGACGATAGACCAAAAGTTACAGTATTTAATTCATAGATGCCAATGGGTGCATCGGGAACCGGTCTCCATAAGATTTTTTGATATTTTCTATCTTGTTTACGAACCCAAATATTACGATACATTTGTTTGATATCAGCTGTTAATGCTATAGGCCCGAAACGAAAATTTAGAAGGATTGAACAAATGTCGGTTTGTAATTTAGGACCAACATGCAAAATTTCGTTCAAGGAAGTGAATTCTGAATTTTCGCAGATGCATCAAACACAACGCGTAAAGGCGTGGAGGAACTTTCTTTTTCGACTGCGAAATGTGGAATATAATATCCATTTTTTATTTTAATAAAATCATCGACTTCCTGATCTACCGGACAATAATCGACAAAGGATAATTGGTTTTGGGTCAGGTAATCTTCTATAACGGCGGCATATTTTTTATGAAATTCGGGATATTTCAAAAATTTATTTTCAAGCATTTGGTATCGCTTTAAGGCTAAATGAAATGATTTGTATAAATTTCTGCCTTCACTTTTAAAAGGCAGCGCTACTACATATCGTCCATCTGGAGATCGCGTAGTAGTTGTAGTAAAATGGTTTTCGCATAAATCATCGTTAGAAGAGAGGATTATTTCGGGAATGTCTTCTAATGTAAGAATTTATTCATTTGTAAATGGAAATCTGAATCTGAAACATTACATAAATTAGTAGAAGTGCCGGTATTTTCAAATAAATCAGGAATGGAACCTAATATTAAATAACCCAACCGGGTTTCTAGGGCCACAGGTAATCCTTTATCATTTTTAACTTGATTAGTGCCAAGAATTTCGCCGAAAACATCGCAAACCAAAATTCCGTCGACCTCCTGGGGTGTATGAAAGTTAGGATCCGCTAAAGGATAATTCAGAAATGTTTTGATGGATGAAATCGGAATGGTAAATTGTGGTTGCTTTCCCACTATCTCGTGTACTACGTATGCACAGACCGATAACTGATAAGAATCGATTAAAGATTTCAAAGTGAAATTAACTAATCCAATAACTTTATGTGACGAATTGCCTAACCCGATCACTTGGGTTGATATTGGAAGAATTTGTAAATCAGCCTTTTTGCACCAAGTTAATGTCACAAAATTCTATCGCTTCCCGAATCAATAATGTACGTAATAAAATGTTTTCTTTTCTAGTAGTAACTTTTTACTACTGCTGTCGGCAATATGGTAATATGATGTGCGATTTTGTTTTGATTAAATGCGCATAAAACCGTACTACCTGATTTGGAATTAGAAAGATTATTTTGATCCGTACTCGCAAAATTTTTTTTTTTTTTTTTTTTTTTTTTTTATATTTCTTTATTTACAGCAATCAGAATACAAGGTATCCTATAAGCTATTGTGATAAATTAACAAATACACACACATGCATACGTACATGCACACAAACATACTCACACGCACGTTAACAAAAAAAAAAAATTATATAATAGTAACCACTTCAGCAAGTGGTATACTAGTTGGCTCAGGTCCTTCGGCCGTTTACTGGGAAAACTACGTATTTTAAGATCTAATGTTATGAAATTTTTATATACACTAACATACGTACATACATACGCACAGACATTCACACACACACTCTCTCAATAAAAGATTTATAAATATTTAATAGAGGTCACTTCATCAAGTAATGTTCTGCTTAAATCAAATCACTCGGCCATTTCTTCTTAATCTCCTGATGTTTGGAGTTGCTAACAGTGGCGCCATTAGTGTGTTTGGATGGTTTTCGAGCTTCCGGTGATGTTTTTCACTGATTGATTTAATGACATCATTAACGAACTGTATATTTAGATCGTTATGGATCATTTGATTAGTTACGTACCAGGGTGCTCCTGTGATCAAACGAGTAATTTTTGATTGCATCCGTTGTATAAGAGCAATATTTGATTTGCTTGAGCAGCCCCAGATCTGAAGACCATAAGTCCACAACGGTTTAATTATCATATTATAAATAAGGACCTTGTTTTCAAGAGATAATTTGGATCTATGTCCAATGAGCCAGCCGAGTTCTTTAACTCGCGTTTTCATTTGCTTAACTTTAGTGCAAATGTGATGTCGCCAGGTGAGTTTTTCGTCAAAGTGAATTCCAAGATATTTGATGGTGCTGACTGTTGGAATTTGATTGCCATTTAAGAACACTGCAGGACACGATTGTTTGTTAAGAGTGAAAGTAATGTGGCTAGACTTAGACTCATTGATGCCTATGTTCCACAGTTTGGTCCAATCTTCAATCAAATTAAGATGATACTGCAGTTTTAAACAAGCAGTACTAGGGTTGTCATCAGTGGATAAGATTGATATGTCGTCTGCAAATGTGGCGATTGTGGTAATAGATGTTGTAGGAATATCGCGCGTAAACAGGGTGTATAAGAACGGACCCAACACACTTCCCTGCGGTACCCCTGACTTGATAGGAAATACGTCAGACGACGAGGAATTAACCTTGATTATAAACTTTCTGTTGACAATATATGATGTTAAGATATTATGATACTTTACTGGTAAGTAGAGTCTAATTTTTGTGACGAGTCTGTCGTGGCACACTTTGTCGAATGCTTGTTTGACGTCCAAAAAGACGGCGGTGCAATATTGTTTGGATTCGAATGAGTTATAAATATGACTGGCAATCCTGTGACACTGCTGTATGGTTGAGTGCTCTTTACGAAATCCAAACTGGTGATCAGGGAAGATATTGGATTCCTTCAGAATATCTTGTAGTAACAGTTTTTCTAAAATTTTTGACAATATAGGAAGAAGGCTGATTGGCCTATAAGATGTGACTAAGTGTTGATCCTTGCCAGTTTTTGGAATCATCTTTATTAAAGAGGTCTTGAATTGATTTGGCCAGTAGTCAAGTCTCACAATAGCGTTGAAGATATAGGTGATTATAATGAATCCTTTTACAGGCAATTCTTTGAGCATTCTGGGAGATATTTGGTCTATTCCAGGCGATTTTTTTGCTTTAACTTTCTTTATTTCACTAACTACTAATTTGAGAGACAAGAAACGTTTCTCGCTTTCGTGACTGCTATTATGGTCTAAAGCAGGACTAATGTTGACATTATAATTTGATAAGTTGTTAGGCCGAAAAAACTGTAGCTAAGTATTCCGCAAATATATCTGCTTTGTCTTTGTCACTTCTTGCCCATGCAGAGGTCTGGGTATCCATACGAACTGGAGGATTTTGAAAGTTAGGTTTAAGTTTATTTTGACGGGTTTCCAGATAGAATTGTCAAAACGATTCAAACTTGATACATAGTTATTAAATCTCACTTGATTGAGTTCCTTTAACCTTGCTTTCAACTTGTTGCTCAGATTATTGAAAATGTTTTTGTCTGTGGGCAAATGACTATGTTGCCACCTACGCCTAGCTTTTCTTTTTTCTGCTATGAGCCTTTTTATTTCATATGTTGTTGTCTGGCAGGAGTTTTCTGTCGTAACAGGAGTAGGAGTAGCAAACTTTGCAGCATCGTATAGAAGAGTATTAAAGGAATCGATGGTGTTTTCGATATCAGCGGAATTTTTAAGTTTAACTTTGAGGTTAACTTTGTCTTCTACGAACTTCCGGTAGATGTCCCAGTTTGTTTTATGATTGCAGATCCTAGAGGAGGGTTTAAAAATACTTGCCGAAGTGCTTATGCTGGCTATTACTGGACTATGGTCAGATGATAAGTCGTAGCTTGCTCGTACTTCCTTGTGAATTGAGCTTATACCCGATGATACAAAAAAGTCCAATAGATCTGGTTTTTGGCAGGATCGCTCGGCCAGTAGGTGGGGGAACCTGAAGAAAGAACACTATAATTGAGTTTATGTATTGTATCATATAGCTGTTTTCCTTTGGGATTATTTAATCTTGAGCCCCAATTGACGTGTTTGCTGTTGTAGTCTCCGCCGGCGATGAAATGACTACCTAGTGTAGAGAAAAAATCTTGAAATTGTAAACTGGTTATATTGTGCCTCGGCGGACAATAGACTGCAGAAACACATAAGTTGAATGAATTCATTTTTAATGAAATTGATGTGGCTTGCAAAATTTCAGATTCGTATTTATCCAGTTCGTAATGAAGAAGATTAGATTTTACAATAATGGAGTCCCACCATGTGCGGTGCCATCGGGATGGTTAGTGAAGTATGTCTTGTAATTTGGTATATAAAAGTTTGAATACTTGGTGAAGTGTGTTTCACTAATTAAAAAGATGTCGATATTGTTGTGTCTCAAAAATAATTCTACTTCGGCTTTGTGTTGATACAAGCCGTTAGCATTCCATAATCCTAAGTTTAAAATATTAGCCATTATTTAGCTTTATTAATGTTGATTAATGTTGATAACATTTTGACAATCATGGTGTTTTGTTCCATTAACTGGCTAAACATATTTCTAAATTCAGTCAGGAAATCAGACATCGATGGAGAATTACTGTTGTTAATGTGATTTTGATTGTTGTTAAATAGGTTTGATTGCGATTTTATTACCTGAGCATAAGACATATGCTGAGGATTTGCGTACTGAGAAATTCTATTGTTGTGAAGGTTGGATTTGTACCGGTTTGCATTTGTGTGTAAATAAGTCCCGTTACTTCTGCCTATTGTTGCTTGATCGTTATCTGCACCGACAAGGTGAAGGTAGTAAGAACACCCTTTGTAGTTTGCGGTATGATTATCGCCGCAATGATAACAAAGGGGCGGGGCTTCAGCTGCTTTTGTACACTTTTTAGACTCATGATCAGAGCCGCATTTTACACATATAAATCTGCGGTTGCAATAACGCTGGGTATGGCCGTACATTTGGCACCTTACACACTGCGGAATATTAGATGATCTTATTGGGGGCTCAAAATGAATTATTTGGTTTAACATTTTATTCATTTTAAAAATTGACGAATTGTTTTCTTTGGGTTCTAAGTCTATGTAAAACATGTTCAGCAATTGTTTAGTTTTCGGATGTATGATATTAGTAATATTTCTGACAGGATGACCTTCTTTTTCAATTGCGGCTTTGATATCATTTTTATCTGTGGCGTAGTGCAGATATTTGAGTACAACCCTGTATGAGCGTTCCGCTTTTATCTGGTAGGTATGAAAAACGACGTCTCTTTCACGCAGAAATTTAACAAAATTGCGGTAGTCTTCTATTTCAAAAATGTTGAATTTAATAGTTTTATTGGGTAGGTATTTAGTGATGTATTTGTTTTTATTAATAATTGAATTAATATCCGCTATCATAAGATTGTAATCTCGAACCCCGTAGACAAATAAAGGCGGAGGAGTAGATTTTTTATTATCTGTTGCCTCGTCTGATGGTTTAGAAACTTTGTTTTCTAGAGCGCTGAATTTGTTGGCTAATTTTATGGGAACGCTTTCATTACTTACTGCGTTGTTCGGGCGACGTCTTTTAGCGGAAGTTACCTCTTGCCATGGGTTTTTATTCGTGTAATCAATCACATCGCGTGCAGTGGACTCTGGATCCATTGTTGCTATTGAAGACAAATTACTTGTTGATGGAATGGGAGTTGGATCCGACAATGTTGATCTATTTACTGCATCATCGTTATTTCTTTTTGTAGTCATCTGGTTCAGAACTAGTTGAGTAGAATTATTTTGGTCTTCGTGAATGATGTTAAATGATTCCACAATTGGTATTGTGGAGTGATAATTTATAGTACTCCCTGACGGGAGCACTATATTTAATTAAAAAGCACTGAATTCACTAGTAAAGTCACTTACTAGATCAAACACTACACTAAACTGTGACTAAATAAATGCTGTTTATTATGCTTGTTGATTGTACTCAGGTATTGTATAATCGATGTGTTCGCTTCGAGCGCTGAATGAAGAATGACTCGCAAAATTGCTACCAGTATGCAATAGCGAGTGATGTCGTTCGTTACATAATAAACAGGTTTTATTCGATCGACACGTAGTCGTTATCTTATGACCCAAACAATTGTCGCATAAGTTTAATTTTTGAATAAGGGATCGCCGTTCAGGTATACTCAATGATAGAAATTTTGAACAAGTAAACACTCTGTGTTGTTTCCGACACATAAAGCATTTGTTATCATATTTTTTTTTTAACAAAAATGACCGGCTAATTTTAGTGTTTTTGTAATTGGGTTTGTCATTAGTGAAATTGTTGGTCATACCATATACTTGATTTTTTGCCTGTTGTGACTTTTGAAGAAAATGCAGGAGGTCTTGGTATTTGGGAAACTCACCTTGATAAAAATGCTCGAATTTTTCTTGTAAAAACGGATCGAGTTTCGAGAATGCCAGTGACGTAATAAGGAAATCATAGGCGTCGGGAATATTCAATTGGGAGAGCGCTTGCACCGCGGTATCGAATTTTTCAAGGAATGAATTTATTTGTCCAGATGAAATGGTTTTGAATGACAATAGTTGTTTGAAATAATTGGTGGCTAAGTACCGTTTATTTTCGTATTTTTTTATGAGCGCTTCCCAAAGAATTTGATAATTATTTGCGGTCGGTAGTATAGAATGAAATATTTTTAAAACCGGACCCTGTAACGCTCCTTTTAAAAAATGAAATTTTGATACATTATCTAACTCTGTATTTTCATGAATTAGTGAATTGAATGTTTCATAAAATAATGGCCATTGTTGAATATCTCCTGAGAATTTAGGTACTTCAATGGACGGTAAATGTTGTTTGGGTACTATGTCTTTAATTGAAGAACTATGCGCATTTTTATTATCTAATAATTTCTCAGCGTGTTTTATTTTGGCATACATCGTTTCAAGGGCCTTTATTGCGGAATATTCCGGAATGAAACTAGGATTATCTAAATATTTTAATTTGTTTATTTCATCGCACAATTGAATAAATTGTTCACGAGCATTTTCAGTAATATATAAATTTTCAAGAAATTGTGTCTTATTTGAAGATACATCAATCTGTTGCGATAGATCGTACGTTTCTTGCACAATTGAAAAGTACATCTCTCTCTTGGCGGTTAAACGTGCGATTTCTGCACCAATATCGATTTTAGGCGCCATTATATATTTTTGTTTTCTGTATACACCCAATTAATCCTAATAATAATTAGGATCCGGCTCGAAGGACCAAATGTTGATGTTGGGGGGTTTCTCAACCCCTTTCGAAGTATTTTATACTTCGAGGAAAAATAAAAAAAATTAAATGTATTCAGAAAACAAAAACCAATGGTAAACAAATATAAATTAAAAATCAAATTCTTCTTACTCCGTAATCAATAATAAACTAAAATATATTCTATATAAATTTTATATAAATGAAAAAAAAACAAAAATGAACACTAATTAATATTGTATGAAAATGTTATCTGTTTTGGAAGTCCAAGCCGCGGCAGCTATTTGGTTGGATCTGGAAACATCAGCGTAGTCGGTTGGATAGGTTGAAAAGAAATTCGAATACACTGACAAATAAAAATAACTGTTGACTTGACACACAATAGAAATTTAATCCACTGATAATATTGAACTGATAACAAACACTGAAAGGAACTGAATGTATTGATTGCAAGTAACTGAATGAATGAATTAAACCAAAATGAATGAAAGCCACGGAATAAATCGACTCGAACACTGAAAGGAACTGAAAGTAACTGAACGAATGAAAGGCGCGGAATGAATTGATTTTAATGGAAACTATTGCCTGCATCGGCCTTTTTATGAGTCAGAATTGCCCGATTGCCTAAATTTGAAACGTGTTGTCCAAGTAGAAAAACAAACCTTTTACAGGTCCGACAACCTACACAGGTGCGGCGCAAACAACCTCATATTAAGCAGTGGCATTGGTTTTCTCTGTAAAAGTTTTGAGTTAAAATTATTAAAAAAATTATCAAATAGAATTAGGTCAATAATTCAATTGCCTTCTAAAAAGCCGCGTTATTAAGGAGTCATCATAAGAAGTTTGTAAAGATATTAAAATCTGATTGCTCTTAATAATAACAAAATAATTAACAACATTCAGAGACAGTGATTACTACTAATAAAAGTAGAATTATTTTTTTTATCTTTCATAAATACAATTAAATTTATTTATTTAAACTTTTAAAATACATTTTTGTTTTATATGTATTAACAAATAATTTAATATTTTAGCTGTTCCTGATATTACATTTTCATATTATATAAACTTTTTTGATATATTTTCCAAGTATTTTTTGAGTGATTTTGCACATACAATGATTTGCAAGTTGCTAATATTTCGTACTCAAACAGTTGAATACGGATATATAGAATTCCCAATCGGTAATAATTAAATTAATTTTTAAATTTTTAATTTTAATATTATTATAACTATTATTTGATTTCAGGGTCAACCCAATCGTAGTACTGGTGTATGCGATGGGGATCTTTTTACTATCAGCGGTGGTGCAACGCCGGACTTTCGACTTTGTGGCCAGAACAACGGCCAGCACGGTGGGTTTTTCTAAAAATTACAAATCGTTTTATGTTTTTTTTATTTTCATTCAGAAATTAAAAACATGTAGTAATTATTAAAAACGTCTATCAAACTAAATATCTAAAATATAGCTCATTTAGTTTACTTATTTTACTTTAATTAAATTGAACTAAAAAACTATGAAAAAAAGAGTGCGCGTAAGGATCACACGCGATTGAAGTAAAACTTATTTGCTACTGTTTTTTAGCAATATGTGCACACGTTTAACAGTGTTAATCATTATACACATTCATATAATGATAAATTATAAATTATATATTTATAATGGCATTAAAAATAAGTATAATATTTAGAAACAATGATGTAATTAAAGCCATACTTCAAATATGACATGATCGGTTTGTCATTGTAATTAGCATTTAGAAACGAACCTTATTAGAAGCGAACCTTAAATGAAGTAATTGCTGATTAATAAATTCTAGAATATTTTATTTCTATTTTACACAGTGAATTATGTTAAACAACGCCTAAACAAATATTGTTTTTGCAACTTCACTCATCATGTAATTGCGTTTGAAGAACTTCATGTAATTAAAATTAACATACATTTATTGACTGCTTGTATTTTTTTTTACTTTTTCGCTGGCGATATAATCTAATTCTTTGAACAGCTGAAATAAATGTCTTGTCTAAAAAATATTTTCCATTTTAATAACTTCAAAGATTTATAGAAACTACGAATAATATAGAAATAATTTCTAATCAATAAACTTAGGTATAGTACACGGCACAAATGTTTAATTTGTTTTATTATTTTCAAGTAACAGGGTAAAATATTCTTCTTATTCAGGCATTTTTTATTAAACCAAGATTTGTACTACGATGTAACTTTAAAATGTATATTTATCTATGCCGATTTTCTTGTTGATATCGGAACGCATATAACGTTGATGCCGGTACGCATACAACGACAGATCTCTATTCACATACACGACGACTAATCACAATCGACTTGTATAGAAATGATATCATCGAGAGCGAATGATGAATCATTGGCAGTCGACTCCGCCGTAACGCTTGTCCGTTGCATTTGTACGGATCTACACCCTAGTCACGCCTAAAGAAGTTTTACTTCAAATATGTATTGCCAAAGAAAGAAATGATACAGATTGGTATAACAACATGTATTTTGCTATTATGAGTTATCCTATACATAAATAATACTTTCTTAAATTTTGTAGACTCTACAATAAGATGCATAAACATGACATACTAACTTACTTACTTGTACAAATTTTTGCAGTATATTTCGAACTGTTACCGTCGAAGAGTCGCGCCGAGAACGGCGACGTCAGACTTTCGTTTAGTAGCATGGCTCGTAGTTTTCCTCGAATATGGGAAATACGCATGATCCAAGTTGCGCCGGAACAACGAGCTCCCAACGGTTGCCTGCAGCTCTACACTGGAGTAAATGGTATGTGTAGTGAAATCTATAAAGGGCATGGATGCATTGCCACAGGAAAACTGCTCCATTCAAAACCATTTGTAAACTAGTGGGGTGCATGGCATCGTGCCTTAAGGCAAATTGCTGGAACTTCCCGTACCAAAAATTATTATTTTTTTAAAAACGATTAACATTTTTGAAAAAAATTTACTTCGAAAAAAAATAAAATTTTGAGAAACCATAAATTTGACAAAAACTACTTTTTTTTTGAAAAAAAAATTTTTTTTGAAAAATTCTTCATCTTGTCAATACAAGAAAAATGTTTTTTGAATTATTAAAATCGGACGCTCCGTTCTCTTAAAAACTGAGTTACCATTTTTGGCACTTTTTGCCCCGTATTTTCTGAACGGCTAGACCTGCCTACGCCAAAAACTAATCAGCACGTCTCCTTATCAATACGAATCGAATGTTCTTTGAATTATTTAAATCGGTTGATCGGTGTTCCCGAAATCGTCGACGAAAATTTGTATCCGCACATACATATACACACGCACATACACACATACACACACACGCACACGCACACACACACACGCATTCATTTTTTCTAAGGTATGCCAAAATATTCAGAAACCTTTGAAACGTCGAGAAATGCAAAAATTTTCATTTTCGATTTTTTTGAGATTACTACAACTTGCCCTACGGGAAGTTAATAAGTAGACATCTTCATAAAATATCTGATAATTTGATGTGCATATGTCTAATGATCATTTTTGACCGCCAAATAGCATTTTTTTAACTTCCCTTAGGGTTATTGTATTCGCCCAAATATCGAAATTGAAAATTTTTACATTTCTCGACGTTTTGAAGGTTTCTGAACATTTTGGCATACCTCAGAAAAAATGGATGTGTGTATGTGTGTGTGTGTGTATGTATGTATGTATGTATGAATACAATTTTTCGTCCACGTTTTCGGGCGCACCGCTCAACCGATTTGAATGGTTAAAAAAACATCCGATTTCTATCGATAGGGAGACGTGCTGATTAGTTTTTGGGAAAGGCAGGTCCAGCAGTTACGGAGATAAAGAGCAAAGAGTGCAGAAAATAGAAAGCGAGTTTTTGAGAGAACGGAGCATCCGATTTGAATGATCTAACAAACATTCAATTGGTAATGATTGGGAGAAGGGGTTATTAGTTTTTAGCAAAGGCAGGTCCAGCCATTTTGAAGATACAAGGCTAAATGTGCAAAAAATGGCAGTTTTTAAGAAAACTAAGCGTCCGATTTGAATGATTCAAAGAACTTTCTGCTTATTTTAACAAAATAATAAATTTTGGAAAAGAAAATTTTTTGTTCCAATTTTTTTTTTCAATTTTTTTTTTCAAATTTTTTTTTTCCTAAAATTTTTTTTGTATATCGAAAATAATTCAAATTTTATTTTTAATTCTGACCAAGGTTCTAATATACTTTAAACAAATAGTTTCAACTTTGCAATTCAGTTTATATAATTCTTATAAATATTAGACAATATTTCAATATTTATAATAATCTATTTGAAAACATTCAATATTCTTTGAATATTTCGTTATGGTACGGGAAGTTCCAGCAATTTGCCTTAAGGCACGATGCCATACACCCCACTAGTTAAATTTTTTTTACTAAATCTCCGGAACCACTAGACCTGCCTTCCATAAAAATTTAATCATTTTTTATCTTGTCAATACAAGTAAAATGTTTTTTGAAATATCAAAATCAGACGATTTGTTCTCCTAAAACCTGAGTTACCGTTTTTGACACTCTTTACCTCGTATCTTCGGACCGGTTAGACCTGCCTTGCCAAAAACTAATCAGCACGTTTCCTTATCAATATGAATCGAATGAATTATTCAAATCGGTTGATCGGTGTTCCCGAAATCGTCGACGAAAACCTGTATCCGCACACACACATACAACAATTTTTTCTAAGGTATGCCAAAATGTTCAGAAAACTTTGAAATGTAAAGATATATAAAAATTTGCATTTTCAATTTTTTGCGATTACTATAACTTACCCTACGGGAAGTTAATAAAGTTGGAATGATAAAATTCTTGAAAAAAACATTTTGCAGCATTCAAGCAAAGATTTTAAGCGCAATTGGTGCCCGTCAAACAGGCGTAGTTGGTCATATCGACGCACTTCAAATGGAATGGTCTGTCGCAGTTATCGCACTCGCTGGAGTTTTTTCTTGGCAGCTTTGCCGGCATCAATTTATTGAAAATGATGCCATACACCCTACTAGTTTTTAATTCGTTTATCCAATTTTACAAGACGAACAGTAAAACCGTTTCTTTAGAATTAGCAGAAAACTGCAAAGTCGTTTACATTTTAGCCAAAAATGCGGAACAAATTTCAAACAAATCGTTCGAAAAATATCGATATGTTCGAAATTTATCTGAATAGCTAACTTTAAATTTCTATTCATTCAATTATTTACACAAATCGACAAGCTTATGCAACTTGCCTTAAGCTATAATTACACGTACAACCAGTTTTTTATGAATTTTATCTACCATACAATGTTCTTAAATTGATACAATTTCTCAAAAAATATATTTGGACATTGTCAAATATACAATGAGTATTGTACGAAATCTGCATCAAAATATTAATGAAACTTAGATAATGAACTAAGGTGAATTTCTCAAATTTTTCAACTTTACAAATTCACCCACAGATGTCATCGTGGGTGCTATCGTCAAACTCTCCCTGCGCAATATAGTCTAAATTAATAACTATATGAGTAAAGAAAGTAATGCAATTAACTTCCGGGCATAGCCCGTCCGACAACTATTACTATCTATATATTACCTATCTCTGCGAACTTGGCCATTCGTATCCATGATCTTGATCATCGTTATTTCTATATACCCAAAAAGGTGAATCAAGCAAAGCACTTGTTCACTTTTTATCTCAACGTGAATTATAATATTATAAAGAAAAGAATAATGTTTGCATTATATAGTTTACAAATGTGCTTTAAAAAATTTATTACTTGTATTAAACTTTTTTTAATTTGTTCGTCCGTTTTTCGAGACCACCGAACTATTAGAATCGAGAAAATTGCAAAATTTTTTGTCTACGTTTTTTTAAAACATCCTGAACCGATTATAAAAAATTGATCGTGTGTGAAAAAATAACTGGTTAGTTTTTGTTAGAAGACTTTTTTTTTAGTAAAAGGCGACTGAACAGTTTATTTGCAAATGCTATTTTTTGCGTTTTTAATTGAATTTAGCATGGCGTTAGAGTTCATACGAATAGTGGTTTACTGAGTTTAAAATATAATGTTTATATTATTAAAGTAAAATATTATAAATGTGTTAAAAAAATATTAATTTTAAATCGCATTGATCAGTTTATAGCAAAATCGAAAACTTCTTTTTTGTAATCAATTGTCAAATATCTAAATCTCAATTAGTGTTGATTAAAATCTTTTATAGCTATTGGAAAGTTCATGCAACTTAGGTCAAAATGCTACATACCTATATATAGTTTTGCTTGGAGAATCTTTTAATAGATTCATTAAATTAAAAAAAATTCCATGCTCTTTCCATACGAAGTTTGATTGAATTGCGCTCTATCTAAACATTAATATTAAGAGCTAAAACTTTCAGAGAATTGTTTTTTATCAATTTGGAACCATTTGAGCCCCTAGGAGCAAGAAAATTCGAAAATTACCATTTTAAGGACCACCCTAATATATATATATATATATATATATATATATATATTTATATATATATATATGTGTATCCTGTTTGGCTCAAGCCAAAAGTGTTGAATGATGACTTAAAACAAGGTTAGAAAAGAAAGTATGATATATCTCATTATGGCACTTGTTTATCTATGGGCACAGCCATGTTAGATAAACAAAATATAAATTAAAAACATTTTACAAATTTAATAACATGGTAATAATAAATTAATAACAAGAACTTCAAAGACAAGATGCTGTGCGGTAAATTTATCGGCGGTTATTTAATTAATCAAAATAATTCTATTTTTTTAAGATGAACTTTATTCTGTCAGTTGTCAAAATGAAGGCAAAATTTACTTTGGAACACAAATCTTCAAGGTTATTTACTACCTTACTCTGAATTTAATTATTAACTATGATGAAATAATACAAATACAGATATAATTAGTTTTTTCAATATAGTTCAAGAAATTTAAAATATTAGTTATATTAATGAAAAGCTACAATTTGTTTGGCTCTTTTAGCATGATTTGCTCAATATAATAAATCGCATAAAATTCCCAAAATAAATAAGTAAAGAATTAAAAACTAGTGGTGCATGGCATCTTGTCTCAAGGAAAAATACAAGAACTTCCCGGACAAAAATTTACTTTTTTGGAAAAAGACTTTTTGAAAAAAAACTTTTTTATTTTGAAAATTCTGAACTTTTTTCAAAGCAATCGTAATGCTTTAACAGCATAGAGACGAAAAAAATTTCATTTTCTATTATTTGCGATTACTATAACTTACCCTATGGAAAGTTAAAAACTAAATAACTAAATAATAGGAATGCTTTCATGTTAACATTGTCTTAACCATAGATAAATAGGCATGGTCTTAACTAATAATAAACTTTGAGAAAATAATGTAAAATGAACTTTTGTTTTCAAGGAACAATACAGACAATGAACTATGCTGCAAATGGTCGACATCTAGCAGATCAGAACTATAGAGCTTGTGTGCGTCAAGAGCAGGGTATGTGTTCCATCGCATATGAACCTTGTCACGAAGGTTCCTTCAGGATAGGGCAGCCGCAAACTACTATGGGGCAAATGTCACAGGCCGGTCAACCAGGTAGAATTGAATTGTAATAATTATATTTTTACTTGTTACTTTACTAATTAAGCAATTTTATTATTAGTTATTATTATCGCTGGATTATTACACATTATGGATTATTAATTATACATTTAATAAGTTATTTCGATTATAATATTTACTATGCACCTTTATCATTGTCTTAGGATCGGGTTCGGCCGATGGCATGCAGACAGCCGGATCATCCGAAGCGGACATGCCAGGTGCCGATGAAATGCAAGGCGAAGAAGAAGCTGCTGCAGATGATCAAGGCACTGAAGATGAACCTGAAGAAGATGCGGCTGAAGAAGCCGATGAACCTGCAGATGAAGCAAACGAGGAATCTGCCGCCGAAGACGATGAAGGGTCTGGTGGAGGAGGCTTTGCTTCATTTTTCCGTTTTCCATCGTTCTCATTTCCGTCATTCTTTAGATCAGCGAGGCAGTTTATTCCGATTCAGTAAGTAATGAATAATATTACATAAAAGCTGACAATTACCTTATTTAATTCGATGTTAATGCCTAATTAAAATAGAAAGAATTCTTTATAGTTATGTTTATTGTTTTTGAAGAGCAATTGACATTTAAAAACAATATCATACAAATCGACTTATATAGAGCATTCACTGTATCCTTATTCTCGACAATCACTGCTATTTAAAAAAAATCGTGATTAATTGTTGTAAGCAAGCTATTATTCTTTAAACCTAGACATTATTTATTAAATCATTCACTTTATAACTTTATTATAATAAACATTATTTACCTACAATATTTATGTAGTAGTGAAACTCCTAATAAATGTGAGAATGATATCAGATTATTAATATGTGAATATCATGAAACTACACTCAATATTGGAAGTATTGCTAAATATTTATTAAGACTGTTATAGTAGCCCGTTGGAGATTTGTCTGTCAAAAACGTTGCAACATTTTTAACTTCCCGTAGAGCAAGTTATAGTAATCGCAAAAAAATCGAAAATGAAAATTTTTATATATCTTTACGTTTCAAAACCTTCTGAACATTTTGGTATACCTTAGAAAAAATTGATGTATGTTTGTGTGTATGTGTGTGTGTGCGTGTATGTGTGTGTGTGCGTGTGCGTGTATGTGTATGTGTTCGGATACAAATTTTTGTCGACGATTTCGGGAACACGGATGAAGCAATTTGAATAATTTAAAAAACATTCGATTCGTGATAAGGAGACGTGCTGATTAGTTTTTGGCGAAAGTAGGTCTAGCCGTTCCGAAGGTATGGGGCAAAAAGTGCCAAAAACGTTAACTCAGTTTTTAAGAGAACGGAGAGTCCGATTTGAATAATTCAAAAAACATTTTACTTGTATTAACAAGATGAAGAACTGATCAATGATCAACTGATCTTTCATGAAGGTCTAGCGGTTTCGGAGATCTAGTAAAAAAAGTAAAAAAAATACCATTTGTTGGTAAAAAATGATCAATATACATATTCACATCAAATTATCAGATAATTTATAGAGATTTTAACAATAAGTATACATTTTGTTTACATTCCTATGGGTTCCGTACCAATGTTTATCCGTTAGACGGCAACGCGGCGCTTTCGCCCTTCGACATTTCGTCTCTATGCAGTTAAAGCAGTACGATTGCTTTGAAAAATGTTCAGAATTTCCAAAATATTTCAAAATAAATTTTTCTTCAAAAAGTCTTTTTTTTCCAAAAAAAGTAAGTTTTTGTCAAAAATTTATAGTTTCTCAAAAATCTAATTTTTTCAGAGTAAATTTTTTTCAAAAATGTTAATATTTAAAAAAAAAAAAATTTTTGGTACGGGAAGTTCCAGCAATTTGCCTTAAGGCACGATGCCATGCGCCCCACTAGTTGTGTTCAGAAACTTTTTGCGATTTTGCCGAATCATCTTAAAATCCAAGTTTGGAATCTATTAGATTTGTTACTACCGCATGGTGCATAAACCTGCTATTAGAGACTTGTGAAACTGTGCCTCTCAAAATATTAGTATTTTCTACTAGAATTTTTTTCAAGAAGTTGCACCACCCTTTATAACCAAAAAGGTAGAATTTAAAAAAGGTTATATTCTTACAGGTAAAAGTAGATCAGTTAGTTGATTCTTATTTTTCGATAATTATATCCATCAAAACGGTGTTTGTATGCAAAAGGTTTAATATTATAAAAAAATTTGTAAAACATAATATCATTAAAAATGGAATAGAAATATCAATGTAAATAAAAATGGAAAATTCTCTGCATTTCCTAAATGTTCAAAAAGCACGTTTTTTTTGGAAAAATCAACGTGTAATTGTGCTCACACAGGACTACTAATGGTAACTACTAACTTATTGGTAACTCTTGCTTAAATCAGTTTTTTTCTTTTATTGTGTTGAAATATGGCTTCATCGTGGATTACTGGTTAGAGCTAGGGGTTTCAAACCAGATGTTCCCGGTTTTCACTTCTTTCACAACAGACATCGGTTTTCACTTGAAAATAGAGATAGCAGCATGTGTTCAAGTTAGCCTTTACGCGGCATTGGAGTATCTAATAATAAGTCATCGGTATTAATCTCAATAATAAATTCATCAAAAAGAGTAAGATTAACCGTTGGATTGCTATCTGTAAAACCATTTTATCAAGAAGTCGCACAACAAGCTTGTAGGATTATTTGTTATAATATAAAAAACGTGTGGAAATGAAAGTATTAATGTAAATTAAATTTTTGTTCTGAATGAATCTTTTAAAAATAGATTTTTTTTAACTGCATTCTGGCGGTATTGTATAAATCCAAATCTGATTTTGAAAATTAAAAATATTTTTTAATTTTTTTGTGTTTCCTTCTAGATGTACAGATCGAATAACGATGCCCTGCGTGGTGGAGGATTTTCTTAGCGCCGAAGGTGGCCAACCATCGCCCCTGTGCGAGCCAGTTCATTGTGGTCTGTCTCTGTGTAATGCTGCGATGTCGCCTTGCAGATTGGAGTCGAGTGTTACGCCTTTTGGTATAGGAGTTCATTTCGGACCAGGCGAACCCGGCAAAGGCAGCCCAGAAGACAACATAGGAGCATGTCTCCGATACACACAGGTGCCCTGCGCAGCTTAAAAAAAAGTCTTTAATTTTTTACTTTAAATGCAAAATAATATAAATTGAAAAAATATTTTGTCGGTTACATATGAATGAGTTCAGATGATCAGATTTTCTGTTGTTAGGGTGGTTTGTTACTTTGCTTATGTTAGGATCTTCACCTTTAGTCAGCATTAAATTGAGTATTTGGTGATGGAGGATGCAATGACAGCACTTCCGTCTCTCTAGGAGACACGTCTGTTTTGCCAATAATGTAGACCTTTAAGATGTTAGTACTAGAATCGGTTATAAATCACAAAATTTATAATATAAAAATTGATACGCAGTTTTTTCTAAAGAACACTGAACTGTTTTGTTGCTTTAGTTTGTTACTATACTTATAAGACTGGTCCACAAAAAAAAGTTGTCTGTATTAGGTGTGCTTATAATTTCTGTCGTTTCCTGGCCCTTTTTACCTTAAATAATTATTAAGTATTTACTTAATTGATCTATTAATCCTTTCCACTCGCGAATTGCAGAATTAATATGTATTTTGCAGCTGGAGTGGCGACATCAGAGTGAAAAGAGGGTTTAGTTTTTTTTTGTAGAATACAGCAGTAATTTGCAAACATATTTTCAGATATTCAATTTCAAACATATTTACAGAATACCCAGGGGAAATAGGGAGTAAATATGTTTGCAAATTACTGCTGAATTATACAATAGATGATTTGATTAAAACTTTATAGAAAACGATAGAAATGATGAGATTTTAATTATAATGCAGTAGATCTGATTTTGTTTTTTTTCAATTTTTAATTTTTTATTTCAATTTTTTGCCATTTGACCCCCAATTTTGATTTTAGATTCGTGTTTAGCGGTAAAAATACTTTGGAACCACTACTTTTATGTGGACCTGTGTTAACATTGTTGTATGCAATTTTTGTTTCACACATGGCTATAAGATTTAGCAATTATTATAAATTTAAGCTTTAAATTTGTATACCGGTGTTTTTTTACTAAATCTAAAATATATAGTTTCGTAATATTTAAGTATTATTAAATATTATGTTCATAAAATATAAGGTTGTCAAATATCTCCCTTCCGCCTTTTTGTATTATAAACCAAGAGCAAAAAAGCGGAAGGGAGATATTTGACAACCTAATATTAATGAACATCCACTGGTTTGTCAATTAGTGAATAAAAAAAAGATATCTTTGGAAATTATATCATGTTAAGACCGGTAAAAAAATTATAGTATTTTGCATTTAAAGTTTGTCTATCATAATTTTCTTATTTTCTTTACATTAGTGATTTCAAAACGCAGAAAGTATATAATGATAAGAATTTATGGAAAATTATTTTTACTTACAATTAGTATATGTATCATAATTTCATTTATGCACCATTATTTATTTATTTATTTCATACAATCATTCATGAACCTTCATATAGTTGGTAAGTAGTTTTATTTGAAAAGTTGATGGATGTTTTACGAGGAGGTTTGGTTTTAAATGTAAATATAAAATATTATTTTGTGCATACTATTGAATTTTATTTATTATAATTTTCATTTGGTAATTAAAAGTTATTATTAACTTAAAAATAAATGAAAAATAAACTATCTGTATGGAAATTTGAATTCATCATTTAATTTAGGATTACGTAGATTCTGTAGATTTTGATTGCTTCCAATTATTTTAAGAAATCAAAAATTGATTTACGTTGAAAAGGGTGAAATATATAAGATTAACAAAATGAAAATTGTGGTAATTGCAATTTTTACAGCACGAACTTTTTATTCAAAAAGAAACAAAAAATTCACGAAATAAAAGTTATGATAGTTTGAAGCTTTTATTATTCAAAATATTGAAATAGGGGTTTTCGGGCATTAGGGAATAAAGCAGTTTAATATATTTACAAAACAAAATTAATTGGGGGATAAACATATAGAAATAACTAAAACCAAATGAACAATTTAATATTATTTTATTGATAACGTTTTCATGTAAGTTTTAAATTATTTATAATTATTCATAATATAATAGCAATATCAGTGTTTATAACTTAAACAATAACGCTAACAATCTCAAAACAATACAAGTTACAGAATTATCTATATAAATTCTATAATTGCTTAGTTTAAACATAATAGTTTGATAATACATCTATGGTTTTAAATTTATTGTAAAAATTTGAATGCAGTACATGACAGCGAGAAACGTTATTTATAACCACTAATATAACAGAATTTGATATGATTATATAAAAAATAATTTTGTTAGTCAAAATTTTCAATTAGATCTGTATCATTTGCAAAATACTTGAAAATAACTTGCAAATAAAATATTTATTATTAACTGGTCTTCATGGGTCACATTTTGAAACCTTTATTAAAATTGGTCAAAATGGGATTAATTTAACTGGTTTGTGTTTTTGATATAAATTTCAATTTGATAATTTACAACTCGAAATATTTATGTGAAACAATTATTTAATAACACACACATATTTAAAACAACTTTTTTTCGTTATTCATTTTTCCTTTATAGAATCCTTTATAGAAAGATAAAAACACCACATATGAAAATGTTCTATATTGAAATCTATAGAAAAATATGGAAATGGAATATTAGGCTATAAGGTTAATTTTTATGAATTGAGGTGGAATAGAAAATATATGAACCGTCGCGATAATTTTGTAAAATAGTTATTAACACCTAACACTAACCCGAATTGTAAAATTTAGACTGTTATATATGCAACATTGTTTGTTAGTCCTATTTATATATATATTTATATTTATTTGAATTCAAAGTTTTCCTAATATTCCTAAGTAGGCGATTATATGCGTCTTCAATGTTAAAAGCCTTTATTCGTGTTATATTTCCCATATGAAATTTATAATAGAAGTCTCATCGTAATTACGACGAGATAAAATTCTTATTCTTTATTATTTTGTTACAATATAATTTGGTATATCATGTTATATATACATATACATATCCATATACATATACATACATATCGTTTGTAAATAAAGTCAAATCTTTTTTCGTCTAGGAAAAATATTTTGCTAAATTCTTTGCAAAATAAATTTTGTTTAAACATTTATTAGTAAAAAATGTGGTCGATTCGACATTAATAAAATACCACCTTCCAATTATTTAGGAATTTATCAGAAAGTCGTTGGTAATGAAATAGATAACTAAAATAAAATATACAAATATTTTGTTTATGTGGTTGTGAAAATAAAATTTTATAAAGTAAGTACATATTTAAACATTGGACTTAATTTTCCATATTTTATAGTTCAAGAAACATTCAAATTTTGTGTTTTCTATATACATTATGTATTGATTATTCGCTATATTAGAATGATTTATACGGTCTAAATTTGAGATGATATTCTACTATTCAAATTTTTCAAATGTAATTCATTATTTACGAAATTAGCTAAAATATTTATATTTGTTTTTGTTCATTGATGTTTTTAGTTAAAATTGCATAATATTTCCACAAGCATGACCAACTGAATCAATCAATTAATTTCAAAGAACATTTTTATTTATAAAAACTAAGTCAAATATCATTAATAAAACGTTAAATTTAATAGTACTAATATCACACGAAAAATGTGGCACAAAAATAGATTTGACTATAAATTTATATATTTATATATATGTATGTATATGTGTTGGTTACGCACACAAATGTATGGAATATAATTTATGTATTTATATATTATGTGTGTGAACATGTATGCGAATGCACATATGTCTATAAGAGAATGCAAATGCACATGTGCGAAACGCATACAATTATATATTATTTAACAGCAAATTTAATCTAATTTAATATTTTGTTTATCACAATCGATGCTTTGCTGGTCCAAATTGTTTCAATTTGTTAAAAACTGATGCAATCGGTACCAATGCTTCAAAATAAGATCCAAACAATGAAAAAGAAGTGCACGGAAACAGTTACATTGTTATCAACGCATGTGATTATTCTATTGCCACTGTTAGCAATTTATATGTAAAATCTTTTTAAAATTCTAACAACTGTAATTTTCCTGAATGCTCCTTCCGACTAATCGTATTGAATATAATTAATCGATGATGTCTTTGAGCTAACAATCGTTTGGTCATATTGTGTGAAGGGGTGTACACATTAGTACCTATGTTCATAAATTTTTATAAATTAATTTTAAAAGATTTAACGTTTGTACTGATCTTGTTTTTTTAGAAATTAAAATTATAATCTATAGTTGTAGAATAAATATTTAAATCTATGCTTGCGTGGCTTTTACGTGACAAACCAGCGAGTTTTTGTGTCTGAAATTTTCCGACACCCGAATTCCTGTGCCCATTCATAGTGACGAGAGATTGAGAGAAAAGAAGTCAAAGTTTCGCGAATATTTACAACCTGAATAATGAAATTGCTTCTTTTTATATTTTCGAAAGGTCTGGTAACTTATATTCTATTATCTTTCTGTTAGAGGAAATTTGGACAAAATGGCGTACATGGATCTGTCACAGTGGCCTTTTTTAAAAATTAGCTAGATTTATTAACTTTTTGCGACTGTAGACATGAAAAAGTCATAATAAGAATTCTGTCAGATGTTGAGTGCCATTGTCACAGTATTGTCCCTGTGATCTGTTCAAACGTGTTTCGCACCTTGAAAAGTTTATTTTATGGGTGTTTTTCTTTTTGGGGACACATTTATTGATATTTGTAATTATTTCAATTCAAATCAATTAACTTATATCAGTACCAGCAATTTCGATAAATTTTATTGCAGTAATCAGGTGTTTGTTGGAATTTTGACTAATTATTTTTGTTCTAATTCGGGCAAAATGATATACTTATGCAATGGACAAAATGATATAGTACTATTTTGCAAGAATTACAGGGCCAAGAAGAAAACCTGTAAAAGGTAATTGGCTTTTAACTTCTACTCCGAAAATGCAAGAAATAATTGCTAAAAACGTAAAAACAAACCAAAAGACCCAATAAGAATTCTGTCAGATGTTGAGTGTCATTGTCACAGTATTGTCCCTGTGATCAGTTCAAACGTGTTTCGCACCTTGAAAAATTTATTTTATGGGTGTTTTTCTTTTTGAGGACACATTTATTGATATTTGTAATTATTTCAATTCAAATCAATTAACTTATATCAGTACCAGCAATTTCGATAAATTTTATTGCAGTAATCAGGTGTTTGTTGGAATTTTGACTAATTATTTTTGTTCTAATTCGGGCAAAATGATATACTTATGCAATGGACAAAATGATATAGTACTATTTTGCAAGAATTACAGGGCCAAGAAGAAAACCTGTAAAAGGTAATTGGCTTTTAACTTCTACTCCGAAAATGCAAGAAATAATTGCTAAGAACGTGAAAACAAACCAAAAGACCCACCGGCATAAAGAAGAGAATTACATTTGTTGCAAAACTCTTTTTTTCATTCTAAGATTGGTCACTATGAATGACTTCTACCCTTTGGGCTCATGCTTCATGTGCTAAAGTTCCAAAGAGGACGAAACGATTTATTTGTGAACTGCTTTCTTAAACATTAGCACCTCAGTATATCTTTACCTTATATATCATTTTGTTCGTACTAAATGGGCAAAATAATTTTTGTAAAATGTTGCATTTTTTCTTAATAACAAACCAATGTTATGGCAATGCCATGTTACGCTCCAACTTATGAATCTGAATCATACTGAATACTGTCAAAATGTCATGTATTTTCTGTGCTTTCAGGCATTTTACACATAAACTGCAACGTCACTCGTATGTTATGAAGCTGGATCAGAAAGACTCCGCTATCTAAGATCGTTTTTTGACATTTGTGCGGTTTCTAGGTTAGGTTTTCCATTGGACAACCCAAAAGACAAGGCCTTACTGCACAGCAACCACATGGCATTAGTCAATATTTAATATGGAAAGTTCTTCATAACATAGCCTTGCCGAAACATTGGTCTGTTGTGCAATAGAATCGGTCTATAAATACAACATGCAAAATCTATTCAAAGGATTTACTGAAAGGGAAACCACCATGTGGAAAAAATATTCATTTTGTGAAATTCTTATTATATTACGAGAAATCGAGCTAATGAGTTTCGACTTTCGACAATCGACAATTTCCTATGTTTGAACCCATAAGAGAAAACTACATAAGTGTTTGAGGGAAATCATATATAAATTTACTGTTAAAGCTGTTTTTGGGTTTAAAACATGGTAGTTTTCTATGTCATGAATATATAACATTAGTAAGTTCATTGGCAACGTACTAACTTCGTTATTTTATTGCCCAAATGCATTTTATATAGTATAGTCCATAACTCAAAGAACTGCCTCGATGTTCGCTTAACTTTCAAAATGCTGCATAAAAAATTTTCAAAAAAATTAGTTCGAACTAGTATACGTTATTAATAAATTTTAATATTTGATAATCATTTCTCAATCTTTTGCTATCACATGCGTTGTTAGCAATTCGTATACCACACAGACATGTATAAAATACTAGTAATATTTTTAACAACAAATAGTTTAGTAGAAGCGAAATTTGATTCAATTGATTTTGTACATTACAAATACGAAATTCTAAATGTAAATATATTATATTGTATTATTCTAGTCAAACTTACGATATGTATTATTTATAATCATATACAAAAGTGAATGACAATACTTACAATTAGAATTTCTCAAACGTTACATCTAAATTTATTGTTTTTTTACTATCAGGGCTCGACTGAATAAAAGATTTTTTTAAACTAATGATAGTTAACTTAAAATAAATATTGGGTGAAACCATGATCGCTTTAAATATTAAAACCTTGCACCTTAAATTAATTGCACCTTAAATTAACTAACCTTAAATTTTATGTAATTTGGACCAAAAAATTGATATATTTATCAAACGTGAGCAACTAAGGGATGAAATGATGATTGAAGTAAATTTTGAAAGTAAATGATGTTTTCTGAAACCTTGAAGATTGATAATTAGTTTGAACGTTACATCACGACATTAATATTATTTCTATTGTTTATGATAATTACATTTCTGGATTGATCGAAACATCTATATTATCCTAAAAATATTATATTTAGATTTAGTATCGATTTAATTCTAAAAATTGTATTAACATTTAGAAGCCAACGAAAGCAGTTTATGGAAATATACAAGGGGTAGCATATGAAAAACAAAGATATT
Organism: Ctenocephalides felis; assembly: GCF_003426905.1. NCBI lineage: Eukaryota > Metazoa > Arthropoda > Insecta > Siphonaptera > Pulicidae > Ctenocephalides > Ctenocephalides felis. Next base: position 72,034,137 of record NW_020538040.1, read on the forward strand.
ATTCATATAATAATCAAGAAATCGATTTCGTAGTTGGAAGTATATTTTGATATCTATAAAGAAGTATCGATTAATATCGATATCTGCTTCAATATTAGTTGTTTGCTTCTTCCCAAACAAAAATTTTGAATGTGGTATATACGGTTTTAAAACTAAGTCATCATTAGTAATTAAAGTAATTTTATTTAAAATATATAAAAAAATAATGCATCTATTTTTCTTGAAACTACCATAATGTAATGATTTGCATGTGTATTTTATAAATGCGAAAAGTTGCTCACGAGTGATTTTGTTGGTAACATTCTTATCCTAATACGAGTGCTTCTCATAGAGTTTTGTGAAGGTAACATTTTTTCAAGAATTAATGGCTTAATTTCAGTCGAACCCTGAATATTGGTATTATTAAAATATCTTTCGCATTTTGCCTTGTAAAACATTAATATGCCTGTTTCTTTGGTCCCTTTCATGCTACAACAATGTTTTTTCCCATATTCCATCACAATTTCAAGCCATTCATTGCCCATATCGTTAAATCTATGATTTATTATGAGAAAGTTTGATATTTTACCAATTTATAACAGTTTAACTTTAAAGTTCAGGATTTTGTTTTGTTCATATCCAATCTTCTAAAATAATATATTAAAACGGATTCAAAATGTATCTTATATACTTGATATGAACAGATTGTTTCTGAAACCAGAACTATGCAATATTTATATATTTACAACTAAGTAATTATAAATGACAATTTAAAATTTAAATGATATTAATATAAATGCCAGCCACGAATACTATGTGTCATATTGATATTTTCATCATGAATTTTATATAATATTAATCAATTTTTGAAGAAACCCGCATATTTAATGATCTTTAGTAATAACTATCGCATAAGTAACTATAAAATATCATGTTAATTAATGTGATTATATATATATATATATATATATATATATATATACATTTGCCAGCGAGATTTTGATTATCTTCTGATATGATACTAGCACTTTTGATATAGCATCCTCATATTTTGAGGTTCGATTTTCAAATATGTCGCCATGAATTTTAGTTATGTAATGTCTGAGTATCAAAATGCATTGAAATTCGAACCAATTCTCAGTAGAAGGCAAGTTGTTCGTCGGTAAAGATTAATATTCGAAATAAATCGTGCCTCGTAAATTTTAAGCGAAATATAATTCTTATGTGATAGTTATTAATTAAATGCAGTTTGAGGTGATGCCATTAAATATGTAGGCAAGTGAAGTGAACTCTCATATTTTTAAAAATATATTGAAATTGTTGGTAGTTCATTTACTTTTTTTTAGTTTTTGTAATTGTGACCTCAATAGTGAAAATTACTTAAAATCCACCTCGTAGAATATGGTATGTAATTTAACATTGTTTTTATAAATTATAATAAATAAAACTATATATATATATATATATATATATATATATATATATATATATAATCACAAAATTTAGCGTCAAAACATTTTTAGAGATTATGTGCAAATAGTCGATCGGACATTTGTAAGAGAATGTGCTTCCTCCACTTTCTGGAGGAAGTTTTAGTCAACTAATTCCACAAAGATACTGATTAAAATATGGCGTGGCTTTTGGCTTTTAAAAAAGACATTTATCAATGTCGAATCGACTATTTTCAAAAAGACATTTTTGAAAGCAAATATGACGATTTAAAATATTGTTTTGCTATAAACAGCGCGTAAGTTTCCACTATCAACACACATTGTGCGGTATTAATGTAATTGTGATAAAACGAGCATAATAACAAATTCTTTTTTATTCATTCATCCATTTTATTGAATCAGGGGTCAGACATTTATTTACAAAAAAATAATAACGATTCAAAAACTTTCGAATATTATTTACTACCCATATAATAATAGCTGCCGGCAAAATAGGACAAATTGTTTAATTTTATTAACAGATTATGTTGATTTATTTTCCATTGTTTTGCTTAAAAATTACTAAAAATAAGTTGATGAGCAACATGAAAGAGTTTAAAATATTTGCGATAATAAGGTATAATAGGTAGAAGTACATTTTTTTTACTTGTCCCGTTAGTATGTGAGCAATGGAAAATCTGGGTTTTATGCCTTATGTATCGTTTTTGATTAAAATACTGGCTTTGATTAGCTTAATAACACCTAAATATTGCATAATTTTTATATTGCGGACATTATTTCTCTCACATCGTATTGAATATTCATTCCAGATGTCCCTGCACAAAAAAGTCATATAATTAACACCAAATTGGTGGATTAGAAAATGAGTGCATAAAACTATTGAAAAATAAATTGAATTACTGATATGTGGTTTTACTGTATATTAGTAATATCTTTACTCTGACACTGAGGGGCCATTTCTGCGCTAAAATACATCATAACATGACGTTGTTATGGCAACGCTATGTTGCGCTTCTTTTTTCATACAAATTTGTAGTAAAAACTGTCAAAATGCTATGTAAACTAATTTGGAAAACGCACAAATGTCTAACGCACAATGTTATCCTAAGTTCATTTTTATGATGTGTCATGATAAAACATGCAAGTACATAGCATTTTGACAGTGTTTTTTTACTACGAATTTATATGAAGAAGCAGCCTACCATCTATTTCACCACAGCGTTCGTTCCAAAATATTCTTGCCATTTCAATATGAAATACTATTACATATGAAGAATAAGAGAATTAAATTATTGTAATCATTAGTTAGCAAATTAATTAAATAACAAATAAATATACAATAAAACAATGGCTTGTAATACTATTTTTTAATGTACATACTGCAAAATTTGATAGCCGGATTTTTATTAATTTTTTTTATTAACTTGTGGTTAAATTGGGTTGATTTATCTTTATTTGATTAATTTCCAATAACAATTTAAGAAATGAAATAGAATACAAAATGCGGACCCCTGAATTACATCATCGTTCACCCGATTAACGATGTTGAAAATTTGACTCACACAGTTCATTATTCAGTATAGGCCTCATTCATTCCATATAGGCAAATATTAGGCAAATATTAGTTGTGCCGATCGAAAATAGAAATTCTTAGCAATTATTGTAAATAGGCATGCCTCGTGAATAACATCTATGAAATATAATTTTACAGTTTTACAAATAATGCTAAATTATTACATATGAAGACACCGGAGCATTAATAGGCAACGGCATATTTTTTCGATTTAAAATTTAATACATTATTATTTACTTAAACGAACTATGTATAATATTTATTAGGTTTCTTGATTGATAAAATACACTGTTCGTGGATAATATGATTGGAGTCTTCGCTAAATGTAATTGGTTCACTGTCGTTTCACATTCGTTTGATGGCGCGAGGATTTAGTAAACTCTTGGCCGATAACGTGTTTTTTGAGTCAATAATACAGTTTTATATCACTTATCACGCCCATCTTCATTTTGTATGAAATTCGCCGTCGGCCTATTTAATCAAGATCTTAAGACGAGGCAGGAACCGCCGGTTTGCTCGCTTCCAGGAAACCCTTCTCGGTGACATTCCTTTGCATCAGGCCCTTGTCAACTAGAGCCTGTCCCTTATCGGCCTGCTGTTTTGTGTTTGCTGCCAGTGCTGGATTCGCTTCCAATATGGCAGTGATTCCAGCACCGATGGCTCCTAATGATACAAAAACATTTTAGTCTGTGATACTAAGATGAAACATCTATGAGGCTCGTTTTATACTAGTGATATACTAAATTTTTCAACATATTTAATAAATGCTGTTTTTCTAAACATTTTTTGCTACTCTTGTTAATTGTATATCACTAGTATAAATATAGCCATAAAAGTTACAATGAAGGCATTTTTATCAGGAATATCATAAAAGTACATGTAATTTGTGATTCTTAATAATTTGATTGTTTCCCAGTAAACACCGTGTGACGTGAGCGTCGGCAGCAACCTGAAATCCACAAGCATTTCTTCGGCGCTGTGACACCCATGTATAATCAATGTGGACTTCAGATTGCTACCGCCGCCTGGTAGTTTACTGGGTTATTACCTTATTACCTTATTACTACCAACTTTATTGGCGAATGAAATGAAGCAATGCTCTGTAAAATATGGTCAATAGATTTTAACAGTTATTCACAAATGTTTCCTTATGAGAATATCAATGTTGCCAATTTGAAACATGGTGGGTAAAGTTTTCCATATGTTTAACATGATAGGCAAAAAGTAATAGTTGCATAGAAAATAAAATGCGCACAAAGTATTAGGTCGCCTTAACGTCCAATAAAAGTAATTATTTATTTAAATAAAAAATGATATTCCTGATTGACTTGGCTATGATGACTATATTCTCATTCAATATGATATAAAATAAATGCCTCCACGTAACTAAAATCTAGACAAAAACGTAATAAGAAGAAATACGATACTCATATAACTGCAAGATTCTCTAAAGTACAGCAACATACAAACTAGAATAAATAACATAACATATTATAAAATAGTAATGAGACAAATCACACATATTGCAAAACGAGAATTGACTTAATACTGTGCTATCACAACACAATACATAACATTGGACATACACGGTTCGTTTCTTATTACAAACAATTCATAGTTTGGACTAGTTTCAATCCAGGCGGATTATACGAGCAGTTTGTTATAGACAATATATATTGTGCGGTACCCTTGTTGATCATCAATCAAGGGTCGAGAGGCAACCATAGTGAACAGTTGTAACTCGAAATAATTTCCTCTTCTCAACGCATAATAGGAAATAAGGTAGTATTCATGTCTGCGTCTTATTGACCATCATCTAATGTTCTTGTCTATGACAAACCGCACGTGTCATCAGCATAGGGATGAAAGCAGTCACATAGGACAATATGGATCCAGAGCCGCATCTTTAAAAGAAAGTGCTTAGGCATCTTCAAATTGGATTCAAATTACTTAAGGACTTAATACCACTATAGACCAGGAAATATTTAATTTCTCTATTGTTCGAAGTCAAATTATATTTTTTTTTTGCAAAAACCTTGATTGTTAATTTTACATATCAGAAGAGTAGCTTCTCTAGTGCGGTTAAAAAGTCTAATGCAATTGTAAGGAACCTCGTTTTGTGTATATATTTCTCGTATTGAATTTTATTCTAAGACTGTAAAATTTAGATAATTTATAACATATAACATGATGAAAATAAGTTTTATTTATTTTCTAAAAACACTTCAAGCGCTTCTGCACAAAACTTGGTAAATAATCAACTTTTTGTAGAAGAATTACTAAAAATTATTCTCGGACATCTATTCACTGGAGTGGCATTTGATATATTATTTCTGTCACTTCAACAAATTTTCTTATTCTTGAAGAAATAGACGCAGATAATTTCAATATATATATATATATATATATATATATATATATATATCCCTTTGGAATTATCTGCGTCTAGGGTAGTGCTTAATATGGATATTTTCGAATTTATTTGCTCCCATAGGCTCAAATACTTCCAAATTGATAAAAAAAATTCTCTGTAAGTTTTAGCTCTTAATATTAACTTTAAGATAGTCCGCACTCTAACCAAAGTTCTTATGAGCATAACAAGAGTAAAATTCCATTTGTTTTTAAGAATTTTAGAAATTAGCGACAAGTGAATCAAAATTGCTTATTTTGATAAATAAGAAATTTACAATAAAAATTTAATATATTTCGTAAAATAAGTATTTACTTAGGAAGGAGAACCAAGAAACTTCGGTTGGAGTGCGAACTATCTTAACTTTAATATTAAGAGCTAAAACTTTCATAGATTTGTTTTTTGTTAATTTGGAAGCATTTGAGTCAATGAGTGCAAAAAAATCCACAATATCTATATTAAGAATTACGCTGATCTATTGAGCCAAACAGAGCGCTTGTTTTTCTAACAACACTCAGATTAATGAGCAAACTCCTCTAGTTCTGTTAAAAACTATAATACAAGGTTTTGTGCAAAATTCATTTATTTTTTATGTATTCTTAAATGTTTTCTTTCCTATTTTATTTTCCTGGTCTATAATAAAAGTGCAAGATAAAAAAAACACAGCTCTTGATAAAACTTCTAAGTAAGGTACTAATGCTTAAAATTGCAGAATTATCAATACATGGAAACTGAGATGCTACACTTAGATTTATGATCAAATGCAGTCAGATGACTAATTCTGTCTAATTACATCAATTCAATACATAAGCGTTGGTGACAAATTTTTGAATTCGTATTGCTTCGTTAATGATTCGATTTGATAGATTTCATGTCGGTGGCGTATTGAATATTGTATAATATATTAGTGTCGTGTGTACTTTGCTTACTGAAGCAGATAAGTTTACATATATTATAGGTGGTCTTTGGAAGTTACAGCTTAAATACGTCGTATAAATTCATGTGTGACGTGTTTACAAACTGACGTATCATAATATCCAAGTAGACCTTCGCATACATCAACAGAACCGAAGAGAACGATATCATGTTGAGTATGTCACATGAAGTTTTAGCATAGTTGATTGACTAAAACACTTTATTATCTGCAATGTGACTAATGTAATTAATTACTCTGACTGAAGAATGCTTCAGTTAGAATCCTTTCGTGTCATATTACTTTTACTTAAGTATGTTACAAGAAAATCAGATTTTCAGTTGATAAATTGTATAAAAAAGTCGGCTAGTTTCATTTTCGTCGCTGGATTGCGTGTAATGATTTACCCTTTAATATCAACATAGCTTACTTTTATCTAAATCATATGTGCATTGGAGTTAATTGAAATAGGTGCGTGTTTCGTATATATTCATGCAAGTTGATTATTTCAAAATCATGCAAGGTCCATTTATTTTATGAGATTATTAAAAATTGCTTTGTATAACTATGGTATATATTCATGATACTGTTACATACATATATGTAACTTTTTTTAATTTCAACAAATTAATTGGCGCATACCCAAAGTGAAAAAAAAGGGAAATTAAATAATATAATTAATTATCTTTTATTTTTTCACTGCGTATGTCGCATATGCTTTGAAGCTGTATATATATATATATATATATATATATATATATATAAAGTTGGCTATCAAAATTTAATCAAAGAAGATTCTCCAATTCTTCAACTGATGGTAATATTATTTAACGTATGGTCGTAATTCATTATAAACTTTTAAATCTATTGTTTCTAACATTAAATTTCCAAAGATATTACATGGGAAATTATCTTATATTAAAGTATTTGTTATTTAGATTAATTAATTTGGATCCCTTTATATTTTGTTGCGTATTGAGATACATTGTTTTTGAAAAATCTGGAATGAATACGTGATAAAATTGCTCTACAATATTAAGTTTTTTATATATTCGTTGATTCTTAAGTTATACATTCAATAATTTTCTTTTAACTTCCCGTAGAGTAAGTAGTATAGTAATCGTCCCAAAATCCAAAATGAAAATTTTTGCACATTTTTACGTTTTCGAGGTTTCTGAACATTTTGGCATATCTTAGAAAGAATTGATGTATGTGTGTGTATGTGTTTTGTGTAAACACAATTTTTCGTCTACGATTTCGGACGCACGGATCGATCAACCGATTTGAAATATTAAAAAAATATTGCATTCCTACTGATGGGAAGACGTGCTGATTAGTTTTGGCAAAGACAGGTCTAGCCGTTTCGGAGGTATGAAGCAAAGAGTGCAGAAAATATGAATTAAGTTTTTGAGAGAGTTTTGTGAGAAAAGGCATACATTTTTTAATTTTTTTTTAATTTCTGAAAAATAATTTTATTCGAATTTCAATTTTAATTATAGGTAAAATTAAAAAAACTCAATTATAAGCTTTTACATTTTGTCTATAAAATAAGAATAATGAAAGTTACAGTATTTATAATAATCTATATCAAAACATGTAAAATTCCTCGAATATTTCATTACGGTACGGAAAGTTTCAGAAATTTGCTTCAAGGCACGATGCCATGACCACTAGTTTTAATTTTTATTGACCTTCGTTACTTGGAGCATTCAGCCATACCTACATTTTTGCATTTTATACTATCTTCATATAGTACATATTTTTACTATGCTATGCAATTTTCTTAATAACTTATTCCATCTTTTTCATATAACCTTGCTTCTTCTTCTAATATTTATTTCTATTTTATCTCAAGTCAACAATTCAAATTCTACTTAATTTCAATCGAACAAATCAAATAACCATTTCGAGTCAGTGTCAGGACTCGAACCGACGTGTTAGTCGGAAATGCTATTGACTGAGCTAGCTAATATTGCCATCATAATCACTATAATTTTTTGAAGCGTGTCTCATAAAAATTTTCATCTGCAGATAAACACCATTGTTTATTCCTAATAGCTATTGATTTTGCTTTAAAATCAAAATCAAAATGATATTTTTACAATTATTTTATGTTTTATATCTGTTTTCTGCCTTTTTAGAAATTACTAGTTGACAACTTAAAATCTGTTTAGTAAAAGTCATTCGGAAACCACTTTTTATTACATTTTGTTTGACGATGACTTTAGTTTGCATCGAACACATTATTATGGTTTTAAAGTGCTTAATTGTTAGAATTATGATTTTATAACAATAAATAATTTATTAAATGTATTTTTGTACTATATGTAAAAAGCAATAACTCATACTTCATATAATAAATTACTTACATTTTTTATGAAATGGCCTAAAAGATAATTATATGAAAATGTCACAATTTTGAAAAATAAGTCCGAGGCCAACACGATTCATTAATAACGACTATAAACAAATGTCAATTTCATTTTGAACAAATGAAACAAACTTATACGCACCTCATCTAAGTATCCGCTGGATTTAAAACAATAAACAACGAAAAGGTTTTGCTTTTTAAAATTTTCTTATATCAGTGCCTAAAAATGAATTCTTTGGACGGTATCGGAAAGATGAAGCTGTTGTCAATAACTGAAGAAAGTACAGACGAAGGGTATTTATAATTTGATATAAAATTCATTAGTTTAATATAAATAATTAAAAAAAACTATATGATAAAGTCACTCAACAAAACTTGAGTACAATTGACGTTTTCGAAAATGACAATTAGAAAAATACTTGCTAATATATTATATAATCAAATTTGGTTTTCTATAGTATCAATTTAGAATAATTTTGGGTTATTAATTTAAATTGATTTAAATATAACATTATGGTAAATAATTATTGTCTTTAGCCAAAATGCCGTATTAGAGATCGTCTCTTCAATCAATACGAGCGCTTTATTTGATCAAACCCCATCTCTCGAAACTTTAAGGTAAATTTGAATAAATATAATTATTTTAATAGATAATAATACGAAAACGAATAATTTTGTCATTTTAACTGTGCAATTTAACTCTTATTTAACCTATCATATTTTTTCTGTAAGTTAAAGGTGTGTTTTGTGGTTTTCTAAAGAATAATTCTTGATAAATAAATTTTAAATATTATAAGGAATCATAAAAAGTAATTGTATTATACAATCGATTATATTTTAAAATATTTTATTATTATTGACATCGACTAGAGATTGGTCTGGGTCCGTGGTTTCCAATCTGTGAAGCGCGGTTTCTCGCGGGGGGTAGAGGGTATTCCAAAGGGGGCGTACAGCTGTACTATAATACACTATTTTCAAATAAATAGTTAAAATACTATTTTCCAAAATAAACCAAAAACGTTGAAATTATATCAGGAAATTAATAAATAAATGATTTAAAATGTATATTGTTACAAAATATTACACAATCTTGTAGTCTGATAGTTTATTTATAATAATTATTGAGTTTTTATGTTAAATTAAATTGTTAAAAAATGGAGGAGGGGGGGGGGCGCAACAATTTTTTATGGGGGCGGTAGTAAAAGGTTGGAAACCACTGGTCTGAGTTATTGTTAGATAGATACTCGCTTTTAATAAAAGTTTTCTCGGCATCACGTTGTTAATTTGAAACTTACGATCACTTTCTGATCACGATTACCTTCTGATTTAATATTGAATTATTTTTTTAAATATCAATTCAGTGTTATTTTGATAAGTGACAGAAAGTTACTTTAAAGTTAGATAGTCTATTATTTTGAGTTTTAATTAAAATATAGAGTATAAAGATGCTACTGGCACTTATTTTGCCAGCTTTATTTTCAACAAACATACGCTACTTTAGAAATTTATTGTCCTTTAACCTTTAATATCTTTTTGTATTTTTAACATTTGTTATTGCCTAATCAAAGATTGAACAAAAATTGTTTCAATATCTTGCATTATTAACTTTAATTTAATAAACCTTAATAAATACACAACCCTTCTTTGCACGATTTTTTATATTTTAATAAAATAAATCAGTGTGATGTAATCAATGCTCTAGATTAAAGGAAAAATATTTTAAAAAATCCTAATGTAAATAAAAGTATGTAATTAATAGAAGTATATATTATGTAAAAAAAAAACAATATGGTGGAAATTTACATCATCATGCATTGCCACATATATATGGTACACTATATATTAAAATATATTGTTCACTAAATATTCTTTTCTTTTTATAATAATTTAAAAAACAATCTTAATTTGATTGATAGATTGATTGCACAAATTGATACCACATTTACTGAATTGGCCGATTGTAAGCAGACTCTTTTTACGTTCACCTCTTTCTTGAGCATTTTTATAAACATTCCAAAAGTTTATAATAGCTCGATAAAATAAATTTAAAAATATGCAAATACCACTTTTTAGACCTCTTTGTTATATGATTTTTGCCCAAAAAGCTATCCATGAGATCTACTTCTCCCATGTGTTTATTGTTCGAACTTTGGCGACCAGTATGATCTTGTGCTAGGAATTTTGATTACTGACATGTAGAATAATATATATATATATATACCAAAGAATTTATACAAATCATAATCTGTTTCTTTAAAAAACAACTAAAAAAAAAAACAATCTTTGCCATACATTACAAGTGGAACTGCTGTATAGTGATGTAAATTTCCATCACATAGTTTTGAAAACTTCATTGACAGTGTTTTGATATAAATTGTACATAAGACAACAAAAACATGAAAACAAACCCTTTTCTCACTTATTTTCACTTTTACTGTATTTTATATCTTCGTTTATTTCCTCATAACAAACTAAGAACTCACAACAAGCAGCAAAATGACAAGTAGTCCTGGTAATTAACAGTGACGTTTGCTATTTTTTTAAAAATTGCATTTTGTTGTAAGCAATGGTCGCTTAAAATCTTGCCAGCAATAACAAATTTACAGTGCAAGGATTTTTAGTACTTTTTTTTGTTGACTAAATATTATGATTGAAATTTTCATCGCCATGCAAAGAAGGGTTAATTCTGTTTATACAGCCAAATTATTCATAATGCAGGGTTTTACTAAAAAACAGTTTTCATATCTTCGCTTAGAGAATTCAAGTATAATGACAGCCTATAGCTTCAAAATCTGATAGATATGAAAATTATTGCTTAATTTTGTAGTTATGGCAATTAAAGACTCATAATTAATCAACTATTTAAGTACATACTTATAATTTTAATTTATATTGAATCAAAGCAATGCCGGCCCAAGTACGCAGGAGGCACCTACAACAACCGATCCTGAGGCTTCCAAGGCCACGCAAAGGATTCAGTTTGTTAGGAACTTGGCACAGTTGGCTTCTGCCCAAATCAATACGGATCGGTATCCATCCGATTATCAGAGGCAATTGGCCAGACGCAGTGCTATGCACCGAAAACGAATCATCGAAGAGATTGAAAGGACCAAGCCTCCTAGCCCAAAGAATGACAAGACTGATGAGAAATCCGAGCACAGTGCATGTTGCGATGAAGTAGGAACTGAAGCTAGGGATGATTTTGGTGATGAAATGGGTGAATATGGCGAAGGAGGCGACGTATACGAAATGTATGGACAGTGGTCCCAGATACGCATGCGGTACTTGCAACCAAACCATGATGAAGCCGAACCACCATCAGCAGGAGCTATCGTCTTAGGAGCTGGTGACGACACAAACGCTGAAGAAAATTGGGACGATCTATAATAATTGCATAACCCAATTTATCAAATATAGTCCACAGCTGTAATTTTTTTTCTTATATATTGCACAAATTCTATTATGTTAAATTGATCTTTAACCTAATGTTACTGTTTAAAGGAGACGTTAAAATTGTTTGTCTTTATATAAAAATTGCATATGTCTAAAAATTCAATAATAAAGTTATTGTAAAATATCGAGACTTGTTAAGTTATTGAGTTAAGTAAATGAATCATTTAGCTGGCAATAGAGGGATGGAATTCTTAGTATTTGAATTTACGAAAGTTATAAATTTTAGTTACGGCAACAAGCTCGACTTCCTATAACTTTTGTGGTCGAATTTCTGCACTTTGTTGTACATTTGAAACAAATTAAATATAATTTTAATTATTGAGTTGAATTTGAAGTCAGAATAAAAGCAAGAATAGAATTAGAAATCAGATTTAGAAGAAAAATGAAACAATCAGTTGTATAGAGCAAAAAAAAATTGAATAGAATAAGATATATATTTAAATTATATAAAAAAGTATAGAATAAATACAAAAGTAGTTATAGAGCACATACAAGCAAAGATAGTTTAGAATATATATGAAGATATTATCTTATACATTAAAATGAATTGCAAAATGTGTTGGTAAGCGCATAACGGTGAGAAAAAATCGAATAATTGCCGGGAAGACCCTAAAAACAGCCCTTTCCATTTTCACATACAAACGTTTTCTAACTAAAACGCAGGATCAATTTGAGCTTTAATTCCTTATAATGTGTAAATAAATAAGGTGAATTAGCGAATTTATAAAGTTAAACTGGTGGATAGGTAAATTGGAGGATATGTAAAATGGTAGAAAGGAGAACTGGTAGAAAGACGAATATGTAGACAAATAAACAGGTTGTCAGGTTAATTGGTAAGCATGTAGAACGAGATGACAGGTAAACTGGAAAGCAGGTAAATTGGTTGACAGGTAAAATGGTGTATTAATAAACAGGTCGATAGGTGAATTGATAGACAGGTGAATTGGTAGATAAGTAAATTGGTGAAAAGATAATTTGTTGGATAGCTGGTGGTTAGGTAAATTGTGAAATGGTAGACTGGACAACTAGTAGATAGACATGTAACAAGACGGATAAACAGGTTGACAGGTAAATTGGTAGACATGTAAAATGGGTTGATAGGTAAATAGGTTGACAGGTAAATTCGTAAGCCGGTAAATAGTAGAGTGATTAACAAGTTGATAGTTAAATTCGTAGACAAATTGTTAAATAGGTAAATTGTTAAACAGATAGTAACAAATACGCATATTTGTTCAACTTCATAATTTAAACAAAATTACGCCAAAGCATGAACGGGTACGGCTAGTTGGATATAAAAATGAAATGTAGGTGGCTAATTTTTTTTTGTCAATCAAAACTTAAGTTTTATATTACAGATAATTTAATATTATTTAAAATTATTCAGTCATTTACGCAGATCTGCAGAATAAATTGGCTAAATACAAAACGGCGACAGAACGTTTGTTTATTGATAAAAATTTATAGGGTAGGGCGGGGTACAAAAGTCCAATTTGACTGAGCAATTATATTGTGAAAACCAAACCAATTTATATCAACAAATATCACATTCCGACCTAAAAACTGACTGTTCAGTAAAACTACCAGCTAATTCAACATTGTATAAATGTATTCTTTTTGCTGTTTTTCAAGAAAATTGTTACCTGGTCTTTTTTATCCCATATGCGGGGTAGAATGGGACGACAGGGGGTTCAGTGTCTCATTCTTTACCTTACAGGGATTTTATGAAATAATAGCTACATTATTCAACCAATGCAAAATATAAATTTTATAGGTACATTTCTTTACAGAGATAACGCTGTATATAACCTCGATTTGGTATTTTGTCAGAAATAATTATCAGCATAATTGGAATAACTATTTATTTAACTTATCTCTTTTAAAACTACCTTTCTTAATTTAACTTACATTTTTATTCATTTTTTATTATTACAACCTTTGCCAGGGTAAAAGTTCACTTGGTCCTTTTGGTTATATAAATTTTTTTTTGAATCTAACTTACAATTAATAATAAATTAATGTAAATTAATGTAAATTAATGTGAATCTAAAAGTTACATTAACTTATAGGGTCTCGTAAACTAAATAACAGTGCTCACAACCAAAAAAAAACTAATAACGAAAGAAAATACTTTTGTTACGTAATTTTAAATATTGACGTTTATCTCTCGATAGCAACATCGTAGGAATCAAGGTACTGACTGATTATACATCTTATATCCCATACATTCAAATATTATTGTTAAAAAAATCTTAAAATTATTTTGAGATATCGGTGAACTTTCAAGCCCCGCTCTACTCTACGTTATAAATTCTAGCTAAACATGAATCAAGTATAGTAACTTATATTTACTTTTCATATGTATATAAATATGCAAATATATACTAGGCATATTTACTAGGGTGGTCCTTAATATGGACATTTTTGAATTGCCTTGCTCCCAAGGGCTCAAATGGTTTCAAACTGATAAAAAACAATTCTCTGAAAGTTTTAATTCTTAATATTAACTTTTAGATAGTGCGCAAGTCAATCAAACTTCTTATGGAAATAGCTTGGAAAAAATTTTGAAAATTAAAAAAAAAGTTAGGTATAACTTAGCGACAAATGAATTAAAAGTAAAAATTCGTGTCATTTTTTATTGAAAATTCGATGCTCCGCAAAATTTTTGAAAACTTTTTCATGCTATTTCCATACAAAACTTTGATTGAATTGCGGTCTATCTGAAAGACAATAGTAAGATCTAAAACTTTTAGAGAATTGTTTATCAATTTGGAACCATTTGAGCCCTTGGGAGCAAAGAAATTCGAAAATGTCCATATTAAGGATCACCCTAATATTTATATATAATTTGTGTACTTAACTTTAACACTACAGTCCCCTTTGAGTATAAATTAAATTCGATAAAGAATCATCGATATTATTTCTGTGACAATCGAATCGTTTTGTTTATCGCGAGTGTCGCACGCTCCGGCTCTCTTCTCTGACAGTTTGATATTTGCAAACAAACGCAAAAGCTCGCTGGGGATTTAGCGATTTTCTTTCTGATCGGCAGTTTTTCGTTTCGATGTCTATTAGGTATTCCCTTTGACACGAAACGATGGACTTTGCGATTCGATGCGACTGACTTGAATCGATCAATCATATCCATTAACCGCACTGTACACATATCGAAATAAAATATTTTATACGACGTCCGATTTCGTTTTCTTGGGTCCGTAGATATTCGATATCACGATTGAATATTCTCAGCCATCAGATTTTTTTAGAGATATAATATTACGATCTGTCCAGGTTAGATGTATCTGTATTTACAATACTGCTGTAGGTATAATACGCAATAAAAAGGTGATTGCTGATTGTATATTTTCTGATATAAACTATACATTTTATCTATTAACATTAAAGCTAAATTATCATTTTTGGCACTTTTTGCCACGTGTCTTCGAAACGGCTAGACCTGCCTCGACCAAAAACTAATCAGTACGTCTTCCCGTCAATATCAATCGAATGTTTTTTTGAATCATTCAAATCGGTTGGTCCGTTTTATCGCAATGATCGACGAAAAATTGTACCCGCATACACACGCGCGCACACATACATATGTACATACATTTTTTTCTGAAGTATGTAATCATTTTAACTCTGTTTTATTTAGCAATCAGAAATACATAAAGATTCCTATGAGCTAAATTGATAATATTTAAGAGCGATACCTAAGAAGAACTCCAATGAGATCTTCGCAGTTTAACAATTAATATGATAATATTATATTAGACCTAATCTAAGACTAAATCTAAAGGCCAGTGTCGTATCAATCTCCTTATGCCAAAAGGTTGAGGAATGTCAACTATTGATGAATTCGAATGTGAGTCCAGTTTGCGTTTGTATTTTTCCTTAAATTCTTTGAACGTTAATTGCATCGTTTTCATGTTGAGGTCGCTGTGAATAGTTTTATTTGTCACGTTCCACGGAGAATTAAAAATTGTACGTAAAATTTTTGACTGAGTTCTCTGCATTATAGCTATATTTGATTTATAAGCACATCCCCAGAGCTCAATTCCGTAGGTCCAGATTGGTTTAATGATTGATTTATATAGAAGCAACTTATTTTCAACAGAGAGCTTAGACTTTTTACACAGTAGCCAATCAAATTTTTTCATTTTGATCATTATTTGCTGCTTTTTTGTTTTTATGTGGCTTTTTCAAGTAAGTCTGCTGTCTAAATGGAGACCAAGATATTTCACTATGTTCCGTTTGAATCTGGACGTTATTTAAATAAATTGGAGGACACGTACCCTCTCTCAGGGTAAATGTGATATGAGCTGATTTGGTTTCATTTATGCAAATGTTCCATCTGGCAAAGATACATGAACAATTTTAATTTCGTTTTTTTTGCGATTATTATAACTTATCCTAAAGGAATTTAGGCCATGGTAACTTTATTAGATAACGTAGTTAAAAATGTATCAAAACAACTTAATGTATGAGGATCTTATTTTGCCAAACTTCTTAGAGAAACATTATTATTAAATGACACACATAAGACTGACATGGCACATCAACTGAAAAAATATACCAATATATAACTACGTTTATACCATGTTTTTGTTTCTAGTGAGCCAAGAAATTTTCAGATTCTATTCCTGATAGGTCAAGCTTTTGAAACATACTGCAAATGTATTGTTTGCGTCGGACATCTGTGATTGACGTGGCTTTCTACCAATTTGCTTATGGCAGATATACATGTCTGACATGACTCGAATAAAACTTCTGAGCGCCAGACAGAAGTGTAACGTGTTCAAAGTTCAGAGATAATTAATTCGGTATAGATTTCAATTTTTAAGAAGCTATGTTTTTGGTATTTAAGATTTTTTTAAACCATCAAAATTTGCTTTTTATTATTGATCTTCCTTTTCATCAATTAATTATACCAATTAGATATGTCCATCAGTTTTATATGATACCGAGATAAATGTTTAAATAATTGATAATTAGTTAAACATTATTAGCAATTACATATTTTGGCAAAAATTTCGAATTGCATCAAATTAATCAAATTACTAATCTTTATAGGTGTTTTCATATATTTCAAATTATACTTATAATTACAATTCTATTCATATTTTTTCATATATACGAGTATTCACTTTCCCCTGATATTGTGTTGAAAATTCGTGGATAAAAGGTATTCTGATAGTATTGATTTTATTTCCAAATAGCACAAAATTATACAAAATGATTAATTTTGTAGCAATTATCTCTATATATCGGAAAGTTTATGCAACTTGCCTCTATACAAAATGCCAGTTCAACATTGTTTGCAGCACTTGCATAACAATTATAATAGTATTGTGTTAATTGTTACAATAATTCAAAGTCAGTAATTTAATTTACAGCTGAGATATTTCTCTATTCGACGATATATATGTTCGTGTCTGTGAGGTCTATTCGCATGTGGAACGCATATAAACATATTTAAGAGGTATTTTCTGCGCCATCGATTTTCAACATATTTCAGAACGTTTTGTACAAACAACCTTTGTAATCACATGCTTAGGTACATCCTGGCATGTGCTGAATACTTTTACAATGCATGAATGACTTTGGTGCTAATGTTTGTTTGTATTAAAATATTCTCGAAATTATATTCTCAGAATATAAAAATAAAATTTAATTATCGATTTTTCTGCGTACTCGTTATTTCATGATACCAATTATTGCTTCTAAAATAATCTTAGTCTAATAAGATCTAAGAGAATGAATATTTCAAGTTAAATAATGAGGTTCGCATAGGCACTTTCACTTATTAAAAGCTATTTTTTGTAATTTATCCCGACGCCCTTCGAAAATATAGAACTCTTCCACGCATTAATTGTTATAGCTCAATTAAAGTTCATAGGTTTGATAACCGCCTTGAGCAGCCTGATGTCAAGCAGTAGGAACACTGGTGTTAGAAATATAGATAGCAATATATTTTCGAATAAAAATATCCCCGATTCGGCATTGCTCTATCTATCCATAATAACGAATCACGATTACAGATATTGTAATAATATAAATTCGTCATATGTAAATGGGATAACTGTTTGAGATGTCCATCTACAAAACTGACTTAGTCAAATCCTACCAGCTTATAGAATTCAATAATTTTTTTTGCAAATTTTTATATAATATAGTGGTACCCCACCTTGCAAGCTTCATTCGTTTCATAACCACGTTTGCGTGTCGAATTTCTCGTATGTCGTAACAATTTTTTCCATATAAATACTTTGAAATGCCATTAATTTGTTACAGCACAGTTTTTTTGGTAATAAAAATAAATGAAACTTTATTGCTATGATCTAACATATATTCTGCAAAAACATAGCAATACTACATTATCAATATACTAGTTTTTGCGTTTAAAAAATATATCCGATGAATATTGTTTTTTTCTTCAACTTATAGTATTGTAAAATGTCGTAAAAATGTTTCGCCAAACAATTCTGATACTCGACCAGTCGCATATTTTTTGCGCAGATTTTTATCTCGATCGCGAACTTTTCAACTTTGTACCACATTTCACGAACAAATACACAACATTAATATTAATGAATTTAAATTTTTAACTTTAAAATAATTTATAAGGCGGGGTACTATTGTATTTATTGGGAAGTTGTAATTTTGTAATCAAGTAATTGCAAAAACTCAATATGAACATATACTTTACAAAGGATCGAAACTCGGAACAAATAATGCTTTTAGAAAAACCCAGAACACAAGGTGGAAATTCGGACCTGTCCCGGACGTATGGTCACCTTAACTTTAGACCAGTGATAAGGCTGGAGTTGAAGTAGCGATACTGAAAGCAATATTTTCACAAAAGAAAGCGTCCATTAATCACGTGGTCGCTTTTTGAGGATTTTAAAATTACTCCCCCTCTCCCACTAAACATGACGTGTATTTTTAGGAAATAAAAAAATAATATTTTTTATTTTTTATTTTTATTTTAAGTACAATCTATCACACTTAGAACATTTAGTAATTGTTTTGATTTTTTTATTATATGAATCTTGAATGGATGGCAACCCAGTAGCTGTCCAGTCCAGTTATGACTAATTATTTATCTATACTCGAAGTATTTGCTGACATTTTTATTATATATGCAACTATACCCACAAGAGGCAATTTTTACTTGAGGCTATATTTCAGATCTATAACCTCAAGTGGAAATTTGACATCGAAGTTGCCTGATGTCAGGCTTGGCGGTAGCGGGAATTGAACCAGCGAACCCGGGACTAGTTGGTGATAGCCCACGTTCTAACCGAAACTTCTCTCCACCGCTGGCCCAAATCATAATTTTGTTGAAATATTTTTAAAAATTTTTGAATTTTTTTAAATTTCACGTTAAAAATAAATATACGTGATATCTTACTAGATTCCCCTCCCTCTACGTAATTATTCGTGATTTTTTTGTCTACCCCCCTCTCCCTTTAAGCATCACGTGATTAATGAATGCCCCAAAGTTGATTTTGAAAAATAATATGAAAAGTCTTGAACTAATTGAATTCTGATACATTATTTTTTATTGTATCCTTATATAGTAGTTATTTTAAATTACATATAAAGTAATTCAGCATAAATACTTCTGTATTAACACAATTACAAGTTACCGTCTCGGATTTGAATTAAAAAAGAATAGTGACTATACTGATATAGCTTCTTGAATTAATTTTCGTTCTATTATTATCGAAAAATGTTTAATTAAAAAATATTCCATGAAGCATGAAAGTGATTTTTTTTTGAAATTTCATTGTGACAGTGAATCTGTTAATATGCATACAGGGACCGTATTGGCATTTGATATGACCTCGTATCAACGTGTGCCGTCGAGGTAGAACGGGCGGGGCACATGTGCACAATCGCGCGGAGAGAACAGCCCGCGAGAAATTAACATATATATGAAGTGGAAGTGTGGCGGGCGCACGGTGTCGCGCGGTGCCGCGGCGACGGGTCCGCGTCCGGGCGCGCGCTCCGAATTCCAGCATCGGGATTCGTGCAACAGTGTGCGTGGAAGTTAATTTGAATGTCTTCATTTCCTTAAGTATCACATATTCCAAGACGGCGCCTTTCTGTACTGTTTTTAAATTAAGAGGCGGAAGTAAATTTGTTTGCGAATAGCTTACGTGCTCAATGTCGGCGATGCTTACAAACAAAACTGGACAGATTTCATGTGATATTGTTTGCTTGAAGATTGAATCTAATCATGAAATCAACATTCAATATAAGATCATATTCATATATCATATTCATGTATATTATAATCTAACTGATCATGAGAAATTCTTTTAGTTTTTCTCTACTAAAGTGCAAGAAGTATTGAAAATGAGGTGACCATACGTCCCCTATTGGCCGGGACAGTCCCGATTTTCCACCTTGCGTCCCGGCTTCTTCTAAAAGTAATATTTGTCCTGGATTTAGGTGTTTTGTCCCAGATTTTTAAAAATATTTTGATTGCCAATATTTTTTTTAAATATATTTTAACTAGAAAATTTGAACCGAAAAAATGTGCATATAAGTTTTTAACTCACCAACACCCTTCCCCTCCGCTCTCACACACATTCTAATCCGTCGCGGATTTCATCCAAAAAAATATGGTTACAGTAAAAGCTCTTTGCTAGATGTGGTACTGTACTTTTTACCAACTGATTTCAATACGGAATCTGTTAAGCTTAAGATAGTGCATATTACACAATAGTTCTTAACGATATAGAAAAATGATTTTTAGTTATAGTTTATTATATTTATTATTATTATATAGTTATTTTGATTAATTTTGTTGAGGCTAAGGCAATGATTTGTAGAACTTTGTAATATTGTTTTGCTGGTCAGTTTTTTACTGCTTCCTTAATTCAAACAAATATTCAAGTTACATAAGCAATTTGCCCCCTAAAAATAAAACTTTCCATATACGGATTAATATTCATATAAAATTTGCACAGTTCATTTTTAATTCTTCACTAAGATTTTTCAAATTATATTAGGTTGTAAAATATCTCCCTTCCGCCTTTTTGTATTATAAACCAAGAGCAAAAAAGCGGAAGAGAGATATTTGACAACCTAATATGTCACGTTTCTATTGCTTTTAGACACAATTTAAGTGACTTGCTTTTCTTCAATGGACTGGGAATGTGGATTTATTGTCGAATTGAGTGAAATTTTACTAAAAATATATTTTATTCATTGAGTAATCAATAAGGTTGTTATCACTTTATTGGCTTACATTCTAAAACACCGATAGCGGTGAAAATGGCGGAAGTTTGCTTTAATAGTTGAAAATGATGGAATTTACAAAAGATTTTGGGTTCTATACATATCAGAATCCGCAAATATAGGAATCCGGTCGCAATTTTTGGCCACAAATAGCGTAAACGCGAATGAAGGAAGCGCAAATAAGGAACTTCCACTGTATTAGTTTTACCTATTTCAACGCATTTTACTCGTTAAACAAATATTCTATACTATCTTGATACAAATATTTTTGTTAACAATCAATATTAGCCCTAATAGTACTAAGAAGTTGATATTGGGTATGATTTTGCCAGGGTACGGTAGTTATAGTCGCCATAACAGGTAGACTATACTGAAATATACTATACTTTGAAATAGGATCGAAAAGGAAAAGATGAAGCATATATATGTTCGAACAAGTTTAAATTATTGAATAGAGTCAGCCCCATAAATTAACAAGATCTGTAGACCGCATTGCTCTTAAAGAGTCAAAAAAATAAAGGCGCTCTAAACCATTTTTGGTGGATACAGCTATTGCTTCTCAATCCATTTTTACACCCGCTCTTTTCTTGTATGATTTTATGACTAATTCATCATATTTAAGGATAAGTATTTTAGTAGTTCCACGTAGACAAATATTCAAATTTAATTTTTTTTCCTCCCAGCTCAGTGGTAAATTAACAAAAATATTGCTGATCTAAAAAAAAGTGACACACTTGCCTTAAGGCAAAATGCCACATTCAACTAGTTTTATTTGAGATAGTTTTTTTGTGAGTGAGCTTTTTATAACTTTACAAATATGTACTTGATTTTTTTCTAATATATAATATATAGTGTGTAGTGTAATATAGTATGAGAGGATTTGATACACACATTAATGTATAAAATTATTATAAATTGAAAAGCTCAGCCGTACACGTATCATATTTAAATCGATATATATATATATATATATATATATATATATATATATATATATATCGAGTCCGCTTGAACTATTTCGTTAATACTAATATAATTAATTTCTTTTACATGGTCTGAAATATTTTGCAAAAAGAAAAATATTTGAAAATCTACCACATACAACTTCGTAATTATTTATAATGGAACAGTTCTAACATTTACTTATCAATAATGGAATCCTTGCAGAATGTTTTATTTAAAATAGTTGTTTCGTGACAGAAACGTATCAAAAGTTACTTACATATAACAAAATTTAGTTACATATTTGTCTTCTTATAATATTTACGTTTGGTCCTAATTTTCTTATTATTAATTTTATGCTTCTTAATCTATTTTTATATTTGATAAATAAAAATAAAACATAATATTTAAATCAATTATGCATAATTTTATATATTCAATTATTTATAATGAAATAATATAAAAATCTATGTATCAAAATAATAGAATCAGGTTACGTAACAGAATCGTATCAAAAGTTGCTTACTGATGACAATTTAGTAACATTTTTATCTTTGACATTTATGTTTTATATTATTTACATGTTTTTAATTTTACGTTTTTGTTCGATTTTTATAAACTTTGATTTTCTCGATTGTTGGGGTCGAGAAAGACGAGCGAAAGTATTTGTAGTAGACAGAACACTATACCAGCTGAGTTTTGTGTAATCAGGAAAGGGTTTTGGGTTGCTAAACTATAAATAAGCCATAGGAATAAGACTATCATGCCCATTGCAATCAGTCGAAGATGGGCCGAGGAGTTTTTCTTTCTTATAATTTCACCCAAATGGAAGAGTGGAGAAGCCATTAAAATGAATCCAACAAATATTCTATATCTGAATTCGACTAAAGTCGGGTCTTCATACCAGGAATATCCAATACAGATAGCTGTAATAGTAAGAGCATAGTTGAAATGTTGAGTAAATTTTCTTGTCTGGTGTTTAGAGTCCAAAAAACTGGCGTAAATTGTTAGGTAAAGCAGATTGATAAGTATTTTGACTAATCCTGTATATATTCTTGTTGTATCTCGGAGTATCCAACCGTAATGAAAGCACAGGATACTTACAAGAAATCCCCTGATAAATGGTTCAGCTGAGATATTTTGCGTACTCCTTTTATTGAGGATTTCACAACAAATTAACGAGCCAGACATGTATTGCATGAGGGTCATGAAATCTGTCATCACGCCGAGGACATCATGGTGTGGTGACAGAATGTTTGCGATTGTTCCCAAAATTTGAATCATTTTGTTCTTATTTTGCTCTCTTCCAACCCAGAAGTTTAACTGTGAATTTAGAGTTGATATTTGTTGCCAAAATTTTAAATTTACATTATCTGCAGCATTTTTTGAATTTTGTGGATGTTTTTAGTATTTCATTTTTAATTAGTTTTACACAATATGAAATTATATCGTATAAACAAAAATTACACAACTGGCTCCTCCGACCTATCATGACTGTCAACTGTCAACTGATATATATATATATATATATATATATATATATATATATTTCTGTAAACGATATGCAAATAAAAAGAATTATTTTGGAAAAATAACGGAATTACATAGCCCAATTGGTGCGGGAAAAGTTTGTACAATCTTCACAGCCGACGATGTCACTCAATATGTAAATCACGGGTTATGACGTCACACGCCCGGACACAAGCGTTTTAAATAAATACATACAACGTTTCGAACGTGGACAATATTGGCGCTCAATAATGAATTCCAAATGAACAGTTTGGTATTATCGCACCAGGGAAAACTTTTTCAACATATAAATTGAAAATGAATGACCCA
Source organism: Ctenocephalides felis (assembly GCF_003426905.1). Lineage (NCBI taxonomy): Eukaryota > Metazoa > Arthropoda > Insecta > Siphonaptera > Pulicidae > Ctenocephalides > Ctenocephalides felis. The sequence goes on from NW_020538040.1 coordinate 72,058,317, forward strand.
TTCTGAAGCAAATCAAATTGAACATTAACGCGTCAACTAATAAAAAAGACATCTCACTCATATCTGGACTTTCCAGTATAGAAAATATCTTTGGCTAGCGCAAACATTACTTATTAGCCATTATCAGTTTTATTTCGGTCTTGCTTTTGCTGTGTAGGATATGTACAGCGACATTCTTCGTGAAGATGCATGCGATAAAGAATCAGAATGTCGCAATAAGATTTTTTTATGAATTTTATTAAATTTATTTTAGAAAGACTTTCACATAAATATAACAGTTCCCTGATAGTAATAAATCTCAAGCAAATATCTGTACACGTTAACAGATTTAGTACCAGTTTGGGGAAGTCGTATGTGATAAATCCTATGACGTTACTTCACTCGGATTCACTCCTCGGAGTTGTATCGGCGTGATAACTCCGGAGTGAGTTACCCATCTCTATTTTATTAATTAAACTTAAGTATAAATGATTTAATAGATCTCAGCAATGCTAATCGCCATTCTTTGCTTAAGGGGGTAGAAGTCTGGAAGTTTTAGGAAATCGATTTTTCTTGGTATTTTCAAAATTTAAATTATTTTTAGAGATATAGCTGTTTGACCACGATGATATTTATTTGTTGCTTCCTCCAGTTTTGAGAGTTTTTTCTCGATTCTGTATTTTTCGATAGATCCACGATTACTCCATTTCTACTAGAATTTTTATCAGTATTCATCAGTAAGAACTGCGTCCCAATTTGCGGCATTTACTATCACAATTGTAAAAAATAATTTATTCAAGCAGTTGCTTATTTGTGAAAAAACGTTTTTTTTAAATAATCCGTTTTACTATCGGATTATTGGAAGGGCTAAAATCAGGGGTATAGTTACGTGCCAGTTTTTTGACACCCCCCCACATCATCACCTGCTAACTTAACTAACACTTAACTAACTTAACTTTTTAACTGTTTTTGTTGGATATCCAATAAAACAGATATAGTCAACGTGCGCAGAACCACCCAATTTTTGATCAGTTTTTTCTTTCACATTATACGGTCAAACAGACATTTCAATTCGGATTTTTGGACGAAAACAAACGTTACCCAAATTAAAAGGAAAAAGCTCGCTATTTGTTAACAACCAATGCTATAAAACTAAGTATTCAAATAACTGGTATCTGTATCGACATCTTATTTTCGTTTTGTTATTAAATTCTTTATAATTTGAATTACACGTACGAGAAGTTTTCATGCTTGAGTCAAATAGATAAAACGCATTATCGTGCCAAGTTAAACTTTACAATTGTCTTAATCTTCTATGCACCAGGTAGCGTTCTCGACTAATTGTGACATATCATTGCTTTTATAAAATTAAATTACATGCAGATTAAATGTAATACGCATTTAAGTTCGGATAGAAGTTTGGAACAAGTTATTACACTGTACGTTCAAGTCATGGCTATTAAGCGCAGATAGATCTGGAAGTTGACAGAAAATTTATTGCTCTTGGTTTCGTGTCGAGTCAAATATATACGATTATAAAGTTGCTCATGCTGTTTCATAGTAGTTTATTAATATATTTTATTTAGCAAAATCCCTCTTGTTAGGGCGATTTGGTATCACGAAGGCAAATCATAGTACGCGCCATAAGCAACTCTTGAAGTACACTAGTCACGTTTCCGTTCTCCACATTGCGCACGCACACCATATTTGCATACACACTGGAGTCGTTCAGAACCTCTCGGAAATATATTTGTCAATTTGCGAGTATCAGAACGAAGGCTGGCTGGCATTGTTATTGAATAAAAGCTTTAAACGAACATGTGATGTTCAGTGATAATTTTCGCTAACCAAAAGAAAAATATGACACACACGTGTCATAATAGTTTCAGCAATTACATTTTCACTCTTACTAACGCATTGCACATCATGGTGTAATCGAAACATATATACATTATATTTTGACATATATATATATATATATATATATATATATATATATATATATATATATATATTAGGGTGGTCCTTAATATGAACGTTTTTGAATTTCCTTGCTCCTAAGGGCTCAAATGGTTCCAAATTGATAAAAAACAATTCTTTGAAAGTTTAGCTCTTCATATCAACTCTTAGATAGTGCGCAATTCAATCAAACTTCGTATAGAATTAGCATGGAAAAATTTTTGAAAATTAGAAAAAATGTTTTAGATATAACTTAGCGATAAATGAATGAGATTTATTCATTCATTTGTTCGCTAAATTACATCTAGAATACTTTTTTAAAATTTTTGAAAATTTTTCCATGCTATTTCCATACAAAACTTTGATTGAATTGCGCTCTATCTAAACGTTAATATTAAGAGCTAAAACTTTCAGAGAATTGTTTTTTATCTATTTGGAACCATTTGAGCCCCTGGGAGCAAAGAAATTCGAAAATGACCATTTTAAGGACCACCCTATATATATATATATATATATATATATATATATATATATATATATATATATATATATATATATTCACTTGTTCAATTTCTTCGTAAATTGACGTCACATACGGGAAGTACGGACAAAATGACATGTTTGGTTATATATCTAATTATTTAATTTTTTTAGTAAGAAGGCAGTTCACTAAATAATTTGTTTTGTTCCCTTTGGAACATCAGCATATGAAGCATGAGCCCAAAAAGAACAAATCTGTTTATTTTGAGGTAGGTTTCGTAATGTTTTTTTGTGTTTTATTATTACTTGCAATTATTTCTATTACAATCAACGAACCTATGCCACTACTAGTGATTTGGATCAATTTTATTGAAATTATCAGGTGTTTGATGTAATTTTTATTATTTATTTATGTTTGTTCACTTTCGGACCAAATAACATACTTATACAATGGACAAAATGCCATACTATAATTTTGCAAAAACTAAAGGGTAGTTCATTCGAGGCCAAGAAAAAAGAATATAGAAACTTGTCAGTGATGATGGACATTTAACTTCTACTCTGACTACTTTCAAAGTCACCGATCCACCGGTGGAAAGAAAAAACTGGCATTTTTTTTGCAAAGACCTCTTTTTCTTGTGAGACCTGTTTATGATGTATGACTGGTACCCTTCGGGTTTATGCTTCATGTGCCAATGTCCCAAAAATTACAAAACGAATTATTTGTAAACTGCCTTGTTAAGCATTAGCATCTCAGTATGTTATTAGCTTATATGTCATTTTGTCTGTACAATATGGGCAAATGGTTTTTGTTTTCTTAATAGTTCTTACTTAGTTAAGACTATGTCACTGGTAGTAGCAGCCGTAAAATAAGGAATAAAAAATAGTTTTTTTAATATATAATACTTGAAATATTTGGTTTACTATATACACTTACAAGTAAATTTGCATATGTAGTACACGAACTGTTAGCTTTGCGTTATAAATTTAAACATAGAATTTCTGCCGCAAGTTCCAGCAACAGTGTCATAATGTGGCAAATCCGAAGACAATTAAATTACTAGCATGCTACTGACAGCCGTTTATTTTCTAATTGTAACTTTGAACTTGGTAGTTTAATTGCTATTCTGTACAAAACTATCACTAAATAAAGCATGCAATAATGTCCAAAATAGTCAAGACGAATTGCGTGAGATAATAAAATTACAGTATCAATAACAGTGCCAATGAAAATATATTATCTAAAGTTTCAACTACTAATGGAAATGATAAATGTAGTTTCGAGTATGATTATAATGCCAGAAATGGAGATGAGTTTTTAAATGCGACATAATTCCTAGGTGAGAATAACGGTTAATTGATGTCGTTCGCTGGCACTTGCTCATAATGAAAGCTCGTGCACGTCAGGAAAGTAATTTCGCGGATCGCAAAAACTTAGTAATGGCCGCGAGTCATGGCATTCATCGGGACTTCTACGGAATCCTCCGTGCATTTCTAATAGAGATATTAATACTAGCACTGAAATCTTAAAAAATGAATATCTCAGATTTTTCAGAAGCCGGAATAGCGCTGGATGGAAATTAAATGCACTCATATAATGAAACTAAATTATGCTATCTTCATGTCTTCTTAACAACTTCTTCTTATCAACATATCTTCATCAATATAACTTCGGTTTCTAATTTCCTCTCAATTTGCGTAGAACACAAAAAGCATGTAAGCAGAAGTTGGAGAGGTGGTGCAAGAGTGATAAAAAAATGTTGTGTTGTTTCGGAGTAGAGCACCAATATTTAGTCACGTTACATGATATAGATGAAGTGAAAAGAAATCCATAATTTTTGCAATAATTGATTTAATTATCTGTATCTCGCGTGTTATTCCGATTAAATCATAATAGGCGGCTTTACAAATGTGAGATTTAGTACTAAAGAATAAAGTAGATAAAGTTTTGTAATTTATTGGCTCAGTTTTGCTTGAACAAAAACGGACGCTAGCAAAGAGAAATACTCTATTTTTACACGTTTTGTTCGATAAAGGCGAAAACGCAAACCAGGCGGCTGAAAATGTGAATAGTGTTTTTAGTCTCTAAACTGGAACAACGAATTACACGCAATTTTGATTTTGTTGATTTGCATGCGCACTGGATGGCCAATTTATGAAAATGTCGACAAAATCATGGAGACCAACCGCCATGTAAGTCGATTTCGATTGACTTTACAAAAAACCGTTTGTCACCATTTGAATAAAACTTGATACATAAAAAAAAAATTAAGCAAGTTACATGCAAACCTAATTTTTATCTGCAAATCGCTAGAAAATAGCTTCATTTTTGAAGTGGTTGGTAACTGGAGATGAAAAGTGGATCTTTTACGACAGCGTAAAGTAAAAACTGTCGTGAATGAATCGCGGTGAGTGGGCCGAAATGGTGGCCGAGCCAGGATTGGAATTAGGCGGGTTCAGCAGAGAATTATATGCTGTGAACTTTTTTCTTATGACAAATTTTTTAACTCAAAACTGTACGGTCAACAATTATTCCGTCTAAAGAAAGGCATTTTTCAGAAGCGCCCAGATTTGACCAATAAGAGAGGTATTGTGTTCGATCAGGACAACGTCTGGCAACACACACCGATTATGACTCGTCAGAAGCTCCGGAAGCTTGATTTGGAGTTTTTTTTGCATCTATCTTATAGTTTGGACTTGGCACCAAGCGATTACCATCTGTTCATGTCCGTAGGAAACGGTTTTACTGATGAAAAATTCACTTCAAGAAAGCCAAAATTGACAGTTTCTATATTTTCTATGTAATAATGATATTAGATACCATCAAAATGGCAACAAGTTATCGAACAAAATGGCTCATAATCGGCCTAAATAAGATTATTCTAACTAGCAATTGAAGCATTAATTTCATGTAAAATGATAGATTTCTTCTTACTTCACCTAATATTTAACGTTATCCGCTTTGTTTTATTTCAAGTTTTAAATGTGACAAATTTTATACATTTTTATTTATATGTATGTATGTATTGTTTCAATACATCATGCCTCAATTAAAGTTTTACAATGTCAATTAAATTATAATTGAATGCTTTGTTATAAATTTGGGTAAAACTTTTAGTGTGATATGATGTACTTGTACGGTACATAGCACCTTTGCCTTTTTAGTAAATTAATCCACATTTAACTAATTTAAATGTTCACATCTATTTAAGTCTGTATATGTTTTTCATACGTAATTGAGATTATGTGAATTAGTTGACTTTTGCAATACAATTGATTTTTTTGTCAGGCGTGTAATTTCACAAACATGGTTTGACTTTTAGCGCTTTTAGTGCGTATACGAATATTTAGTCATTAGCTGTGGCAATAATTTACAAATTAAACTTGATATGATAATTTCAGGTACATTTTAATGAAAATGTGTGCATCGTACTATTAACTTCATATAATTTACAAATTATGTATGCTTTTTGGATTTTTATAATTTCTCTGACTATATCATCACTTGTAGAACAATGTATCAACCACGATTTTGTTGATAAAACAAAATGTATCAACCCACGATAAAAATATTCGGACATATATTTTTTTATTTATTTACTGTCGCCGTTTCGGAACTAAATATGTTCTATCATCAGAATATCTGTCAAGAAACATGTTCTTGATAAGATTTAATTTCTAATAAACAATATATTTGAGAAAAAAGGAAAATGGAAGTTTTTATCAAATAAATAAAATTGTGGAAGATATAACATTAAATAAAATATGACAATATAATCAAAATAAAAATGATAAATATAAATGACTGAATTGTGTTACGAAATATTATAAAATTGAACTTTTTTAAGATAAAAGGATATCACGAAAAAACAGAATTAATTACCTGTATGATTGATTATACACTTTTCTTAATACCCATTGAAAAAACTTTCTAATTTTCTAATATTTCTAATATTTCGTTATGTAATCCACTCTTTTATTTCATTATTTTTATCATATGTGTTTTTCGAGATACGAGTTGCCGATGGCGCCCTCGTTTGCTTCTTTATACGAGCAAAATTCATGATACGAGCCGCCAAAAGAGCGGTGACCCTAGTATCACAAAACAACGAATTGCTCCTAGCAATTGTAAAGATTTTCGTATGTGAAGTTGAATTTAACTATCATACAAATATAAAAAGTAAATTATTTTGAAGTTAAAAAATTTAATGTAATTAATTTTAATATTATACATTTGTTTGTGCAATTTGGGACCAAGTTGAAAAGTTTGTAGATAAAAATTACCTCTAAAAGCATGTTATTTGACGAGACATGTCGAACTTATTTTTGCAATACTATAATAAATTGAAAAAAAAGCTTATTGGGTAGTTTTTTTAAACTAAAAAACTAGTCGTAGACAATAACTTATTTGTTTTTCATTTAAACTTTTGCTGTTTTTGAAGCATATGTATTTGATCTTAGCAATAAATGTTTTATTTATTTTTAATAATAATAAAAATACTGTGCAGGAACAAATTAATAGCAATATATATATTTATATGGAAAACATTGCTTTGAGATACAATTGGATATGCTCGTAAGACGGGGTACAACTGTATTGTGATATACGATACAATGTTATTTCTTCCACAATTTAACTCATTTTATAAAAATTTATGATTTTCTATTTTTTTTAAATAAATTGTTTATTCAAATCTTATCGAAATCATGTTTCTTGGAAGATGTCCTAAAGATGGAATGTACCTAGTTCCAAAACGCTGATTGTGGATAAAAAAATGTTTTTTTAAAACACTTTTTCGTTTTTTTGTTTTTTATTACTTATTGAATTCTTTGTTCGAAACTCAACAATATATCCACAATAAAAATGTATTCGCCGATAAACTTTGCAAAAAAGTGAGTGTCGTTATTTTTGAGAAATATCATTCATGCACGGCCGAGCGACAGCGAACGACGTAGCGCGAGCTTTCGAGCGTGCTTTTAGGAACAATGGAATGCTGTGGTGCGCTTGTGCTGTGGCGGTGGGTGCTGGCGAAAGGTGGCTGGTTCCTATGACACAAACGGGAGAAAACACAACAAAAAACTATCCAGAAAAAATAACTTCGGACGCAGAAACAGACGTACGCTGTTCGCGCCTCGTCTCGTCTAATCGAGACATACGTCTGTGTTGACCTGCTTGAAATTTGTGCCGTTGTTGGTGCGCCGATTCGAACTGCGACGGCTGCCTGCTTTTCCCATTGGCAGCACAAGCAATAATGAATCATCAAATTTATTAAGCCTTCATCAGATAATTCTACCTACTACGATACAAAAGAATATCGCAACAGTATGATTGATAAGTGCAAATTCTTGCTTTGTGGATTTAATTAACTGCTAATAAAACTGCACGAAGATACGTGATCGTCTTGAGTGATTGCGTGATTCAGCACATATATAGTGGTGCCATTGATTAGAAAGGAGAAAAATATGCATGGGCTTTTATTCATTTCCTTATTATTCTTCCATTTTCGTACATTGGCAAACAACTTTTATATTACATTTATACTTCATATAACAAATAATAATTTTTACGACCATCTGTATTTTATTTGCATTTATTATATATTCTGTTATGTTGCAGAAAACCAATAAAATGCTATGAATTCAAACTTCGTGCATATTTTTCAATCATAAACAATACACATTTTTGAATTGCTTTATACACGTATGAGTTATGAGTTTGATATAAAATGCTTATTACAATATGGTTACATTTGCATTTAATTGAAACTGTTCATAACAGAATAATTGAGTTTATGTTAACAGAAATACAAGCTTTTCGAATAAAGCCAGTTTTATATCGTTGCAATATCCAAGAAAAAAGTTACGTCATGAGATGTTAGTGTTTCAAAACTCGAATATTATATCGATATATGTATATATAAGGTAAGGCGGGACACAAAGGTCCAATTTAAATTTGAGCAAATATTGAGAAAACTAAACCAATTATATCACAAATAATAATACAAATCAAAAAATACTTCGAACCAATTCATCATTGTAGAAATAAGTTTTTTTATTGGTTGTCACTTGGTTCATTTTTACCCACTAGGCAAAATGGGACAGCCAGGGGGCAAACAGGTCTAATATCTTCCTTTTAAATTCAAAGAATAAGCTACGTTATTCAATCTCAACCAATGCTGAATAAAATTCAATTGTTTTTTTTACAGAGATTATAATGTAATCATCCTAGATCTGGAATTTTGACAGAAATACTCATAAGCAGAGTTGGAATAACTATTTATTTAATTTATCCCTTGTAAAATTGCTTTTTTTAACTTAATTTAGTTTGTTAATTAATATTTTTCATTGTTAACACTTTTGCCAGGGTTAAAAACTCAAATGGTCATTTATGCCCCACCTACATATAAACTTTATTATAAAATATTGTAAAACAATTGAATAGCGCATACTTAAAAATTGTATTAAGGTTTCGTAAACTAAACACAATAACTAAAAAAACTGACAACGAAAGAAAATAATTTTGTTAGGGATTTTCAAACATCTCCTGATAGCAACGCCATAAGAATCAAGGTGATGACTTGGTTATACACCTTTTGCTTTCTACTTTTAAATATTGTCATCAGAAAATTCCTAATTTTACTTGTTCATGAAATATCGGTAGTAAACTTTTCTGGACTTTTAAACCCCGCTCTATCTTATAATAATAAGAAATTGGTGACTGCTTTAAACAAGGAACAAAGTAATTATTAGTTAATAATAGTTATTTATTATTATTTATAAGTTTAACTAAATTATTATGAAAATTCATAAATTACTACAATATAAATTTTACAAAGCACTAATTGAACAAACGCATTGAAGCTTTAATAGAAATAAATTCGAAAAATATAAATAATATGGAAAAATTGTCGACGTATATTCGACATATCAGTTTCATATTAGTCATAAACCGCTTAATAAAATTTTACTCATCTAAATTATTTACATAGCTCAATATATATCATTAAGTAAAATTAATTTATTGTAGTACTATTGTTCAATATCTTGTTTAATTTACCTTACAGTAACACTAACAATGTGAATTGACGTGAATTGTGTATATTAGGTGGTTTGTGGAAACGTACCCAATAACTTCAGTAGTTGTTGATATCATATATACATGATTCATGATATCATACATTAATTGGGAACAAATTTATACAATGCTCATTTGATTGAATACTTCACATATTGATTAATAGAGAAACCGCTTGTTTCTATTCTAAATTTGAGAATAAATTCGAATCACTAAATCATAATTTTTCACCCTGATTAAGAAAATTAGATATTCTTGTCTATGGCATGTAGAATACGCTCGATTTTATACGTAAGTAATTATAGAGAATTGATATTTTTTTCATCTATTAAATAAATGGACAAGGGTAATATTAAGAAGTGTGATTTTTTTTTCTTTGTTTGCCAACCGACTATTTTTTCATAAAATAGATATTAGCTAGATATGGTGAAGTTATAGGTATGGATATACATATATCTATATATAAATATATACCATGAAGCCAACTCTTCAGTAAGTTAGACCGTAACGTAGCGTTGTTATGGCAACGTTAGGTCACGCTTCTTTCTTGGCACTAAAAGCTTCCAAAATGCTATGTATTTGCGGTGCAGTCAGACGTTTCAGATATAAAAACTTGGAATACGAACAAACGTAATTTTTTTTATCATAATTGCAACTTTATGACGTGCATTTATAGGTTTTATATGTAAAACGCCTGATCGCACAGCAAATACACAGCATTTTGACAGTTTTTAGTATCAAGAAAGCAGCGTAACAAAGCGTCGCCACAACTACGCTACGTTACGGTATATTTTACCGGCAAATTGACCCCTATATATGAATACTAAATTATTGTAAATGAAATGCACTAGTTAAAATTGTATCAATTATAGGATTTTATATTTTTACTCGATTTTTTTTATTATGAAACTATCAAGTATATTATAATTTAACTATGCGCGAGCTTTTGATGAAATTTACTAACCTACTTTAGTACATTTTGTTAAAGGTTGGTCTTTGAGAGTTGATCAATTTTAAAAATTTTGAATCCATAGTTTAACAAATAGTCTTTGTGTAACAAATAGAAATTGTGTCATTATTTTTGACTTTGGTTCTAGAAATGTGATTTACGGTTGTGGTTCCACAGTTTAAATGAACAAAAATAATAAAAATAAACCACGAAAAATCATCAGTGTGACCAAAGCTTCAGACTGTACTTAAAAGCTCATATTTTATAAACTACGTGGGGTAAATTGTTTCCAACATCTCAATAATGACAATTACTATCAAAGTGAATACTATCATATACTATCAATGATATCACCCCGTTTCGGCTTGACGTTGAGTGCTGGAACAACCCTGTATATATTATAAACAACAACTAAATTGATAATTGACATTGGATTAATATTATAATATTTTTTAATAATTTTTCATCTATTTTTTCTCCTCTGATCGGTATTTGTTCGCCCATAATTTCCATCATGCTACCGTTCCTGATTTCTATTCTATTTAAGACTCGCGCCATATTCATCCGCATGCATTTACCGATATCTCCGTGTAGAGCACGCCGGCATTATAACTTCCATCAGTATGTATTGATTGAGGTTAATATCCGAGTATTTACGTATTGATTTTAAAAAGAGCCGTTCTTTAAATATCCACTTTACGTTGTCTCAGAACCGAGCAAGAGTAAATCAACTATATCTAAAGATAGCCATAACCCACACGAGCGTTTAATAATGCATAAGACGGCCGAACCGGCGGCGCCCGTTCGACATTTCATAAGCGCGGCCTCAATTAAAAACGCATTAGACCTTAGATTTTCTGTTTTGGTCATATCTGCTGTAGTGCTTTCTAATAAGTCGATGATTTGGGAAACGAAGTCGAACGGTCGATAATATGTAAATACTTAACACATTCATCATTCATGCTGTCGGTTCGACAAAATCGAACGAATGCATGTATGTTCTCACATTATCTGATTTTGTGGAGTATGACGCTTGATATATGTAGACAACTATGGCTAACAAAATGCCATTGCGGAAATATGAAAAAATTATTAACGTTTTTATATATCGACTGAATATTTAATTTGTTATGTTGCGAGGCCCGAATATTAGTTATGGAAATGTTGGTATATTGGGATAATGAAGAGAAACTAGCTATTTATGAATACTACACGTATTCACGTACTTATACATGTATTTGTAATCTATATGTATATATAGGGTTGTCCCGGACCTTGACGTCAAGTCCAAACGGGGTGGGTGATAGTATTGACCTTAACTGTCTTGAAAAAAAATTTTAAAAAATTCTCACGTTGTTTGAAAATTATGAGCTTTTTTGATGAAATTATGATAATTTTTCATTTAGTGTAGTTAATTTTTCATAATAATTAACTTTTCAATTTCATATTTTAACAAAAAGTCCTAATTCTTGAAAGTTGGCGACCATTATGTTGTTTTTAACCTTGGTAATAGAAATGTTACTCACAGTTACGGTTCCAAAGTATAAATGAACAATATTAGTATAAATTAACCACAACAAATAAAAAAGTTTTATATTTTACCAAAGCTCTAGGTTACACTTACAAACTCATAATTTGCAAACAGCGTGGAAATTATTTTTTCAAATTATATATATATATATATATATATATATATATATATATATATATCACTGATTTTTGTACATTCATTCGATTCATAACCAATTAGTTTAATACGTGAAAAGTTTTCTTTTGTGCTGAGGCATTCAAAAATAGGCAGATTATATTTTTAGAAAATTTTTCTCTTCATTGAATTCAAATTGAATGTTTTTTAAGTGGAAAAATATATATACCGAATGTTATATAAGCAAAGCCTCATCCACTTGCAAAGAAATTGAACCAATCTTCAGTTTGAAAATAGAATTTTAATTAGATTCAGAATTGTAAAGGTTTAATCAAATTTAAAAAAGAAAAATATTCTAATCTTGCACATATTTTTTCACAATTTAATATTTTTATATATCAAATAATCGGTATTTTTTTATTTGTTTCAGTGAATCGTAAAGATGGGAATTTTTTTTGTAAGTTGCAGTTGCCTGGAAAACATTAAAAAACAAACTTTGAATTCATAATATTAAAATAGTGCTACAAGCAGAATTTTAATTTAGATAGATAAAGTTTGTATATGTATTAGTCTTCTGAGACATGAAGTTTGCAGAGTGAATTACACAGTATTATATGTATAAATTAATGAACAGGGAAAGCAAATTGAGTTACATGTAAATATAATTCGAGGTGGAGTTTTTTGTTCAGTGAAAGGAAATTATTAATTACACTAATTACTTTGTTTTACAAAGCATTTAGAATTGTGATGTTTGAATTTGACACACACACATATGTATATATATATATATATTAGTGATGTGCCGACTCGAAAAATTCCCGATTCGAATGATTCGAATCAGAAAAAAACCTGATTCGAATCATGATTCGAATCAACTCGAATCAAGTATATATATGGACAAAAAAAAATCATGGATGTATTAATTTAGTAAAAGTGATCCAAATTTATACTCAAAATTGTCAGTTTAACCTATATAACCGACAAAGTAGAAATTGTGAACATAAATCACTATCAAAAAGTATATTCTGAAAATTATTAAAAATGATGTAATTTTGAGGACGGCTAAAACATCTTCAAATTAATTTACAATAATAGATTACCAAACAATTGTGCATCACTAAAGCATATAAAATAATATTTGGAATCATGGGTCGATTGTTTATTTTTAGTGATGTGCCGACTCGAAAATTTCCTGATTCGAGTGATTCGAATCAGAAAAAAACCTGATTCGAATCATGATTCGAATCAATTCGAATCAAGTTCATATATGAGCAATTATAATTTAAGAGAAGAAATAATATCATTTTAATAATTTTATAAGTGAAATAATTAATTTAGTAAGCAATTAATTCCAAAAAGTGCAGAGATGAATACATTTATATTATATATATACACACATATATATATATATATATATATATATATATATATAATAATAATAATAAACTAGCTACAAATATAACTAATATTTCAAGTGAATTTACAGTAAAATATAACAAAACACTTCTCTATCACTAAAGCATATAAAACAATATTCTTAATCTTACGTTGAACAAATGCATGTGTATATTATTGATTGTTTAGTTTAGATCTAATCTAAACAGGGCGCTGAATCTAACGTCTTACGAATGACTTAAAATTCAATCCACTACTGTAAAGATTGATATTATTTCATTTGTGTGAATTTGCCATTACTTGCATAATTAAAATATGATAATTTTGTATGTGTATAAAACTCGTTGTGTAGTTTATTTTGATAATAATTAAAATATAAATCGCGTATTTATTATCTAAATGAGTTTTTGATATTTCATGAACAAATTTGCTCTCAGCGCTTAGTCAAAAATAAACAAACACTCAAGACCCATACGCACTGCATCTCCATAAGTCGATACGCTAAACACGGACACATGTTTCGAACTCAAGTCGGGATGATTCAGTTTGAGTCATATGAACTCGGATAAATTATACCGACTTGAAGTCGGGATAAGTCGGTTTAAGTCATAGGAACTCGGATAAATTCATAACGACTTGAAGTCGGTTTGAGTCATAGGAACTCGAATCAATTCATAACGACTTGAAGTCGGGATAAGTCGGTTTGAGTCATAGGAACTCGAATCAATTCATAACGACTTGAAGTCGGGATAAGTCGGTTTGAGTCATAGGAACTCGGATGAATTCATATCGACTTGAATGCGGTTAAAGTCATATAAATTGGAGTCAGGTGATACATTTAAGCGTATTAAAGGCGGGTGACTCGCATGATTTAATTCAAGATTTATTTTTTATATTTATTATTATTATTTTTATATTTATTATTATTATTATTTATATTATTATAATATTGAATTAAATTAAAACTTTTTTTTTATATTTATGAAAATTTGTGTTCACACATATTTTATCACAGTAAATATTTCGCGGCTTGATACGAGTTGATTCGAATCAAGTAAAATCTGATTCGAATCAAGTCGTTAAAGGCTTGATTCGAATGATTCGAATCACTTGATTCGACTTGGCACATCACTATTTATTTTACTATGTAATCAGTAAAGGATCGCATCTAAACTGAGAGCTGAAAGTTAATTTCATTAATGTGAATTTGCCATTACTTACATAATCAAAAGTTAACATATTATTTACTGACTTTCTGGTGTTTAGTAATTGTTTCAAAAGAGAATTATATTGAAAGATTCCCGAAACTCGTTTCATAATTTCGAGTGGTTTATTCTGATAACATTTAAAATCTAAAACACTTAATTATTATCAAAATTGGGTATTGATATTTCACGAATAAAATCGCTCTCAGCGCTCCGTAAAATAAATAAACACGCAAGAACGACGACGCATTGTATCGCCCATACGGTTAACTCATATCGCTTGAACTCATATCGCTCGAACGGCTTGAAGTCGGGATGATTCGAATCAGAATTGAAGTCGGAATAACTCGTAACGCCGCTTGATTCGAGTTGGCTCATATGAAGTCGGAACAACTCATATCGCCGCTTGATTTGGTTTGAGTCATATGAAGTCGGAACAACTCATATCGCCGCTTGATTCGGTTTGAGCCGTATGAAGTCGAATGATATAGTTAGTCAATGAATGCGGTTAAAGTCACACAAAGACGATTGGAGTTGGCTGATACATTTAAGCATATTAAAGTCGGGTGGCTCGCATGATTTAATTCATTATTTATTTTTTATGTTTATGATATTTATTTTTTATATTATTATAATATTGAATTAAATTAAAACATTTTTTTATATTTATATTTATGAAAAATTTTATATTTATGAAAAATTTGTGTTAATACATATTTTATCACAGTAAATATTTTGCGGCTTGATGCGAGTTGATTCGAATCAAGTAAAATCTGATTCGAATCAAGTCGTTAAAGGCTTGATTCGAATGATTCGAATCACTTGATTCGACTTGGCACATCACTAATATATATATATATATATATATATATATATATATATATTTGAAGTATTTTGCAGCCCAATCGTCAATTACAAAAAGATTAAAATAGAAAAAAAATTCTATAAACGTTTCGACACTTGATGTGTGTCATCATTCAATAATCAAACCAAAAAGACAATTTAGTAATCAAAAATACAAAAAAAAAATTATATAAAATTTATTAAACACTTCACTTGTGCAAAAACATTAAACAAAAATTAAAATCATTTTTGTGTTACTATGCACAGCGAGCGAACAACACGCAATATTAGGAGGGAAATATGTGCTTTCTCATTCAATTTCTCTTTTATTAATTATTATTAGTTATGTTCTTTTACACAAATTTTAGTGTTTAATAATTTTTTTTGTGTTCTTGGTTTGATTACTGAATGATGACACACATTAAGTGTTGAAACATTTAATATCAACGTAACGTTATTATTAACGTCGACAAAACTATATATATATATATATATATATATATATATATATATATATTTGTGTGTAATATATTTGTATACTTTTGTAAAAAGTATATTTTTCATTCTGAAAATTTCATCGATTTGAGATACTGGTCAAAATTAACTACTAGTATTAAAAGTTCTATGAGTTTCCTATGGATGGATATTTGACTGTACCACATGAATTAAAAATAGGATATTTTTGTCACATCAAATGTTGCATGTACTCGATTGTAATGATGTAAAGTTGGGTTAATTGTATTGATCGAGTATATTTACCAATTACAATGTTAATTCGCGGTGTGGTTTGTCATAGCTCTAGCCTTTGCTGTGTGCAATGAATGGTGGTAATTTCACGTGCTCTACGAAAATGGGTTTACGTTTAATGGGTTTCCATGCGTTTTATTGTCAAACACTATTTTGAGTGCCAAGAAAAATAATACAGCAGCGTCAGCATGGACAACAGGCATGGTTAAATTAGTATGGTAATAATCGTATCGGTTATATAGCAATGCATAGCCGATGCAGTTTCATAGTTGTACAAAGTGTATGTTGCTTTTGGTAATAATGCCTATAATTAATATCATGTTTAGTATCAATTAGTTATATTAATGGTGCATCTAGCGTAATTGGTAGAATAAGGTAATAACCGGTAAGAAGATACACTGAATAGAGTCGGACTAGATGAGTTCTATCTTTTGGCTCTACCCATTTTAGAATAATTATTATACAAGTCAAACATTTGAAAATATAATTATTATACCTCTGTGTGGATATAAATCAAGATAACATAAAACTCCAAACCAAATAAATCGCGCTTGGATATATGTATTAGTGGGAATGTTGGGTTGAAATTTTCCATAGAATGTAGCAAATAAATTCTTCATCATTAATTTCATAAAAAAACTGTAAAATCCAAAGCAGAACATAAGGAAGCTACACATTACTCTTCAGAAACGTTTTAGATATCATTCCACGCATATTTTACGGAAATTCTCTAAAAAAATAGGACAATTTATTTTATACATATATAAAAACTGAATAATTAAAAAAAACTATGAGCTATCTATTCGCCTTATTATCTGACAATAAAAATCTAAATATGCTATGTACTTGTAACATACGTTTCAAACATGTTTACCAATATATCAAAAATAATAGTAATTGAATGTTAGTTACTTGCGCAATTTTAATGGACGCTATAGATTATTTATAATATATAAATTATAAATATTTGGCTCAAAAATATTTACGCCAATTTATTTTAATTTCTTTTTTATCAAAATTAGTGTTCTTGTATCTGTAAAATGTAGTGAATTGTCACACATGTAAAATTGTTTGCATATTGGATAGATGGAAACTAGATCACACATGGATTAGTTATCTAAATGCAATGGATAATTATTTTGCAATACTAACTAATTAATTATTATGGACTTATTAATTAATTTGAAGTATTCGTAAACCAATTTGATAATGTAAAATATTATTTGATACCAAATTATGCAAATCAATAATTTATGTATCAAATATATAGCATTAGTATTCAATTTCAATCATTAGGAATAATTTAATTATTGTCAAATTATTACCGCTGTTAGATCTAATCTAGAATCGCTAGATTTTGTGTTATTAACAAAAATAACTAAAAATGTATTCTGCAAAATTATCAATAGCATTTTGATAACAAATCTAAACAAAAACATTTAACGATCTCAAACCGGACAGAAGATGCTCTATGCTTTCGTACCGTATTGAATAGGTTGACCAGAAAATTTGGTATAACGTGGCATTTTAAATAAATATCGCAACAAATATTAATATAAAATATTAATGATAGTATTAACTTTTAATTTAGGAATCTCTTCTCATCACACGAATTTTAGATTGCATGCGCCTTTTTATCTTACAATTTTTTGAATTCTATAGTAGTACATAATTTAGGACTACTGAACTCTATTGTTCTTCATCTGTTAATATTACATTTTCAAATAAAAAATAGTCTATAAATATATTTGCGAAGGTTTGTAAGATAAAAATGAATTTGATCTCATTAATATCACTTGATTTTAAACTTGAGAAAATAACATTTTAAATAAAATATTGTGTATCACATAACTCTCAAACAAGAACTGGTAAAAATTTTGCTAATTGGATATGTTTTAAATTATTTAAAAAGTCAGACTACTAATTAATTCAAAGTTGTCGATTTCAATAAATTTCCAAACTACTTCATGATTAAAATAATAGCTTAAAAATTTAAATATTTTAAATCAAAATGATTAAATATTAAGCTTCTAATAAAAAAAATCTTCCTACCCATTTTTTTCTATTATAATAGTTATATTATACAAAATGAGTTATACTTTAAAAATATGCGGCTATGCGGAGAGAATTCTCATTGTTAGAAAAGTTGATATAATAAATGAGGTCAAGTTAAGAAAAGTTTTGCGGCTACATATCAAATAACGAATGATAAAAAAGTTCTTAAGTACGTAATGGATGAAAGTATAATACATTAATTACTTACTTTATGAACGAATAAATATAAAGCGAAATTACTCGAAGATCTAAAAAGTTATAATACAAATTTTACCGTAATATACATAATTTATTTTCTTGGATAATAATGAAGTAATAGAAAATCGGTGTACTTATAATTAGTAGTAATTGGTTTAAATAAGAATGCCGTATTATTTTGGAAAAAATATTTGAAATTAAAATTACTACAATCAAAATTATTTTATGATTTATATTATAGACAATATTGTATAATAGATGAATTTAAAAAAAAGTAATAATTCTACTAGTAAATGATGCAGAATTTTAAAGCCTATTAGTCATTGATTTAAATGTGTATTTCTATATTTAATTTTACATTTGTATACTAATTTACAATTAGAAATAAGATGCTAGACATAGTCATA
The DNA here is from genome assembly GCF_003426905.1 of Ctenocephalides felis. Taxonomy (NCBI): domain Eukaryota; kingdom Metazoa; phylum Arthropoda; class Insecta; order Siphonaptera; family Pulicidae; genus Ctenocephalides; species Ctenocephalides felis. The sequence continues at coordinate 72,077,254 of NW_020538040.1, forward strand.
AGTATAACAACAAGTTGATGTTTCAATAGATGTAAGAAACTTGTTACCAAATTGAAAATAAAAAAATTCAAAAAAGTCATGACTCATTTCAAGTATCATAAAAATAGCCTAGCAAAAAATTGTTGGATTAAATTCATAATATAAAAACTAAAAAAAAAACATAATGACTTATTATAATTATAATAATAAACTAGCAAGAAAATGATTAGATTAAGATTTATTTCAAGTATACTAACAGGTCAAAATCTATTTTTTTTATTTTCTTCGTTTTTACTCTATCATCATTGTAAAAGCGCTTCATTAGACGTAATTCTTCAATAATTGATTTAATATTTCAGTTAGAGTGTATTCTGATCTAGAATTTGAAAAAAAATCGATTTTTTTCTTTTTGAATATTGTCAAAGTTGTCATTTTTTTCTTAATTAAAGTTATTTTCGGAGATATAGCTGATAGAAGACGATAATTCTTTTGTGTTCCTTCCTCCGCAAAACTTTAAACGCGTTTTTCGAAAATATCCTTTTTGATACGATGCCCACGATTTTTAAATGCTATTCGACTTACTTAAATTTTACTTAAAATTTTTACAAAGTCTTTATATATTTCTCTTCAGTATAAACTACGATCATTCACCAATTTCGATTTTTACTATTTATAAAAAAAACCTGAATATCTAAAAAAAAATTGTTATGAAATTATTTTTTATACAGTCAGCTGCTTTTTGCAAAAAAGAATTATTGTGATTTGTCTGTAGTTCATACGATAATGACATTATTTGAGATTAGTAATTTTTTTTTCTGATTATCTGGAAGGCTAATACCCATGATGGGCATGGTCAGGTACCAATTTTTGAGATTTCTTACTCCATCACCTTCTAGAAATAATAGCTATTTTCAATTTTTAAATAGTTTTTATATTCTCAAGACATTCCTTTAACTTATAATAAAATATAGTAATAATATTGTTTGCCTGTTTATTTCTAGCCTTTCAAACATCGCATGAAAATTCGTGCCTCTAGACCAGAATACCCCTTTATGATAATCGAGAAATAAAAACCAAGTTTGTGTATTTTATATTTATGTACACTACAATGTATAAATATGATTTAAGTTGAGAATGCTTTCCTGATTAATAGATTGTGCCAAATTGAATTAGAATTAGTTGCCTTTTGAATTAGTAACCTTATTTTGATTGTACCACCGCTCGTAAAATAGATCGTTCACCATTTGTTATTTCAAATTGATAAAAATAAATAACAGAGCTTTATTCGAGTGCTTCAGAAAAGATTCCTAACTTAAACTGCTGATATTTGAAAAGTTATAAATTCGAGCTATAAACTTTGATTTGATTCAAACTATATGTTTACAGTGTTCAAAGCCCGTGTTAGCAAATTTTCCTCGTAGCGATTGGATTTTGATTTAGCGAATGATTCGCCTTTCGCAATCCATTCGATGATTGATTGCGTTCTGCACGCAAACAATTCGCGCCGACCGCGTCCGCCTGCGTCTGGCGTCGACGGCAGTTAATTTTTATAGAACGGCTGCCGGGTGAATTTACCGACACTAAGTAATATTAATATAAGTGATGCTGCGATTTCAACGAATCCCTTATCTCTGGTCAACCTATCCAACACCAAATACAAGTAAGGGAATAATGAAACAAATTGTTTACGCGTTTGAGCGTGCTTTCGTCCGCGCTTTTTCGAAACGTCATTCATCGGAGCTAAATCAGTTTTGACATCTTGGAGCTGAGTTTTTTAGCGTCCTTCAGAATCGGCGTCAGCTCGTGCGCGTCGTCTGTGGGATCCAATATTATACCAGGAATGATGACGATCATGATTTATTATACGATTATTATCGTACGATTTTACAATAACTATATATATATATATATATATATATATATATATATATATATATATTATATTTCAACTAACGAGTTCATATATTATTATATTAGTCACTTTCTGCAATTGAAGTGTTATTAAAATTTCACACGTTAACGAATTCCTGAAATCATTGTGCGTCAAAGCACAATACCTTGAATTATTTCGATGTATGCTGTTTGTTTTATTATTGAGTTTCAGTCATTTATCATAGATGTTTTACAAAAATAAATACAGTAAAGCCTCGATTAACCGGACTAATTGTTCTCGATAGGCAACCGGATAATCGAAAATCCGGATAATCCAATGTATGAAGAATAATGATGTGTATTTATCAAAAATAACAAATACATGCCCAGATATCGACGAATATAATGTTTGTCAAAAAATTGGAACTTCCTTATGTATGAACATACCAATTTTCTTACAATTGGATTACATTACATACATATACTAAACTGCAGCATTATAATCGCGCAAAAATTCGAATTGTTGGTATGTATATGCTATATACATATAAATTAGTCGTAGTTGGTTGACCGGATAATCGCGAATCCGTATAACTGAGCTCTGGATAAACGAGGTTCTACTGTAGCTTCAAAAGAGTTATCAAAAGTATAATTTGCAATATAAAAAAAGATTAAGGGGACGATTCTGCCGTAAATTAGATCAATATTATGGAAGGCTATGTTATGTCAGTTTTCATACAAAATCGTACTAAAAACTCAAATCAAAAGTTATGTGGGTACTGTGCAGTCAGGCGTTTTAAATAGAAAATCTAACCTAGAAAACGCACAAATATCAAAAAACAATGTTATCATAACTGGTTCTTTGAGATATGGCTTGATAACATATGAGTGAAATTGCATTTTATGTAAAACGCCTAATCGCCCAGAAAATATATGGCGTTTTAGCAGTATTTAGTAGCATTTTGTATGAAAACTGGAACGTGACATAGCATTGTCATAACATTGGTTTATTTTACGGCAGAATCGGCCCATACATATATATATCTCTACAAAAATTTTAAAATTGATGCTATATATATTTTTTTTCACTTAAACAATTTCTGGTGTAAAATCTAAATCGATGCTCATTTATGTTAAAATAGAGACTACGGATAATAATATATTCAAAAATTGCATATCAAAGAAAAACTAAAAAACTTAAATAAACTAAATTTAAGTTATATAAAGTTCAAACAAATAGTTGTTTATTTAGAATTAATAAAAGCAAGCTGCATTTTGTTAAAAAAAATGTTGTTAAAAATACATAGTTTTAAGTAAAATCTCAAAGCTTCTTAAATAATTGGAAGTGTATGTTTTACTAAGGATTTCATCATTAATACAAATAATTTATTATTATACAACAATTGCTGTATTCCATCATTTCACTTACGGTTTTCCATAACCACATTGAAAAGTAAAAAATTCGATGTGAATCAATATACATATTTTAAAAATTTGCATTTGTAAGCTAATACTCTGAATCATAGAAATTGAAAATTTATCAAATGAAAAAACTTTTTTTTTTCAATAAAAACTTGCTTCGTCGTTTAGAAAATTCAACAAATGTATTAGAATAGAAATATCTTAAATTGTGAAACCGGACACAATTTTAGTGCTAGTGGTATCTTTATGGATTTTGAGAGATTTTACTAAAACTTTAAAATGAATTGCGAAAATTTCGACTTTTTAAATTATTTTTAAGTGTTATGTATTCTATGGGTTATAAGAGCTCTATTTAGCTGATATGTCCGCATACTATGCTGAATGATCATCTATATATGGAACATCTATATGTTAAGTACATATAAATATTATATACACTACACCCATATATATATATATATATATATATAGGTATATATATATATATATATATATATATATATATACATACATGGTATTTGACCTATTTAATTCGCTTTACCATCCACGTAGTCCAAATACTGTTAATATATATTTGTTTTGAATGTTTGATCAGCTTTGAGATAATTTTATCATCTTTCGCTACGAGTTCAGTTATATCTTCGTTCATTTTAATTAGATTTGCTCATTTTAGGGAAAAGTTGGACATAATATTAGCATACTAGAACGCATTGAATTCAGAATAATGTAAAACATACTTAACACATGTACTTTCAATATAACAATAAATCAACGAATTTGATTTTGATTTCATAAGAGAAAAAATTGTCATTTATAATAATAAATGACTGAAACTCTTTATAATAATTCACAGCATATTCTAGGAATATCACTATTGTCAATGAATTAATTTTCAATATAAAATGATTGCAAATAAAATACACTCTGATGAAAAATTTAATTTATAGATATGAATTGTTGTGCTTCATCAGCCTATACAGTTGCCATTATTAGTTCATATCGTTATTGATTGCATATTTTAGTACTCTATTGAAATCGTTTTCAATAGCATGTCTAATAAAACTAATAATACATAAAATATGAATGCTAATAAAAATGTTTTATTAAATCCTTTGGAAATATAATGACTGATTAAATAATATTGATTTGCTTTTAATTGAAAATTATTTGCAATAAATCATCACACGTTGAATTTATTCATTTCAATTAATATATAATGATAACATTGCGCACTTCAAGCATAGGCATTACAATTGAAAACATGTTATGAAAATAATTATTCATAAAGTCACGTATAAAATTTTGAACACTTGACTTTCTTATTGTTTTATAGATTATATATTATCAATATGACGTCATAGATCTCATTTAAATTTCGAATTGTTATTGATAATTGTATATTAATTAGCAAAGTTTTAAAAACTTTTGCTAAACATAATTAATAAATATTATTTTTCGATAAAAACTGAGTTTGCGGAAATATATGATAATATTTTTTCAATGAAGAAAAATGACCTTATGAAAACTGCAAACGTTTCAAGCCTGGTCTGACCCGTCTTTGGTACTAATTCAGGTAATAACAATACAAATAAATAACATTTCATAAAACAATTACGTTAATTAATGAATGAATAATTAGTGTTAAAAGTAGTTCGGAAACTACAAAAATCAACGATTCATAATTGTACAACATAAAATTTTAGTATTATAACTATTATACTTTTTATATCAAAATGTGGCTCTCAGTATGTAGTGTAGTACATATTGTGTATATATATACACAATATGTATAATATATAATATATATATACACTTGTAAATACACAATATTTTCACAAAATACTAATTTAAAAAATCACAATTGGATAGAGTGTTGTTCGTAGACTGGTTTCTCCATTATATCTTCAACCAGTCTACGAACAACACACTATCCAATTGTGATTTTTAAATCAGTATTTTGTGAAAATATTGTGTATTTACAAGTTTGATGTTTCTTTGTACATTTTAGCATGTAATTTAATGTGAAACATTTATTAATCGATGGTTTTTATACTTATTTCTTAATGTAGCACTAAAGATGGATAAACCTGAACTCGTTTGCAGTTTTAGGGGGCATCCATTAATCACATTAGCCATATAGAAGGGGGGAGGAAGGTTTGGACAAAAATTCAGAAAATATCTAGCAAGATAACGTGTATTTAGTTTTTATCTCAATTAAAAAAAATCCAAAAATTTCAAAAAAATACAATCGTATTTTTAATACATAGAAAACACCCTAAAATCTGAGTTTTTTTGAATATTTTTGGATTTTTTTTAATTGAGGTAGAAAATAATAAGTAAAGTTCGGTGAGGGAAAGGTTAATTTTAAATATCTCCAAGAGAAAACGGGGATGGTGTTCCAAAAATTCATAAAAATTGCTCACGTGATTAATGGACGCCTCCTTAATAAAGTAATTCTTATTTGATAAAAAAAATATTGGAGGGATGTTAATAATAGTTTACTAAAAAGATAGGTTTTGAAAAAAGAAGCAAATATTCCTGACAACTGCTATAACTTGCATCGAACTCTAAATCTTCTTGTTTGATTCAAATCAAGTTTTCCAAGTAATAGCTATGCTAAAAGTATGCGGCACAATGTTCCCTAAATTTCTGAATGTGTTTTAAGGTCGGGTGGGTATGTCCACTTATAGAGTGTGGGTCTCAATTAAGTATGCAGAGCATGTCGCGTTGTGTTGTGACTCACCCATTTTCGGCGCGCATATCATCATGTCCTTGGGATGGTTGGCTTTGACAGCGTTGGATCGTCCTGTGCGATTCGTGTCTTGCAGTTGTTGGCCCTGGGACTGCGGCGTCCCGCAGGAACTCGGCGCCGACCCCATGCTGCCCGGAACCCCTTGCCCTGTGTAGTGTATGTGTCTTGTTCGAATTTAAACTGTTGCCTTCTTTTATATTAGACATTCGGGACAAACGCCCGAAAAGGTCCAATTCGATAACGCAAACGATAATACATATAGACTATGCGACCTTAATAATGATTTTCGGAAGAAAATTGTATTATCTTATTTTGTGTTCCTTTGATTTATATAGATGTTTTAAGTATGTTAATGATGACATATTTGCAGCTAAAATATTTTTGTTTACTTTATTTTGTTTATCTAAAGGGATTATTCTAGTGTAGAAATTAAAAAAATCGTTCTTGCTTTTGTGTCGTATTCTCAAAGTTCAACTATTTACGAATATGTGTACGAGAAAATTAATGAATTTAAGTTATTTTCGGAGACACAGCTATTAAATCATGATCTCTTTCTTTCCTTTTGCGTGACATTAAACGCGTTTTTCTTAAAACTATCTTTTTTAAGGGGGTATTTTAGTGTAGAAGTTCAAAAAAAAATCGTTTTTTTTAATTTCATATTTTCAAAGTTTAACTATCTAAGAATATGGGTACGAGAAGGTTTTTGAAAATTTGAATTATTTTCGGAGATATAGGCATTTTACTGACTCGGTCTCCATACTCGTTTGGCTTCGCGCAAAACTTTAAATGCGTTTTTCTCAGAACAGACTTTTTCAGTACTGTTGACACGATTTATCGAGTTCTACTCGACCGATTCACTTGAAATATTCAGAGAGTCTTGTTTATAGACCTATCTATAGCTGAAACTAGGATTATCCCCAAATTCCAATTTTTACTATTTTTAAAAAATTCAAGAAACTCAAAAAACAGTAAAAAAAACACTTTTTTTTCAAACAGTCGCCAATTTGTGAAAAAAAAAATCTTTTTACTCATCGCTAGTTCAGGCAATTGCGACATCATTGCAGATTAATAATCTTTTTATTTTTTGCATTTCCGATGGCTAGGAGGGCTGAAATCATGTCAAGACTGAGGTGCCAATTTTTTGAGACCACCCACTTCATTAGCTGCCAGTTTTTACAATTTTCAACTTTTTTATTTTTTAATTTTTGTTTTGTATTTTAATAATATTAATAAACAAGTGGTAAAAATGGATAGTAAAAACATTCATTGCTTTCTTTTACAACACTTTAAAAATGACCTAAAATTCATCGCTCTACACTAGAATACTCTCTTAATACGATGCCCACGATTTATCGAGCTCTACTGAAACGATTCAATTAAAATTTTTAGAGAATCTTCTTTATAAAGTTCTCTCTGGCATATACTAGCCTCAATCCCAAATTAAAATTTTTACTATTTTTAAAAAAATTTAGACAAAAAATGATCTTTTATTTCAAACGGTAGCAATTTTGTCATGATTTTCTTTAACTTGATCTTAGTATACCGTTGTAACATTATTCTAGTAAATTCTTTTTTTTTTTTTTAATTTTGGATCACTAAGAGGGCTGAAATAGTGGGCATGATCAAGTGTCAATTTTTTGGGACCCCCACTTCAACAACTACTACTTTTTAATGTTATTAACTTTTGTTTATTTTTAGTTTTTTCTGTACTTTCATAACATTGATAAATAAATTATAGAAAAAAATCTAAAATTTAAAAATGACCTAACATTTATGCCTCTACACTAGAATACCCCCTTAAATACATGTATGAATAAGCGTACGAAAACAAAGTAAACATGTAAAAATAGAGCAAATATTTGACTCTTTGCCTTTAACTTAATTGAAGTAATTTCTTACTTCTAAACCTATGATAGTATCATTCATAATCCTGAACTGCATTACCATACAAAAACATGCTTTTAACAATAGGTTCACAAGATCTGCAAATTTTTTGGAATTCATTCTTTGAAATAAAATGCTCAAAAAACCATAGAATTAATCTTAACTATTTTCTATTGCAAATTCATAATTTTCTTAATAGATATTATATATTATATTAAATTATAATTTTAATGAGCTTTCTAAATTTTCTAAATCTTATATGTGGTATACCTCTATCTCTAGGAAAACTCGTCTCTCGAATTGATCGGGTAACTGATTATACAAAGAATGATTATATATTTGCTTTATTTATAATATTATGTTTTCAAATAGTAAATTTAGTAGTAACGAGAAGACTGGATTATATCATGTTATTTTGTATGAAAGCAAATCGCTGACAAAAAAAAAAATCGCGTCACTCGAAACTCGAAGTTTTTGATCAGTAAACGTCAACATCGGGATTTTGAAAAAATTGCTAAAACGCGTAATGAAAGCTGTGAATTTTATATATATAGTAATAAAATCGTACGCGAAAAATGCACACATAATATGTATAAAATATGTTCGAAAAGTATGGTTACCGTGTAAATATTACATTTATGTTAATTTTTTTGTGATAAGTTAAAACATTTTATATTTTATTTTTATGCGAAGTTATTTATTATACTGCTTAAGTTAATCTGTTGATGACTAAACATTGAAAATGTATTTAAAAAAATTCGCCTTACATCAATTTGACGAGTTTCGATAGAGATAGGTATATGCGAAATACCCGTAAAACATAGTGATTGGCTATTAACTCCATCAATTTTTTATTATTTTTATGTTTTTTATATAGAGATTCATTTAGCAATCAGAAAATTACAATATTTTTATAGAATGAGGACTAAATAAATGATATTCATTATATCTTCGTTTGGTAAATAAATTATATTTTCATTATGCCTTTGTTTGGTACTCACCGAAGTGAATACAGACTGATGTGAAAGAATATTATAAAAATATATTTTTTTATATCCATTTGCTGAGACTCTTATATATAAACAATATAAAATAAATAAGAATTTTGAATAAAAAGTAATTTAAAAAAATAAATTAAAACCGTATAATATAATTTAAACTTATTATGAAATTGCAATCTTTAATCAGTTTTTTACTTTTATCTATTGAGAGTGTCTTCACATTTCAAACGTATAAAATTACATAATATAGCTTTTAACTCATTAATCCATGTACCTATCAAAAGTATTATAATTTTCTGAGACTTGAATACAATTTTTGTTCCTCCCGATTTATAAACTTCATGCATACCTTGCTGCACTTCTTTGTTGAGTAATTCATTTTTCAACAGTTCAAACAAAAGCGTAGTTCGAAAGAACTCATAAATGTAATAAAACAACATTCTCTCTTATTTTATTTGTAGTACTTTGCAACTTATATGAAATTTTCTTTCATAAAAAGCGATGTGAAATTTCATGTTTCCGTTCATCGTAACGAGCTTAATACGCCTAGTCTTGTTGAAAATTATAATTTTTTTTATTAATAGTATATCGAAAGGTTAGAACTTTCAAAAGTCAAAAGTAAAATCTTTATTGTATTTATTTATATTCTGAAAGAATGAAATAAATCGTTCGGTAACGTTTCAACAGATAAACAGCGCGCTTTTGTCTTTTCGCGGATCAGTACGTCTGAAAAGACATGAATTTTGATAAATTCTCCATTTGAAGAACATCAAACGAATATTCGTCTATCAGATTCTGCTGCACTGACGTGACATTATGTGTCATGTACAAATAAAATATAGTATTGTAAGGAACTGAATAAATGCTTTCCGGCATAAATAAAATCTTCACTTGATGTAAATTTATCGGATAACAATAATCTATAAACTGTATATTTGCAAACTAATTTTGCATAGCAATAAATTCAAATCATTGCATTTTTACGATATTACTATAGAAATTGTAAAATATTTAAACGATTAATTTATTTGAAATTGACAAATCGAAATTTCTCGAAGGTATTTAATTAACAGTGCGTTATTTCAGTTTCAGCAATGCATCGCCTTTACGATTAAAAATAAAGCAACAAAACAATTTAAAAGTCAGAAATGTGTAGAATAATCAATTAAAAGCTTTAAAATGCATATATATGATATATCATTTGAAAAAAAAGTGATTAAAAAATAATTGTGTAATAACCTTAAGCTTAAATAATATCTTTACATTATAAAATTATTTAATCATTAATTATACAATTTTATGATATTAATTATAATCTTTTATATCAGTTCCAACAGTTTAAAAAGCCAAAAAAGTATTTTTACTTGGACCATAACAATTACTTGTGAATACAGTGAAAGTAATCTATTTTATACTTATTAGTTTTAACAAGTACTTTTATTGGTACATCAAAATTTTGGAAAATACGTTTTGTACACTTTCAGCAAATTGAATTAAAATATTATATATTTAAGAAACTGAATGATGATGGAAATTGGACTAATAAGATTTTTAACCTAATTTTTTACTTATGCACTTTAAGAAAATGCTTTAATATTGTATTAATAAATTATTATACTCGATTTCTTTTGCAACATCAGTCATAACAAATGAAGTACTTTGAAAATGTCTTCAATATTTTAAACATTTGCTTAGCTCTACTTAGATCGAAAATGAAAATTGAATCACAATACACATATTCCCCGTTTTACACGTTTTCGAATATACACGGTTTTTGAAAATATTCTTTTTTTACATTCAATAATTTTGCAGTTATATTATGAACACTAAACTATAATTTGCTAATACTTATAATAATATTTTCATTGTTTTACTGTTAAAATACAACACTACAAAATGTATATTACAGTTATGGAATTTTATAATTAGTACATAGTCTTAGTACATGATGGAAATATATAGATATGATGGGAACTCCCCGTTTAATGAACAAAACTAAATTTTTTGTGTGCTAGTTTATGTGCTAGTTCGTTTCAAATATCAAAACAAAAAGCAACATTGGTTTTAATTAGTTTATATATAATTGATAGCGTAAATTTATTCAAGGTGAGCAAATAACAAAATTAATTTTAACTAAATCTTGTTTTATCATTGAAATAAAATAATATTCTTATAATTAATTAAATGTGTTTGATATTAAACATTTTAATTTTTTTGTTCAATGTGTTTGTTATTCATCAAATAAAAAACTCACGAAAAGGGTTTTTCTATAGTGATTTTCGTTTAGCTCAGTTTTTTTCATAGAGTAAATTTTTCGAGTGACACGATTTTTTATAGAACCCATCTGCGTGTAAAACGGGAGATTGGTGTATTATTCTTTGCAAAAGCTAAGATAATATAGATAATTTACCAATATCTTAAATAAGTTCAAGAAACCGTTGCCAACAACGTTTTCAAACGTTGTATATAAAAAATGAAGCTGTAAATCACATTACTTTATTATTGGCTCATTTTCCGCTTTTTCTCTTTAGGTAATGCCATTGTTACAAATTGATAAGTATTTCTATTTCAAATAGAAGATTTCCACGTGCATTGGCGGAATTGCTACAAGCGTTAGAACTAAAGTTCGATTTGTGACATATCGTACCAGGCAGATATACAGTCTAGACAGATGAAATAACGCACTCACATATTACGGAATTTCGAAATTATATTCCTAATACATTCCACGAATCAATTTATTTAAAAATATTAATGCCAACTAAATCATGTGCAAAGAACCGTTGTAAGATTTTATTCCGTCCTCTCATGTCGCAGTTAATTGAAAATCTTTCACATTTGAATTGTTTACACCTATCAATATAGTCAAAAAATGCTAGTCCCAAAATTTTATTCTAGCATCTTCTACACACCGATAATTTCTCGCCATTTTTGATTAAACCTTATTTTAATATGCTAACTTAAAAAAAAAAAATTAGATAATTGATTTTTAGCACATTTTTTAATTTATGAACACTAATGTTATCAAAATTTTTCGAAAAATCGATCATAATCATAAATGAATTATAAGGTAGGTGTATACGTTTTTCATTGATTCTTAAGAGTACTTACGTGTTTGCATAAGATATAATACACAATTATAAATAAATAAATACATAAATAAATCAATATATATATATATATATATATACTCTTAAGATATTATCAAGTTATTATTATCAAAAAGATGATAATTCATTTTGCGTTTATTAGCAGGATTCTGTAGCACCTTGAAAAAAAGTTATGGCACAATGTATATAAAAATAAAATAATAAAAAATATTCTTATTAGTTATTAATGATTAAATCCGTTAATGATTTGTTGAGTTCTATGAGGTGAAACGTTAACGCTGTTATAATAAAAGTATACTATTGAACATGCTTTATACATTTCACAAAATATATGTGATAATGGTACTTTTACATTGGCACCACACGTTAATTATGAACATGATGAATAAATATACTACATAAGAACGCTAATGAAGTGAAATTAATCTATTAATATATATGCATACCTTTTAGCATTAATTTGCTGTATATTTACATATGTATTATTTACCTAATCGCATTGATTTTTTTTGGCGTGGTTCTAAATTGGCATGAGCTCTACTGCAGGCGTGAATTATTTTACTTGAAATTGTTGTTAATTTATAATATAGCGTTTTATATAACATTATTTACTATTATAATTAAGCATTCATAAATTTGCTTGGGTTAAATAATTTCATCTGACGTTAGAATGATCGTTCAATAAATATTTTCATAGTAAAATTTAATTCAAGAAATTCGTCAGAAGATAAATCACATTTGTAGTAAAAATGAGATAGTTATAATAAAATACTGATATTTATAAAAAAAATTCTGATATTTATAAAAAAAACTGAAAATTACGGTAAACCTACGTAAATTTTGCATTCAAATATTTCAATCAAATGTGATATTCCCGAATATAGAACATACTAAATCTCAAACCTATAGAAAAATAAATTCATAACTTACTAAGCAAAGAAATTATTTTCAATTATTTTATTCAAAATGCGTGTTATTTTGCATTAGTGTCTGTTTTGATCATTTAAGTTCTCATTTATCTATTTTATTAGAATTGGAAAAAGAAATCTGTTGAAAGTTTGTAAGTGTAATTACTGTAACAATTTGAGTATTTAACCTTGCGTAGAACTAAATTGACGATTAATAACAACCATACATTTATTAACGATAATCGTTAACATAGTAGGAGAAACTAGGTACGATTGTGCCAGGTTACGGTAGTGACAATCGTCATAGCAGCTAAACTATACTGATTTTGATATAGAATCCAAAGGGAGACAAAAAGTACTTTTTTCTGAACAAGTTTCCATCATTGCATTAAGTCAGCGCCCTAAATTAATATTATCTGTAGACCGCATTGCTTTTAAAGAGTCAAAAGTTATTTTTTTCTTATTTCTTTTAATAATAACTGTTACTTGTATAAAATAGGTAACTTTTTTGATATTTTGCTGTTACTTGAACCTAATTAGTTATTGACCAGCAAATAGTTTTATTTTATGTGACATGTATATGTTGTAAAATGTATTTCTTGTCCTTTTTGGTTAAAACTCAAACAGATAAAGAACAATCTAACATAACTAAGACAAAATACAGCAGAGAAAGCAAAAACAATATGTTTGAAAGCAAAAGATTTCATGAAGATTTCTTGTTTAAAAAAGATATTTTGTTATATTATATTCTTGAGTTTCGTTTAAATGATAGTGTTGTGTTATGTTGTGTTACATATTTCTGACCAATAAAAGTCGTTATAAACCAATTTTGGTGTTTACAGCTATTGTTTTTTAACTTATGTTTACAGCTGTGGCATTCGCCCTCTTCTGATATGATTTAGTATTATGACTAATCCATGTAATTTAAAAACAGTATTTCAGCAATTTCTCGCAGACAAATGCTCAAATAACCATTTAATCTAATGTTCTTTCAGCTAACTGGTAAATTAACAAAATTATTGCTGATCAAAAAAGTGGCACAACCGTACTTAGTCTCCTCTATTAGAGATGTTTTGTATTCAGTGTTTCTTAAAAAGAGAAAGAACACTATTGTGGAATTTTGATCATATAAAACTATGATTTTTGGTTACAAATTAATAATTGCTTTTAAATGGGACAATTTTGATAAATTTTTGTACTATCACCAGAAACAATATAATCCATTTATAATTGGAAAATATTAACACATTATTATCAGAAATGGTTGTTAAAAGTACATACAATTATTAAAATCAAACAAAAATGATCAAAAATAGACAGTCATCAACCCGGATACAAATAATGATGTAACCACAGTTATCACGTTGAATTTATATAATCCTTGCATTTATACCGCATAAAAGCAGTCAATGAATTATATCAGATTTGGCAAGCGCGCAATAAATTTTCGAAAATCGTATAAATCATTCTAACAGTCAGATGCGGTGCGGCGGTGTTACAATACCAGTTATCTCACCCGGCAGACGGACGACAGGTCTCGGCTGCTCCACCGGCAACACGCGCCGCCGTCGCTTAGGCAGCTTAGCGCGCGCCTGCGTGTGCGAGTAGTACATCGCAAAGTTGCTCACGATGACCGGCACGGGTAAGGCGATCGTGAGCACGCCGGCCAGGGCGCACAAAGCGCCCACGAACATGCCGACATAAGTCTTCGGTACCATGTCCCCGTAGCCGACAGTGGTCATCGTGACTAGCGCCCACCATAATCCCAGCGGGATCGAGTTGAAGTCGTTGTGTGGGTTTGCCTGTGGGATGATAAATTATCACGTGTTTAGGTATAGAAATGAGTAGATTCAACTGGATTAGATTACACGTCGCTAAGCACTTTTGAATGTTGATTATAGAGTTACCTATGATCTATGCAATGACCATACACTATTGCATAATATATACACAAAATTAATTGGGTTTCTGTATCAATATTGAGATTATTGAGCAATATGACTAACTAAGTTTCATTCCGATTATTCCATAATACAAATTTTGCTATTATAATCAAATTCATTTTTCAATGTAAAAATTATTCTGATTCTGATTCATAACCGTCAATTTTTTTCTTCAAAAATGCCTAGAAGTTTGGGTACTTCCTTCTGCCTTGTGTTATTTTTAACTTCCCGTAGGGCAAGTTATAGTAATCGCAAAAAAATCGAACATGAAAATTTTTATATATCTTTACGTTTCAAAACCTTCTGAACATTTTGGCATACCTTAGAAAAAATGGATGTATGTGCGTGTGTGTATGTACGTGCGGATACAAATTTTCGTCGACGATTTCGGGAACACGGATCAATCGATTTGAATAATTCAAAAACATTCGATTCGTATTGACAAGGAGACGTGCTGATTAGTTTTTGGCAAAGGCAGGTCGAGCCGTCCCGAAGATACGGGGCAAAAAGTGCCGAAAACGGTAACTTAGTTTTTAAGAGAACGGAGCGTCCGATTTGAATAATTCAAAAAACATTTTACTTGTATTGACAAGATAAAGAATTGATCAAATTTTCATGGAGGCAGGTCTAGCGGTTTCGGAGATCTAATGAAAAAAATAAAAAAATATATGCCATTCGGCGGTTAAAAATGATCATTAGACATATGCACATCAAATTATCAGATATTTTATAGAGATTTTAACAATAAGTATAATTTTTATTTTACATTTCTATGGGTTCTGTACCAATGCTTATGCGTTAGACGGCGGCGCGGCACTTGCGCGCTTTGATTTTCGTCTCTATGCGATGCTAAGCAGTACGATTGCTGTGAAAAAAGGTTCAGAATTTCCGAAATATGTCAAAATGAAGAGAACATTTCTTTTCAAAAAAATTTTGTTTTCAAAAAAAAAAATTTTTTTTTAAAAAGTATTTTTTTGTCAAATTTATAGTTTCTCAAAAATCTGATTTTTTCGAAGTAAATTTTTTTCAAAAATGTTAATCGTTTTTAAAAAAAAATAATAATTCTTGGTACGGGAAGTTCCAGTAATTTGCCTTAAGGCACGATGCCTTAATTGCCTTAAGACAGAATTCCACTTACAGCTAGTTAATATTAACTCTTTGGGGACGGGACAGTTCCAAGTGAACCACACCATGGTGCCAAGCTCCAGCCGCCATAGTCATTTAAAATTGCTAACGCATATTTCTGCTTAACGGTGGCTTTAGTTTATAGCACTCCAACTTAAATTCCGAACATATTATATATTTCTAGATTTGTCACCTGATAAACAAAATATTTTTCTTTATAAACTATTCAGTTTGGTTTATTAACATTTAGTTCCTCGAGGGCTTGCCCGTAGGTGAGCAGTTAAGAGCTACGGGATCTGAATCAGGGGTCCCGGGTTCGATACCCACTTTGAGCAGCCTGTTGTCAGGCAGCAGTGACAACGATTTTCACTTGGAAATATAGATAGCAATATGTTTCCAAGTGAAAATAGCCCTTGATCGGCATTGCTGCACCAATAAAAAGCCAGCCCTATTAGATTAATTCTAATAACAAAAATCATCAAATATGGATGGATTAACTATTGGGTTATCATCTAAAACATACGAAGTAAGGAGAAGTTTCAGTCCAACAGCTTGTAGGACGTAAGGTTCTGATTGCTGTTAAAAAAAAATATTAAAAAAAAAAATAGTTCCTCGGTCATCGACATGTATTTAGGTGGGACCCGTCCTCAAAGGTTTGATAAATAATACAAGATTTAGGAATTATTTGAAGTAAAGATACAATATTATTTTCTTATGCTTTATATCTCAATCTAAATAAATTAAAAATTTAGTATAAAAAATTCATTAACGATTTCGCTATGAGAGTGTTTTCTGCAGGTGTGTCGCTGCTGTACGGAACAGCATGTCGTTCAGCAGCGCTACTAAATACTCCAGACACAATGATATATTTTAAGATATTTCTATCATTATGAATAAAAATTAAGAACTACGCTTCTAATAAACTGAAAAATACAATAAGAATTAGAATTACCAATAGTTTAACTCATAGTGATAAATCTTGAGGTGAAGACTGACACATAACAGATCCATGGACGACGCCCGTACACAGCCCGCTATGCGGTTGTCGTCCATGGACGACACTCGTAGCGGATAGGTTAATAACACAACAACGCAAAAGATATATATATATATATATATATATATATATATATATGTATGTATGTATGTATGTATAAAGTTGTCAAATATCTCCCTTCCGCCTTTTTGTATTATAAACCAAGAGCAAAAAAGCGGAAGGGAGATATTTGACAACCTAATATTTGTGAATACCCCTGCGCATATATTTCAAAATGCTTTACATGACTGTTTCTGAGTAAGTCGCATGATTTACTCACAATATTACATTTTGAAAAATTACTGTTTTCACTATAAATAATCACCTGCAATTTGAATTGAAAGAAAATGCTTCGTATGAAAAACTTTGTAGGTATGTTTCTTATGAATATAAATGATCGTTAAAATACAACTGTTTGATTTTTATTGTGCTTATGAATTCGTGTATTTATGAAAATATATGCACATAAAATTCAACCCATACAAATGAAGCCAAAAATTTGTGATATATCCTTAATTTATATTATATTCATGACTTATTAATTTATAAAAAAATGCGTAGAGCGTACATTATACACACACACGCACACACACAATTGTTATTATAAATACACACACACATATATATACATATATATATATATACATACATATATATATATATATATATATATATATATATATATATGACATGGTATTAAAAAAGAGATATATATTCGTGTAGCATATTAGTGTGCTTGTATAAAAATTTTCTACCAATTTTTTGTTTGAAATTTCTGACTATAAAATACATCTGTTTTGGTGTTACTGATACAAAATATGTAATAAGCAAATTAAAATTTTAGATACAATATCAATATAAAAGTATTTCAACTATAGTATATGTACACTACTTCAATATATTATATAACATATGAATTCATTCGAGATTTGTTAAAGTTATCTTGTGATGCATTGAAACAAAAATTTTATTTTATTTTCCACAATTTTAAATATTTCGTTTTAATTGAACGTAAATTATAAATTTCCGTTTAAAATTACTTCATGAACTGGAGAGATCTGGCAACTCAAGACAACTCAAGACATAATAATTTCAAAAATCAAAGATCAAATTAAACCATTTTATCGATATGTGATATTAATGCATTAATAATTCCAAAGCAAATATTTGTTTTCAAACAAAAATGTTTAAAAAAGTAAAAATGATAGAAAGAATAAAAAGAGATTGCGAGAAAACCAGTTATACAATGTTTGAATTCGATTTAAAAGTTTCTGGATATATAGAGTTCTACTGATGTATGCAATGACTTCAATTTAGAGTTGCATAGTCAACTTCATAGTGTTAACTCGATACAAACACTACCTAAAATCTACATCGTATTACAAAAGTTTTGATTTAATTTTGTAAGTTTTTCTAGAAAATAGTTCAACAAAGCTTAATACTTTCAGAGTTGGAGTAAACCTACATTGATATCACTATAGTTATCTGATAAATCTGATATTTTTCTTACTTATTTCCATTTTTGCATTTTTAGTAAGATGTTAAGTTTTACTTCACGCATTTAACACAAAGTTTATATTTATATCCTTAAAAAAATATAAGCAGTCAAGAAACATCACAGAAGATATGATCGCTTCAAATATTTTTGGAGCATGTTTTAACTGAAAACAGATGCTGCATGCATAATATTCGAAGCTAGAATTGTCAGCGCCAGTGTTTATAAATAAAATATTTTTTTTATAAATTTTATAAATACTAATGAGTAATTTAAATCCTCACTTTAGAGAAAAAGTACTGAAATGATGCATTTGCAGCATAGATCCTATAAATTGTCTTTAATTTGAACTCTGATTCAGTAGCTGAATGATGATAAAGTGGATCGACAAAGTTTCAAACGGCAAAGTGCAGATATTAAAAAAAAGAAATAACTGTACTGGATTGGGTCTAATGCACTACTCTACAGAAGAAAAAAAGATGTATTCAAGAAGTTACGAAGAAGAATGTGAATAATTAACGAGTTGCTTGAGAAATTACAGATAATTGGAAGCAGAGGCACGTTATGAAAGAATAGTTTAGTACTGCAGTTGGAAAACTACAAAGTAAATAGAAGGAAAACAATGAGAATATGAGGTGCGCTCTTTTAATGGACTTGCTTTCTGGGAAAATACTTATATATTATGTACTCATATATAATGGAATGCTAGATGCTACTAGACGAATCAATTTAATATATGAATAAAATTAAAAATATCCGAATAATAATAAAAAATTAAAATATCATAACCATTCATAGAACTTTGATAAAATGTTTATTGGAACTTGGTTTTGTATTTTCAAAAATGGAAGTTTTAATTTTTAACATAGTTTTCATCGTTTGTTAAGACTAGAAGATTTTCAATCGCAATGTATTCAGTTTACAACTCTGCAGCTTATCAATTTAATATATTTGTGATTAAACAATATGCAATTAATAATTTAAGATAAAAGATTGAATGCTAATAAGGATGAAAATGACGTATCTGATGCATTAGGAACCTCGTAAAAAATTATTGAAAACGGGAATTTTTTTCTAACAATAAGTGTATTTGTATCAATTTTCTTATTCTTGAAATTGTCATACTTTGTAAATTAAAATATGGTCAATTTTCGTAGAAAATCTAATATTTTACATGCAATTGGTAAATAATCAAATTTAGCCTTATTTATACTCTCTTATAAGTTAGCTAATTTCTGTGAGACAACGTTATACGTTAATAAACTTTCATGAAGTCTCATCGCTTCTTAATAATTTTTAAAATATTATTTATAATATATATATATATATATATTTATAATATATATATATATATATAATATAAGATAAGATAAAATTATTGTGAAGCTTCTTACAATGTGAAACCATATTGTTTTTAATAACTCTTTTCATCAAACAATGAAAATTTTAGTGAGGGAATATAGAAGTTTATAAAATGAATAAAATTCTAATAAAATATGAATTTTATTAAATAAAGTTGTATGGTTATCTTATTAAATATTCACATTCCTGCAATTTTTAACTGCTTCCGAATGCAAATTCTCTTATGCGTTTATGCGCCTCAATATAATGAACGCGATTAAATTATTCATAGTTTTAAATATGGAAAAATATGCATGTATGAAAACATACAAAAACTACCTTATTATTTTACTACAGCTTAAAGCTCAATATTCTGATGTACCGTGCAAAACATACTTAGTCTACTGTAACGAACGCTGCGTTATTTACTTTTTTGTATAAGGTTTTTGTTTACATGCACCATAGTAAAAATGTAAAAAAGCGGTTACGTTATGAAATAAATATGTGAATATAGCCTCACTATTCAGTCGAAAGTGGGCAACATAGAATAGATTTTTGGGCGATCATGGCTGACGAAAAACGAATATTCGTTTATCGCAAGTTTTACTAAATAAATTCACAAGAAAGTTTTCCATGAACAAAAATTTATACTTAAATACCAGTTCAGATCAATATTATGCAATTGTAATTTTTTTGCCATATGTAGGAATAATGCAGCTTAAAGGAAGCGAAGGAAAGGAAATAAAATCTGCGTGGAACAATGATTTCCAAGTTTACGATAAAAGTTTTTACTAATTCATAAATGGGAAAAATAACATTGAACCGTTAAGAAAAGCTAAAATGGAACATGTATGCAAAATATTTTTTAAAATATGGATTGAATTTTTCAACTATTTTAGGAATTCCACTGAATTTATTGTAACTATTTCATGAGAAAAAGAATGATATACAGGAAAATAATTATACAATAATATTGAGTTTCTGCTTCTTTTTAAATTGGATGATCAGACAAACTGATTTGATGGAGCACATATATTGGAGATAACTTAATGCAGAAAAGTAAAAATGATAATTTGCTTTAGTTTTGAAGATTGTATCTTAAAAGATATTGTTGGCTGCAAAACTGAGTATAATCAACTATTTCATATTTATTTTAAATAATTTAAAATTAGTTGGAGATATGAAAAAGGTGGAAGGTCGATAATAGTAAATATAATTTAAATATGAACACACTTTACACTTTTTCTGTGAAAATAGTTATTACGTTGAACAACTAACAGTGGAAAACAAGTATTGATAAAGTATTCTATATAAAATATAAACGATTCATTTGAAATTTAAAATTTTTCACGATTTAAACTTTCAATCCAAGCTTTGCAAAATAGTAAAAATTACTTAAGGGAATATTTTAGTGTAGAGGCTTAAATTTGAGGTCATTTTTAAATCATTGTAAAAAAAGTAATCAATTTTTCTATAATTTATTTATCAACGTTACAAGAGTACAGAAAAAATAAAATCCAAAAAGTTAATGATTTTCAAAATTAACTGTTACTAAAGTGAGGGATCTCAAAAAATTGATACGTGACCATGCCCACGATTGCAGCCCTCTTAGAAATCCAAAATGAAAAAATGAGTCTCTAGAAAGATGTCTAGAAAGATCATCTAGAAAGATGTCGCAATGCCGACTATTTGAAAAAATAGGATAATTTTTCTTACCACTTTTTGAGTTTTACAAATTTTTAAAGAATAGTAAACATTTAAATTTAGTACTGATGCTACTTTGTCAGAGAATAGGCTATGTAGAAGATTCTCTGAAATTTTCAAGTAAATCGGTTCAGTAAAATTTGAGAAGTCGTAGACATCCTATTGGAAAAGACAGTTTTGAGAAAATCGCATTTAAATTTTTGTAAAAGAAAAGAAACAGAGTTTTATTACGATCAAACAGCTGTATCTCTAAAAATAATTTAAATTTAAAAAAATCCTCACGTACACATTCTTAAATAGTTAAACTTCGAAAATATGAAATATGAGAAAAAAACGACTAAAATATCTCCTTAACCACTTTTTCACTGAAATAAATTTTATACCCCAGTTTTATAAAAAATGTAATAAAGATCAAACAATGAAAAAAATACTCACTTGAATCCTTTCCGCATAGTAGACCAGACTGGCAAATATTACAATGCCCAGCACCAAGAAGAATACAAGTAGAGTGAGCTCTTTCGCCGACGCCCGGAAGGTCTGTATGAGAATCTTGAGGCCGGAACTGTGCCTGGTGAGTTTGAAAAGTCGCATGATGCGGATGATGGAGAAGAATTCGAGAATGTCCGCATTCTCCAGATGCGACGCGAACTTCTGCAGCCCGAGATCGATGTAGAAGCTTAGAGTCGCGATGTAGTCAATGATGTTCACCGATGATTTCACGAACACGCATTTGTTAGGCGATGAGATGAATCGCACCTGGAAGGGAAAAAGAAACATGTGCTTTACAGAATTGGAGAGATTTTTTATACGCTAACAGGGAATTCAATGAATAATCTTATGTGAATAAAATGTACTACTGGAAATATGCCAGGGTAGTGTGTATTCCGGAAGTAAAACTCTAGTGTTAGTATAGTACACTAAACAATAAAGGTTTGTTCAGTTTCTCAATAAAATATGAAACACTAGCGGTGCCTGATCACGCTTTGCTGTGTTATTGATATAAATACAAATCTAAACAAAAATGCGATTCTGTTACATCTCGTTATTAAAATGGAAGAAGCGCACATATCTATTATAATTGATTACGGCTTGCTTATGAATAAATAAATGAATAAATAAATAAATATCTTATGCGATTTATGGTTGAGCTGTATTAGACGCATCTTCGAGTGAAATATCCCATTAAGCACCTTAATATATAATATAAGCTTAAAAGCATCAACAGTAATAATACTGTAAAAACCAAACAACACACAGCATAGCACATAACACATATCAAACAATCAACTATCGAAATATGTTCGGATAATTTTCCAGTTATTGAATTAATTTAGAAATGTTTATTTGCAATTTAAAAAAAAATATCTGTCCCTGTTTATCCCTTAAGGTACGTTAACGAGCCTAAGGGTCAAGTATAACTTTTAATTGTAAGTGATTTTTTGAATTCAAAGCTACATTATTTACCGAATACAAGTCTCATGAGCAATTTTTTACAAAGATTATACCTAAACATTCTTCAGCAGAGTTAGAATAGCTATTACTTTTTCATTTGCACAATTCCTTTTTTAACTTTATACATTTTTTCATTATCTCAATTTTTAAACCTTTGCCAGCGAAAACGTTGGTCCTTTTTACCCCAACGATACTCCTTTTTAAATATATTTTTTCATCGAGTATAAAATATTATTCAGCTATAAAACATAATTGGTAATAATAGTTTGCTCATTAAAATAAGTTATTTTTATAAAGTTCACTAAAATTATATGTTGCAAAACATCTAATTTTTTAAGAATTTTTTTTAGGAATTATGAATAGTAAAAAATTGAAGAAAGTTAATAAAGTTTTTGCAGCATATATTTGTAAAAAATAGGATAGTATGTGATTTTTCTCTACTCAACTTTATAAAATAGAACATGAAGTAAGTAGTTGAATTTGTTAGTCCATGGCTATTGACTATCAACTAATATTAGATAATACTATTTCAACTATATTTTAATTTTTTTGTCATTGTTTTCATAATATTATCTAATCTAATCTAACGACTATTTGTTTGTCCGCCTATTCCGTCGTTTTGATTTCCATTAATCACGTGATAAATTTTTTAAGGATTTTTAAACCCCCCTCCCTCTTGATAATACGTGGTGATATTCAAAACTACCCCCCTCCCTCATCAAACATCACGTGTATTTTTAGTTCTAATAAAAAATGTAAATGTAAAATACACGTGATATTTTACCATACCCTTTCCTCCCCCACGTGATATTTTGTGATTTTTTGTCAAACCCCTCCTCCCCCTAAAAACTTCACCTGATTAATGGACGCTCCCTTTAGGAAAAGATCATAAAAATTAATTTTACCTTTTAAATAAATAAATAAAAAAAATTCTACCTTCCTCATTCATAACATTTTCAAGTGCATTTCTCGAAATCACATTTTGTCGATATTATACGATACAAAAAAGATGATTTATTTGAGTAATATTATGAACAGAAGCATTTATTATATATTTATTATCATATATTTTAATATTAGGTTGTCAAATATCTCCCTTCCGCCTTTTTGTATTATAAACCAAGAGCAAAAAAGCGGAAGGGAGATATTTGACAATCTAATATTAAAATTGTAAAGATTCTCATGATTATATTATTGATCATCAATACATAACAGTATATCTCATGATAATAATAATAGCTCAAGTTTCCAAATTAATTATTTTCGTTTATAAATACTATCAAGATCAATTTAACAAGTTAACCGTGTAAAACTAATGAGAGCCAGGAGAACTTATATTTATATCTTTCAAAGAAAAATCTGAACATGAGTTAGCTTTTATATACGTTTCTATATCCCTTTATAATTGGCCCAGTCAATTAATTTTATAACATTAATTATTTCCTCGGCATAGCGTGAAAGATTTCTTTTATATATAGAATTTCTTCGCCCAAGTGTATTTTTCTATCCGTTCTATAAACCCCGATGTGCAAATATAAGTATTGATTTCGCTTCGAAATGAAAGAGCGCAGAAACAAATACCTCCTTGATTAAATATTTATCGATGGTTTTATTAATTTTTATATGTAACACGCAAGATTATGTTGGTTAAGGTCTGAACTATGTGATCAGTCAAATCTTGCATCTTAGTATGTTTGCTTTAGTAAATGCGAGTTGATGCTGGTAAAGAAAATTTAATAGTAATGATCAATGTAAACTTACTATTGTAGTGCTATGATTTCATGAAATATTACACAATTTTTGTAACATAGAAATAAAAATGATTAACTTACAAAAATCACTTAATAAACTGCCTAACAGCAATTTTTTTCCCTGAGATGTTATGATGGTTTATAAGTTATTTGAGGACGCCGATTCCGAACAGAACTTTGCTAACAGCTTTAGTTTTTTAGATATACCAATGTGCTTCTATTACATCATTTTATTTATGCTTTTAAAGTTTGTTTATATATTTTTCGAGCATGGACAAGGCCTGGCAAATTTTGTCGTAAGCCTTAATATTCATAAAAAATTTGAAGAATTTTGTAATTAAATTAAGTATGGATATTTATAAGTAGGTACATGTATATATTTTTTGTGTATAATTTTTATAACGCAGCCTACATGTCTTTCAACAAAAAAAAGGTTTCGATGATTTTTTCTTAAAAGTGTCTTGAATATTTTGTCTCGGAAATAAAGTTGAAGATTTTAAAAGTTAAAAATTAAATTTTTTATTAATCTTTTTCCTTCTTAAACTAAAATTATTTATCTTAATTTACAAGATAGTTATACGGTTATTCAAACAGTTATTCAAACAAAACATTATTTTTGCCATGCCAAGTTTATTGAATATACTTTTAATAAATATACCTTTATATAATGAATCGTCTTTCATATTTTTTCGAAAGTTTTCCGTATAATATGGTATACTGAACATTTTAATTAATACGTCACGTATGTTTAACTTTGGCCACCAAAGTTAATTATCTGAAAATTTCCACTCTATCGCCAGATTTAGGCCGAATTCACCCATAAATTTAAAATTTATTATGTAAATATTTAAAGAAACGATAATTGAAGCGCATCCCAACAATGTATATATTATACATATTTTACAATGACAGTAATAATTGCTATACAAATTCTAATTTTAATCTTTCTAAGGCTTTGGTATAAATACGTTATGAAGTAAAAAACCCACGTGTGCAACATTTATTTGGATGCTTACTTTCTTCGCAAAAATTTAGTTTTTGGTTTTCGTACTCAGAAGGAAAATTTTGATCATTACAGTTTTTCTTAATTTCACAGAAAAAGAACTTTATAAAACGTTAGAAATGACTTCATTCAAACATTGATTACAGGGTAATATTATTGGTTGGATTTATATTAAAAATGCTTTTATGAGACCAACGATTTAATTTAATTACCTAAACTGATTGCATTGAATTATTCATTTTAATATAATTATTATATTTGTAATTTATAAGGTGTCTATTATTTACTGTGGACATACAATAAAAAATAATGATTCTACTGCCCAATTACTTTTCTGCTCATGGAGTAAAATCTAAATAATTTTTTTCATTTTATTTTTTTTCACTCTGATCATATAACAATGACTTAAATTATCATTGTATTATATTTTGACTGCTATTTTGAATTATAGATGTATTCACGTAAAAACGTATAAATAGTTTATCACATCATTTTCAATATAAACTTCTTTAATGCATGTAACAACAATGATTTGACAAACTACTTTGTTTTTCCCACTTTTCTTCATATTTTAAATTTATTGCAATATGTTGTTCATTGTTTAATTACAAAACAATTTTAATTTCTTTATTGTTCAATGAGTAATCAAAGTAAATGTATAAATGGACCACCTATTACACGTTGGAATACTAATCACACATCTATCAAAATGATCCGTTTTTGCTAATTCTAATTTTTTATAAAATTTTTATAACTTTGTAACTGTATAAAACACTTATTCGTAATTACAAATTATGTATTTATTGCAAATTCTTATTACAATACTGATTTGTTGCTAAGTTATAGATACTTGATCGAAGATTGTATATTTTTATTACTTGTTGTATAAAATTATTACTACCCGGACTATCGTTTTGAAAGTGAAAGCAACCTCGATCCACTATGTATCACCGGTTATCAACTTTTCGGTAAAAAAGCTCAATGCCATAAAGATCGCAGTCTTCATGGCCAACACAATAATATAAAGATACATCCGAACAGATAGATTTATTTGATAGCTTTATTAATAACTACAAATTGAAGTACTTACCAGAATTTCGACCGTGAACCAAGCATTGCATACGCATTCGATGTAGAAGAACGCCACGTGTGCGTTCGTGTGCGTTTTGTCTAAGACCCAGGCCAGACTGTGATTGGCAGTTTTCACCGTAAAGTTTCTTATAACGGGTACCCTCATGTCTGGGTGTGTTTTGAGGCAGAAGGACAGAATAGAGACACAAATGAAAAACACAGATATCACCCCGATTATCTGGAAGGAGAAAGACAAAATATTTACAAACATTATTAGCTAATGATTTTTATAGACACACACACACAAATATATATATATATATATATATATATATATATATATTTATATTAGAGATGGGCTTATCATATCCGAAGCCGGATCGGTTAGAAATTAGAGCTTCACGAAGAAGTTATATCCGCTTAACGACTCTGACAGTTTTGAACCAAAATACTCGACACAAATGTGTTACATAGTG
>NW_020538040.1:72105578-72137479 GCF_003426905.1 Ctenocephalides felis
TACTATATACACTACTTCAATATATTATTCAACATACAAAAATCATTCAAGATTTATTACAATCTTGTGGTGCATTGACACAAAAACGATTTTATTTTTCTTAATTTTAAATATTTCATTTTAATTGAACGTGTATTATAAATTTCAGTTTGCAGTTTCATTTGTTCAATTTATTTAAAATTACTTCATAAAATGGAAAGATCTGACAATTAAGACAACTCTAATATCATAATTTCAAATATCAAAAATCAAATTAAAATATTTTTATCAATTTGTAATATTAATGCATTAATAATTCGAATTTAATAAGCAAATATTTGTTTTCAAAGAAAACTGTTTGAAAAAGGAAAAATAATAGAATGAATAAAAAGAAATTGTGAGAAAATCAGTTATACAATGTTTGAATTCGATTTAAAAGTTTCTGGATATATAGAGTTCTACTGATGTATGCAATGACTTCAATTTAGAGTTGCATAGTCAACTTCATAGTGTTAACTCGATACAAACACTACCTAAAATCTGCATCGTATTACAAAAGTTTTGATTTAATTTTGTAAGTTTTTCTACAAAAATAGTTCAACAAAGCTTAATACTTTCAGAGTTGGAGTAAACCTACATTGATATGACTATAGTTATCTGATAACTATAGCTGATAAATCTGATGTTTTTCTTACTTATTACCATTTTTGTACTTTTAGTAAGATGTTAAGTTTTACTTCACGCATTTGACACAAAGTTTATATTTATATCATTAAAAAAATATAAGCTGTCAAGAAACATCACGGACGATATGTATCGTTTCAAATATTTTTGGAGCATTTTAACTGAAAACATATGGTGCATGCATAATATTCGAAGCTAGAATTGTCAGCGCCAGTGTTTATAAATAAAATATTTTTTTTTTATAAATTTCATAAATAAAATTCTACTAATGAGTTATTTAAATGCTCACTTTAGAATAAAAGTAATGAAATACTGCATTTCCAGAATGGATCCTATATATTTCCTTTAATTTGAACTCTGATTCAGTAGCTGGAATGATGATAAAGTGGATCGACAAAGTTTCAAACGGCAAAGTGCAGATATTAAAAAAAGAAATAACTGTACTGGATTGGGTCTAATGCACTACTCTACAGAAGACAAAAAGAGGTATTCAAGAAGTTACGAAGAAGAATGTGAATAATTAACGAGTTGCTTGAGAAATTACAGATAATTGGAAGCAGAGGCACGTTATGAAAGAATAGTTTAGTACTGCAGTTGGAAAACTACAAAGTAAATAGAAGGAAAACAATGAGAATATGAGGTGCGCTCTTTTAATGGACTTGCTTTCTGGGAAAATACTTATATATTATGTACTCATATATAATGGAATGCTAATAACAGCACGTTTACACTAGACGAATCAATTTAATATTTGAATAAAATTAAAAATATCCGAATAATAATAAAAAATTAAAATATCATAACCATTCATAGAACTTTGATAAAATGTTTATTGGAACTTGGTTTTGTATTTTCAAAAATGGAAGTTTTAATTTTTAACATAGTTTTCATCGTTTGTTAAGACTAGAAGATTTTCAATCGCAATGTATTCAGTTTACAACTCTGCAGCTTATCAATTTAATATATTTGTGATTAAACAATATGCAATTAATAATTTAAGATAAAATATTGAATGCTAATAAGGATGAAAATGACGTATCTGATGCATTAGGAACCTCGTAAAAAATTTATTGAAAACAGGAACTTTTTTCTAACAATAAGTGTATTTGTATCAATTTTCTTATTCTTGAAATTGTCATACTTTGTAAATTAAAATATGGTCAATTTTCGTAGAAAATCTAATGTTTTACATGCAATTGGTAAATAATCAATTTTAGCCTTATTTATACTCTCTTATAAGTTAGCTAATTTCTGTGAGACAACGTTATACGTTAATGAACTTTCATGAAGTCTCATCGCTTCTTAATAATTTTTAAAATATTATTTATATAATATATATATATATATATAATATATATATATATAATATAAAATTATTGTGAAGCTTCTTACAATGTAAAACCATATTGTTTTTAATAACTCTTTTCACCAAACAATGAACATTTTAGTGAGGGAATATAGAAGTTTATAAAATGAATAAAATTCTAATAAAATATGAATTTTATTAAATAAAGTTGTATGGTTATCTTATTAAATATTCACTTTCCTGCAATTTTTAACTGCTTCCGAATGCAAATTCTCTTATGCGTTTATGCGCCTCAATATAATGAACGCGATTAAATTATTCATAGTTTTAAATATGGAAAAATATGCATGTATGAAAACATACAAAAACTACCTTATTATTTTACTACAGCTAAAAGCTCAATATTCTGATGTACCGTGCAAAACATACTTATTGCTAGTCTACTGTAACGAACGCTGCGTTATTTACTTTTTTGTATAAGATTTTTGTTTACATGCACCATAGTAAAAATGGAAAAAAGTGGTTACGTTATGAAATATGTGCATATAACCTTACTATTCAGCCGAAAGTGGGCAACATAGCATAGATTTTTGGGCGATCATGTCTGACGGAAAACGTATATTCGTACTTATCGCAAGTTTTACTAAATAAATTCACAGACAAGTTGCGAACGGACAAAAATTAATACTTAAATACCAGTTCAGATCAATATTATGTAATTGTAAATTTCTTTGGCGTATGTAGAAATAATGCAACTTAAAGGAAGCGAAGGAAAGGAATTAAGATCTGCGTGGCACAATGATTTCCAAATTTACGATAAAAGTTCAGAATGAGAGAAATAACATTGAAAAGTATAGAAAAGCTAAAATGATTAAAAGCTAGCTTTGAAATTTCAGCTCGAAGTATTTTGAAAATGCAAACGAACACTCAACCTTTTTTGTAGAACAGCATAAAAAATGTTTTTCAAAATATAGATTGAATTTTTCATCGATTTTAGTAATTCCACTGAATTTATTGTAACTATTTCATGTAAAAAAGAATGAAGCACAGGAAAATAATTATACAATAGTATTGAGTTTTCTGCTTCTTTTTAAATTGGATGATCAGGCATGAACTGATTTGATGGAATACATATAATAGAGATAACTTATTGCAGAAAAGTAAAAATGATAATGTGCTTCAGTTTTAAAGATTGTATCTTAACAGATATTGCTGACTGCAAGACTGAGTATAATCAACTATTCCATATTTATTTTAAATAATTAGAGTTAGTTGGAGATATAAAAAAGGTCAAAAGTCGATAATAATAAATATAATTTAAATATGAACACTTGTACTATTTTCTGTGAAAATAGTTATTACATTGAACACCTAACAGTAGAAAACAAATATTGATAAAGTACTTTATATAAAATATAAACGATTAATTTAAAATACGCGATTTTTCACGATTTAAAGTTTAAACTTCCAATCCAAGGCTTGCAAAATAGTAAAAATTACTTAAGGGGACATTCTAGTGTAGAGGCATAAATTGTAGGTCACTTTTAAATCATTGTAAAAAAGTAATTAATTTTTCTATAAATCATTTCTCAACGTTACAAGAGTACAGAAAAAATGAAACCCAAAAAGTTAATGATTTTCAAAATTAACTGTTGTTGAAGTGAGGACTCCTTTTAATTATGAATATTTATGCCTCTACACTAGAATGTCCCCTTAAGTAACTTTTACTATTTTGCAAGCCTTGGATTGGAAGTTCAAACCTCAAATCGTGAAAAATTGCACATTTCAAATTAATCGTTTATATTTCATATAGAGTACTTTATCAATATTTGTTTTCCAATGTTAGGTGTTCAACGTAATAACTATTTTTACAGAATAGTATAAAAGTGTTCATGTTTAAATTATATTTAAAATGATTGACCTTCGACCTTTTCATATCTCCAACTAATTCTAAATTATTTAAAATAAATATAAAAAAGTTGATTATACTGAATTTTGCTGTCAGCAATATCTTTTGAGATACAATCTTCAAAACTAAAGCAAATTATCATTTTTACTTTTCTGCCAAAATCCCAAATGAAAAAATGAGCATTAATCTAAAAAAAAATGTCGCAATGGCATATACTAGGGTTAAGTTAAAAAAAAATGCCAAAATGCCGACTATTTAAAAAAAAGTATCACTTTTGACTTTTACGAATTTTAAAAAAGTAGTAAAAATTTAAATTTAGAAATGATGCTACTATATGCCAGAAAGAAGCCTATGTAGAAGATTCTCTGAAATTTTCAAGTAAATCGGTTCAGTAAAATTCGAGAAATCGTAGGCATCGTATTGGAAAAGACAGTTTTGAGAAAAACGCATGTAACTTTTTGTAAAAGAAAGGAAACAAAGTTTTATCATAATCAGTTGTATCTCAAAAATAATTTATTTTTTAACTTCCCGTAGGGTAAGTTATAGTAATCGCAAAAAAATCGAAAATGAAAATTTTTATATATCTTTACGTTTCAGAGGTTTCTGAACATTTTGGCATACCTTAGAAAAAATGGATGTATGTGTGTGTGTGTGTGCGTGTGTGTATGTATGTGCGGATACAAATTTTCGTCGACGATTTCGGGAACACGGATTAACCGATTTGAATAATTCAAAAAACATTCGATTCGTATTGATAAGGAGACGTGCTGATTAGTTTTTGGCGAAGGCAGGTCTAGCCGTTCCGGAGATACGGGGCAAAAAGTGCCGAAAACGGTAACTCAGTTTTTAAGAGAACGGAGCGTCCGATTTTAATAATTCAAAAAACATTTTACTTGTATTGACAAGGTAAAGAATTGATCAAATTTTCATAAAGGCAGGTCTAGCGGTTTCGGAGATCTAACAAAAAAAAGTAAAAAAAAATGCTATTTGGCGGTCAAAAATGATCATTAGACATATGCACATCAAATTTTCAGATATTTTATAGAGATTTTAACAATAAGTATAAATTTTGTTTATTTTCTTATGGGTTCCGTATCAATGTTTACCCGTTAGACAGCGACGCCGCGCTTACGCGCTTTATATTTTGTCTCTATGCAGTTAAAGCAGTACGATTGCTTTGAAAAACAAGTTCAGATCTTCCAAAATATGTCAAAATAAAGAAAACATTTTTTTTTCAAAAAAAAAATTAAAAAAAAAATTTTTTTTAAAAATTAAAAAAAAAATTTAAAAAAAAAAAATTTTTTTTTTTCAAAAAAAAGTAATTTTTTGTCCAATTTATAGTTTCTCAAAAATCTTATTTTTTTCGAAGTAAATTTTTTTCAAAAATGTTAATCGTTTTTAAAAAAAATAATAATTTTTGGTACGGGAAGTTCCAGCAATTTGCCTTAAGGCACAATGCCCTAATTGCCTTAAGACAGAATTCCACTTACAGCTTGTTTTAAAATCCTTTCGTACACATTCTTAAATAGTTAAACTTCAAAAATATGAAATAAAAGAAAAAATAACTAAAATACTTCCTTAACCACTTTTTCACTGAAATAAATTTTATACCCCATTTTGTATAAAATGTAATAAAGATCAAATAATGAAAAAAATACTCACTTGAATCCTTTCCGCATAGTAGACCAGACTGGCAAATATTACAATGCCCAGCACCAAGAAGAATACAAGTAGAGTGAGCTCTTTCGCCGACGCCCGGAAGGTCTGTATGAGAATCTTGAGGCCGGAACTGTGCCTGGTGAGTTTGAAAAGTCGCATGATGCGGATGATGGAGAAGAATTCGAGAATGTCCGCATTCTCCAGATGCGACGCGAACTTCTGCAGCCCGAGATCGATGTAGAAGCTTAGCGTCGCGATGTAGTCAATGATGTTCACCGATGATTTCACGAACACGCATTTGTTAGGCGATGAGATGAATCGCACCTGGAAGGGAAAAAGAAACATGTGCTTTACATAATTGGAGAGATTTTTTATACTCTAACAGAATTCAATGAATAATCTTATGTGAATAAAATCTACTACTGGAAATATGCCAGGGTAGTGTGTATCCCGGAAGTAAAACTCTAGTGTTAGTATAGTACACTAAACAATATGAGTTTGTTTAGTTCCTCAATAATTTTTTTTTTACAATAGTTAAATAGCAATCAGAAAAAAAATTCTATAAGCTATTGTGTTGATTATTAGAAGTCCAGTAACAGTATTGAAATTCTATATATATGACATGACGGAGATCACCCCAGTGGGTTACTCCATTTTAATGCTTTAGATCGAAGGGATGCTTATTCTTCAATCTTCTAATATATAATGCTTGTAATACGGGAAATAATGTGAGGCTATTGTGGTTGATGATCTTGTCATGATGAATTCCACTTCTGTTTTCCACTACCTCCTGGACAGTATCTATTCTTATTTAAAAATTAGAATTCCTCGACGATAACTACCCGGCCAATCTGCTATTGATAAGGAAATGCATTGCAAGCTATGCATGCCGCGCGCTGATCTTATGCGATTCATGGTTGAGTTGTATTAAATGCATCTTCGAGTGAAATATACCATTCAGCATGGCAATATATAATATATTTTATAAGCATAAAGACAGTAATCATACTATAAAAAACAAACAACATACATCACAACCAACTTTCGGAATATGTTCAGAAAATTTGAGTGATTTTCCGTACTAAAAGCTATATTATTTATCCTATGTCAAATACAATTACATGAGCACTTGTTTACAAAGATTGTACTTAAATATTTATCAGCAAAGTTGGAATAACTATTAATTTATTGTACAAGAATTGTACAAGAGTGTACAATTCCTTTTTTACCTTTATATGATTTTATTATCTTATTTTTGCACCTTTGCCAGCGAAAAAGTTTAGTTTTTCCTTTTTTACTCCAACCACATGTGATCTTTTTAGAGATTATATAAAAATCAATTAAATCTATGATAAAACTTACAACGCATACCATATCAAAACAATTAAATAAAGTGAATTAAAATTTAAATTTCAACAGTTTGGTTGTAGAACAAAATAGTATTATAAAATTGACTACTTTACTCTATCAATCAAATTATAATGACTATATCATAACTGTATTCAAATTTTAACTGTAAATATAATATGAAGTTTAGGAAAACAACGTTCAGTTCACATAATAGCTTATGTGGGATATTCATCTTGAAAAACTTCTACCACAGGCTATCAATAAACAGTATTGAATTTCCATTTATTATATATATTTTTTCATTGAATAAAATATAATTCAGCTATACAACACAATGGTAATAATAGTTTGCTCATTAAAATAAGTTAATTTTATTAAGTTGACTAAAATTATGTGTGTGAAACATCTATTTTAACCCTCCGTCGGGCGCAGTCCCGTTACGCACACGTTCGGGCGCAGTGTATCCGAAGCAACGGTTTTTAAGTATATCCTCAGGAGGCTCCTTATTTTATAAACATGTTAATTTTTTGTTTAATTATATTTCAGATGTATACTTTTTGAATAAATAGAAAGAAAAAGAATTCAATATATTTTATTCTAAATGTAGAAAAATATAAACCTGTGTATATATGCACAAATTATTTACACTCACTTTTCTTTATTGAACAATACCCAGACTCTAACTTTTTTTTTCATTTGTCACTTTATAAAAAATAAGTAATATAATAATGATAGTTTAATGTGTATAGTTAAATATTATCATTTATTGAAGCCTTTCAAGCACTGCATAGAAAATATCGCATGTTGGAAACACAGTGCTTTTCGACATTTAGCACAACAAAATCTTGAAAGCCGTCTAATATTAGCTTCTAATGTACACGGTTCACATCGTCGTTTTTTTCGTGGCTCTTCTTGTTTTTGTGACCATTTTCCTGTAAATTGGTCTGAATCTTTTGAGTCCTGTGGAGACTCGTGATTTCACTTCTTCTTGTTCTGTCCAAGAACAAGTTCATGCGATAATTGTCTCAAAAATATCTTCTTCGTAGATCTTTCTTACCATTCCCATGACTCCAACATTCTATAGGCGTTGCAAGCATTTTTTGCGTTTCCTATAACACCTGGTAAATGTCTTAATAAGTTCTGGGATTTTGTTCGAGTCCTATTAGAGGGAGGTTTGCTACACCATTTGTAGATTTATCTCTACTCATAAAATATTTAGCATTATTGTTCAAATTTATTTCTCTCACTCTCATCCTGTTCGTCTCTTGTTCTGTCTCAGAATCGACTTCGCGACTCTCTAGATGGTCTTCGTCACTTCCACTTTCATTACCTAAATCGTCAAGAAGATTATTTTCATCAGCATCATCATTCAGCATTCTTAGAATCTCTTCTGATTGAGCTGGCTTTTCTAAATTATATTTTTTTACCACTCGCCCGCCTTATTTACTAGCCTATAAATGTATGGACTCAAAGTTAGTACCACATTCGGGCGCAGTGAATCTCGTAGATACTTTCAAAAAATTGCAATTAAATGAAAAGTATTGAGATATATATTCAAAATACGTAAAAAATACAGAAAAAGAATACTTACTTCACAAAAAATTGCAATTTCGTACGTTTCAAAATGTTGCACGTTCGGGCGCAGTGTATCTCTAGGATCAAAATACCGATTGCCACTATATGTGAAGGTCAAACACAAAATATAAAGACGCATAAATAAAACATTAGGAGAGCTATTGAAGAGTGGAGGTTTCTAACATTCAACCAAGGCGCAGCATGAAAAATTATTGGCTCTGTATCTGTCAGATCGGCTGCGCCCGACGAAGGGTTAAGAATTATAAATAGTAAGAAATTGAAAAAACTTAATAGGGTTTTTTAACTTTATGAGATAGTACATGAGTAATCGTAGAAAATATTACTGTTTCAACTATATTTTAATTTGTTTGTCATTATTTTCATAATCTTATCTGACAATTTGTTTCTCCGCCTATTCCATTTAAATAGTTGAATTTATAAATATTGATAATTTTAAACCTCTTTGGGAAAAGATCATAGAAATTAATTCTATCTCCTAAATAAATCAATAACTAGTGGGGTGTATGGCATCGTGCCTTAAGGCAAATTGATGGAACTTTCCGTACCGTAACTAAATGTTCGAGAAATACTGAATGTTTTCAAATAGATTATTATTAATATTGTAATATTGTCTAATATTTATAAGAATTATATAAACTGGATTGCAAAGTTGAAATTATTTGTTTAAAGTATATTAGAACTTTCAGATTTAAAAATAAAATCTGATTTATTTTCGATATACAAAAATTCTTTTTTTTTAAAAAAAAATATTTTAAAACAATTTTTTTTACCAAATCAATTATTTTGTTAAAACAAGCAGAAAGTTCTTTGAATCATTTAAATCGGACGCTTAGTTCTCTCAAAAACTGCCATTTTTTTAACATTTAGCTCTGTATCTTCGAAATGGCTGGGCCAATTTTGCAAAAAACTAATAACCACTTCTCCAAATCATTACTAATTGAATATTTTTAGATCATTCAAATCGGATACCCCAATCTCTCAAAAATTCGATTTCTATTTTCTGCACTCTTTGCTCTTTATCTCTGTAACTGCCGGACCTGCGTTTGCCAAAAACTAATCAGCACATCTTCCTATCAATAGGAATCGAATGTTTTTTGAACCATTCAAATCGGTTGATCCGTGCGCCCGAAAACGTGACCGAAAAATTATATCCTTACACACACACATCAATTTTTTCTGAGGTATGCCAAAATGTTCAGAAACCTTCAAAACGTCGATAAATGTAAAAATTTTCAATTTCGATTTTTGGACGATTACAATAACTTACGGGAAGTTGAAAAAAAATCTATCTACCTAATTCATAACATTTTCAAGTGCATTTTTCCAAATCACATTTTGTCGAAATTATACGTTACCAAAAAATCGATGATTATTTGTGTAATCCCGCATGTACAGAAGCATTTATTTAAATTGTAAAAATTCTCATGATTATGTGTATTATTGGTCATCAATACATAATAGTATATTTTATGATCATAAAAATAGCTCAAGTTTCCAAATTAATTATTTTCATTTATAAATACTAGTAAGATCAATTTAACAAGTTAACCGTGTAAAACTAATAAGAGTCAGGAGAACTTATATTTATACCTTTCAAAGAAAAATCTGAACATGAGTTAGCTTTTATATACGTTTCTATATCCCTTTATAATTGGCCCAGTCAATTAATTTTATAACATTAATTAGTTCCTCGGCATAGCGTGAATGGTTTCTTTTATATATAGAATTTCTTCGCCCAAGTGTATTTTTCTATCCGTTCTATAAACCCCGATGTGCAAATATAAGTATTGATTTCGCTTCGAAATGAAAGAGCGCAGAAACAAATACCTCGTTGATAAAATATTTATCGATGGTTTTATTAATTTTTATATGTAACACGCAAGATTATGTTGGTTAAGGTCTGGACTATGTGATCCGTCAAATCTTGCATCTTAGTATGTTTGCATTAGTAAATGCGAGTAGATGCTGGTAAAGAAAATTTAATAGTAATGATCAATGAAAACTTAATATTGTAGTGTTATGATTTCATGATATATTACACAATTTTTGCAACATAAAACTAAAAATAATTAGCTTACAAAAATCATTTAGTGAACTGCCTGACAGCTATTTTTTTCCCTGAGATGTTATTATGGTTTATAAGTTATTCGAGGACGCCGATTTCGAACAGAACAGCTTGCTAACAGCTTTAGTTTTTGAGATATACCAATGTGCTTCTTTTAAATCATTTTATTGTATGCCTTTTAAATTTTGTTCATATAATTTTTGTGTATGGACAAGGACTGGATAATTTTGTCGTAAGCCCCAATAATCATAAAAAATTCGAAGAATTTTATAATTAAAATATGTATGGATATTTATAAGTAGGTACATGTATATATTTTGTGTGTATAATTTTTATAACACAGCTAACATGTCTTTCAACAAAAAAAGGTTTCGATGATTTTTTCTTAAAAGTGTCTTAAATTCTTTGTCTCAGAAATACAGTTGAAGATTTCAAAAGTTGAAAATTAAATCTCATATTAATTTTTTTCCTTCTTAAACTAAAATTATTTATCTTAATTTACAAGATAGTTATTCGGTTATTCAAAAGTTAATCAAACAAAACATTATTTTTGTCATGCCAATTTTATTGAATATACTTTTAATATACCTTCATATAACGAATCGACTTTTATATTTTTTCAAA
This sequence comes from Ctenocephalides felis, assembly GCF_003426905.1. Taxonomy (NCBI): domain Eukaryota; kingdom Metazoa; phylum Arthropoda; class Insecta; order Siphonaptera; family Pulicidae; genus Ctenocephalides; species Ctenocephalides felis. Next base: position 72,116,751 of record NW_020538040.1, read on the forward strand.
AGTTTTCCATATAATATGGTTATACTGAACATTTTAATTAATACGTCACGTATGTTTAACTTTGACCATCGAAGTTAATTATCTGCAAATTTCCACTCTATCGCCAGATTTAGGCCGAATTCACCCATGAATTTAAAACTTATTATGTAAATATTTAAATAAACGATAATTGAAGCGCATACTAATAATGTATAACAATAATTATCCACATGAGTCATAATTTTAATCCAAAGATAATCAAATAATATTATAAATAAATTTTACGTTAGGACGCTTTTACTTTTTACTATCTTCGTAAAAAATATTTAGTTTTCAGTTTCCGTATTCAGAAGGAAAATCTTGGTTATTACGGTTACTCTTAAATTCGTAAGAAAAGCTATAAAAAACGTATTTAACCATTAATTTCAGGGTTATCTTATATATAAAAATGGATCGCAAAATGTGTTGGTAAGCGCATAACTCAATAACGCCTGGACTAATTTGGCTAATTTTTTTTTTAAAATGTTCGTTGAAGTCCAAGGATGGTTGTTACGGCGAGAAAAAATCGAATAATTGCCAGGAAAACCCTAAAAACAACCCTTTTCTTTTTTAATCGAGTAGGCAACGAACTTTGTAGAAAAAACAATGTTCTATGTCATGACATTTTGTGTAGTTTTTGATAATCTAATTTTTAATATATAAGGTTGTCAAATATCTCCCTTCCGCTTTTTTTCTCCAAGACAAAAGAGATATTTGACAAGTTAATATTTATACAGACATAGAAATCTCTTTCCATTAATTAACGAGCTATATTGGCAGCCAAACACATTGATGTAAATGAATTAAATTTCAAAATTCAAGAACAAATTACCGGCGAATCAGTTGATTCGGCAACTAACCAAGACGATCCACCGAAGTTTTTAAACTCGCTGAATTTGGTAGGATTGTCACCTCACAATCTTCAATTAAAGGTTGGATCGGCAATTATAATGTTGCGAAATATCGACCAACCGCGCCTTTGCGAGGGCACAAGGTTAGCGATAAAAAAAACTACCAAACAACGTGATGGAAGCAACTATATTGAAAGGATAGTATAACGCAACGTGCATCCCAATGATTCCGACTAAGGTGCCATTTGAGATTAAACGACTACAGTTTCCAGTGCGTTTATGGTATCATTAAGTGTTTGTGGTATTAATTTGGAAACCCATGTTTCTCACATGGAAAATTGTACGTTGTCTGTTCCCGTATAGGAAAACCATCAGATTTGTTTGTCTATGCGCCAGGAAATCAAACAAAAAACATCGTTGATCACAAAGCACTACAATGAAAATTGAACTGATTTTTGAAGTATGGTTTACATGATTAAAATTACTTACTTTTAAATGCTTATAGTGTTTTATTTAATTTTTTTTAATTCACGCCGAATTATTACCAGGGTAACGGTTCTGTTCAGGATAATTTTTTGCAAAGAATAGAAAAAAGGTGGAAACAAAACACCGCCATATTGCACATTTTTTTGACAGGACAAAGTCTGTCGGGTCGGCTAGTTTGTTTATATAAAAAATGCTTTTATGAGACCAACGATTCAATTTATTTACATAATTTGATTTTTTTGAATTATTTAATTTAATATAATTATTATATTTGTAATATCAAATTTTTTAATCAATATGCGTATAATATAGAGGTATTTACCTCAAATAAACCGTTAAACTTTTCTCTCAATGGAGTAAATTATTATTTTTTCTTTTGAACTTTTTTTTACTCTGTTTATTCAACAATGACTTATAAAATATTATTGTATCTTGACTGCTATCTTAAGAAAACAGAGTAAATAATAGATTTAGTTTGTCACATCATTTGCTATATAAATTCCTTTAATGCATGTGATGACTACATAATTCTTTTTCTTAATATGCTTCATATTTTAATTTATTGCAATGTGTTGTATTCATTATTTAATTACGAAACAATTATATTTTTTGTGTTCAAATTATTGTTTAATAAGCAATTTTCTCGTAAAATACATAAATGAATAATCTTACACCTTTGATTACTAATCATATATTAATATGTGCAATAGCTTCTTGCAGCATCTATCAACATAATTCGTTTTTGCTGAATCTAATTATTTGACGAATGACATAATTATAAAATTTGCAGTTTTTTGTAAAGTAGATCCCATCAGTATATACTTTTTATAGTGTAAGTATATTTAGATGTCTCTTCTTTGATAACTCAGATTGTTAAGTTATATTTTAACATTTAAACTGTGTTGTGTATAAAACATTGATTTGTTGTTATAATTTATTTATTTGTTGCAAGTTTCTATTACAATACTGATTTGTCACTAAGTTGTACTTGATCGAAGATTGTATATGGTATATGAAAGTGAAAGTAAGCTCGATCCAATAATGCACTACCTTCTCGTCGGGGTAGCAACTTTCCGGTACAAAAGCTTTATGTAAAGATCGCAGTCTTCATAGCCAACACAATAATATGAAAATACATCCGAACAGATAGATTGATTTGATAACATTATGAATAAATAAAAATTAAGTACTTACCAGAATTTCGACCGTGAACCAAGCATTGCATACGCATTCGATGTAGAAGAACGCCACGTGTGCGTTCGTGTGCGTTTTGTCTAAGACCCAGGCCAGACTGTGATTGGCAGTTTTCACCGTAAAGTTTCGTATAACGGGTACCCTCATGTCTGGGTGTGTTTTGAGGCAGAAGGACAGAATAGAGACACAAATGAAAAACACAGATATCACCCCGATTATCTGAAAGAAAAAAGACAAAATATTTACAAACACATTATTAGCTAATGATTTTTATACACTCACACGTTAATTTATATATATATATATATATATATAATTAATTATTTAATTTACAATTGTTGTAAAGAGTTCATCCCAACAATGGACTTAAACCATTTATACCTCATTTAGAAGAGATTGCTTCAGAAAATTTTAGGCCACTATAAAATATTGAAAAAAATTTAATATAAGCTGTTAGGATACAAATAAATATTAGTTTTTTACTTTTCTATATTCACTTTCACGTTTTATCTAAACCGTAAATGATACAAAAAGAAACTCGAAACATTTCTATTCAGTATAAATTTGATAAGTTTTCGAAACACGCAATGAAGAAATTATAATGAAATTAAAATTTGTATGAATATAGTGTATAATTGAGTGTTTGGCTATGAACAATTTTTATTTTATTTTTGAATAAATGTTTATGTATTTAATTTGCCATTCAAACACTGATAATTATCATAATATGCTTGAAATAATGTAGAAAATGGTAAATACACACACACGAATATATATATATATATATATATATATATATATATACATATATGTGTGTGTGTAATCATCTTTCACACTTTTACATTTATAAACAAAAATTTATGAAAATAACATCATATTGTCCAGCAATATGAAAAAAGATTGCAGAAAACCTAAAAATTTTAACTGTTCTTCAAAATTAGTAGTTTATCTCAAAGATAGGTTATATAAAAATTTATTAGGATTTAACGATTTTGACTTTCGATTTTTCATCTAGTTGATTTTGCAGTATGTACGATTTTACAAAAAAAAAAAAACAACAAAAAAAATGAGATAAAAAGAAAAGATTGATTGATTGATTGAAATCTGATTGTTTTATACTTTAATATTGTTCTTAAAAGGACGCAAAGTTTAATTTTTTTATTAATTTGTATATATATATATATATATATATATATATCATAAAACCGTAAATTAATAATTAAATTCATATTGTATTTTTTTTTCGATAATTACAAAACTAATTAACTAAAGCATTGTCTAGTAGTTCTTGTATCTTGCAAAAAGATACAAAAGTAGGTAAAAAAGTACTATATATCTAAATAAATGCAAATAATATCTTTAATAATGCAATCAGTTTATAATGAAAGCATAATTATTACTCAAGACTTTCTTCGGAATTTAATTAGCTTCGAGGAAAATATGATCGTTAAATTGGAAAATAAATAACAAAGAGAATACCAAGCAACGACTTAAGGAAATTCAATTACAAGTCTTTTATAATGGAGTATTACCATTGAGCAGGGCGAAAATGCTAAAATAAAGCAAACAACTAATGCATACACACGTATATACTTATTTATACACACAAATATATTTATTTACAAACACATAAATATATTGATCAAGAGATTGCAAGAATTAAAACATTTTGTTGAACTAGGAATTTTAAATTACCAATATCGGTCATTTTTAAAAATTTTAAATTTATAGTTCAACAAAAAGTCTTAATCTTCGAAAACTTGGGGCAATTCTGGTATTGTTTTTAACTGTGGTCTTAGAAATGTTACTCACGGTAACGTTTCCAAAGTTTAAATAAACAAAATTAGTAAAAATTGAGTCCAATAACCGAAAAATTGTCATAATTTCACCAAAGCTCTAGGTTGCACTTTAATTTCCAAACATCGTGAGATAATTTCTTTAGCTAATTTTTGAAATCTTGATACGGAACCCATAGAAATGAAAACGAAATTTTTACTTAATATTAGAGTCTCTATAAAATGGAATCAATTTTTCATTCAAATCAATTTGAATAACCTATTACCCAACTATAATGATAACCAAAATTGAGATTATTGAAAACATGATGATTTGATTTTCAATTAGCAATAATTTGAAAACTTTTATCATACTAGATACCCAAATCGGATTAGATTGACAGCTGATTTAGCTTTTGCTAACGAAATATAGAGTTGTAATATTACTCATTCAGAATGTAGATTTTAATTACACACACTCATATATATATATATATATATATATATATATATATATATATATAATAGGGTGGTCTATAATATGGATATTTTAGAATTTCTTGCATTCCAGGGGCTTCCAAATTGAAAAAAAAAATCTCTAAAAGTTTTAGCGCTTACTGTTAACTTTAAAATAGTCCGCACTACAACCAAAGCTTTTTGGTTCTTCTTCCTAAGTAAAATTATTTCCTAAGTTTAATTTTTGTTGTAAATATTTTATTTCAGATCAAAATAAGTTAATACAATATTATTCTCAAAATTTTGATTCACTTGCCGCTGTGTTATAAAACTCTAACAAACGGAATTTCACCCATAATATTTCCATAAGGAACTTTGGTTGGAGTGTGGACTATCTTAAAGTTAATATTAAGAGCTAAAACTTTCAGAGATTATTTGGATATATTCTTCTGAGTATCCATATATTTGAATATTTTACCAATTCAGAAGCATTTGGGCAAAGATATTAGAAAATTCACATATTAAGGACCACCACAATACACACAAATATATATATATATATGTATATATTTGTGTGTGTGTATTGTGATGGTCCTTAATGTGTTTCACAAATTTTATGACAATTAGAATTAAACAAACTACAATACAAAATTTTACAACTAAAGTGATCTGTAAATTATTAAAAATCTAGTATCAATTACACGTTACATAAGTGCGAAAGAACAATTGTGGTAAAATAAGACAAAACAAGTATCGCAAACACAGTTCCAAGATTCCTTCCAATTTCTATTTACCTTGGCGGCATTCGAACTGTAGGGTTCGTCAAAGAGACTCCACATTTGCGGCTTCAGTCGCTGCCACCAGGATACGCTCCCTTTGTAATAGGCTTCCTCATAACCGAACTTACGCGCTACTTCTTCCTCACTCGGTTTCTCCGTGTCCAAGTCCAGCCGATCGAGCACGGCCAGGGTCTCTTGCGTGTCTCGATGCTGAAATAGATAAAATGAAATTATATACCGTCTAGATATTAAAAATTAGAAATAAGTTTAAAATATGAGTGTAGATCAACGCATAACTTCCTGCGTAGTAAACACTGAACAAATATAAAAAAAACATAAAAAGTAATTAATATCGCTATATATGAATAGATTATAAACCGATTTTATCGTAGACCAATGTTATGGCAAGGCTATGCTATGTATCTGTTTTCATACCAAAGGGTACTAAAACCTGGAAAATGTGGTTGCTGTTTAGTCAGGCATTTTGAATATAAAACCTAACCTAGAAAATGCACAAGCATCAAAAAAGCGATGTTATCATAACTGCATCTTTGAGATATGGTTCGATAACATACGAGTGAAATTGCATTTTTGTGTAAAACACCTGATCGCGCAGCGAATACATGGTATTTAGTAATATTTTGTATGAAAACAGCTACGTAACATAGCCAACATTAGTTATTTTACGCAGTGGCGGATTAAGCTTTCTGCCGCCCTAGGCCCTATCCGTTTAGGCGCCCTTTTTAATAGACAAAATTTTACTTTTTTTATTAAACAATTTATTTTAAATTATTTAGATATAATTTCTAACTTTGCGTTGGGTAAGTTATAGTAATTGCAAAAGAATCAAACATGTTTTTTTATCTTCACGTTTCAAGGCCCTCTGAACATATTGTAATACTTTTTTTTTGAATTATCAAATTATTTATTTCTCCCAAAAATTTTATTTTATTCTATTTTATTTCTCCCAAAAAGCTCATCAATTTAATAATTTTTATTTTAAACATGATAATCAATAAAAATATTAATGAGGCGCCCCTGAATACGTTTGATTAGAAAATGAATAACATTCTATTTCATAATATAGAAATAAAATTATATAGAACAGGATCAATCCTTAAAATAAATTGCAGTGACAATTTTTCGGGTTTAAAATTTTGACATTCGGAAAAATTTGCCGCCCTAGGCCCGGGCCTCACGGGACTATCCTGTATTTATTTCCAGGTAACATATGTATTCTCTGGTCTCCCGTAGATAGCCCCAAATAAGTGTATGTAGCAGATTAGCTTTTCTTGGAAAATTTATTTTATTTTGATAAATTAATTTTTGTTAATGTTCGCTCTCGATGACTTCGTAATCTCTCAAGTCATCAGAAAGCTGTACCCCTGGACAATAATATAATATAATATAATATATGTATAAGTTTTAATTATGGTATACATTTATTCACATTTTTATTACAGTCAATGATTCAAAACTAATCTTCAAATACCAAGCCAGCAATGGAAATAACAAAATAAAATAAACTATTCTGTCGGGAGGTTAATTAGTTCTACATCCCGCACATGTCATTATAAGTGTACCTCATGATCACTTCTTATTCTTAGAGGTTTTCTCTTATATTTATCTTGATTTTATATCCGAAAATAGGCTTTTTATTTTGATTGCTTTTTATAACTATCTGCAAATGTACATTGTCATCGTTGCTGCATTAAGAATATTGATCTTGAGGTATTCTCCTAATAGTTTCGAGTAGGTTTCTCAAAGTTATTCTGCCCAAGAAAGCATTTTAGAATTCTAAGGTATAAAAAATGATCAAAAATTGCTATCAGGCTTAGAGAAATTTTAAACTGTCATTTTCAGCACTTTTTGCTTTGTATCCCAAACGAGTGGAATTGCCAGTGCCAAAAACCGTATCCATACATGCATAAACACACATCCATTCTTTGTAAGGTGTGCCAAAATGTTCAGAAGATTTAAAACGTAAAGATGTGCAAAAATGTTCATTTTGGATTTGTGCGATTATCATAACATACCTATATCTACCTAAAGTTAATAATTGTCAATGTTTAAATATTTGTAGTTAGACTTGTTGGCTATTAAACACACAATCACAGATAGTGTTTTAATATGTGTGTATGTAGATACATTTATTAATTAAATTTGTGATAAATTTTAAAAACAGTAATTTGTTACCTATTTAAAGGAAATCGTTACAATTGACGTAGCTACTACTACAAGTAGATTACAAAAAGCTCAACATTAATTAACATAATTTGCCTAGTAATAATATTATAGAGATAATCTCATTCATCATGTTATTTTACAATGCTATTAAATGCTAGATTTCACAATCACGATTTAATACTATCTGAGCTGATCCCTTCCTATCCTTAGCAGATTAAGAGAGACAATAACGGAATTATGAAGCTCTTATTTGTCATAGAGCAATTAAACTTCATAACTGTTTACACAAAAATCTGCAATTAGTAAAATGAGTAAACATTCAATTGCTGGAAGCTTTTGCAAAAATAATAGTATCACCAAGTTGACTCGATTTCGATACTACAGAAGGGGTTAAGGTACAGGTTTGAACATAAATTCAATGACAAAACTTTCGTTGATTTATGTACTTGCATTTACAAGATTTTGCTGAATGTAAATAGAATACGTTATTTCCATAGAATATAGCACGTTGATAAAAAAATACTTTTGAGAATGTTGATTTTTTAGAGATTTTTTAGAAAGTATAGAATAATATCGTAGTACAACTGAACACAGTTTTTAATACGTATTAATTTTTAATTTTATAAGATTTTAAAATATCAATTTGATAAATTGTTGGCACTCTCCATTGCGTATCTTAATTAGATAATTGAAGATTTTTGAAGGTATATATTTTCACTGAAAAATATTGGTAACACTAGTCATGGCCTAAACTGGCTCTATTGATGGATATTATCGCGTAATATCTAATTAGTCGGATTTATATAACTAATGTGTATCGATTGACTTCTGCTTCCATAGAAAAGAAGATTAAGCCTAATTATATAATTAGCAATTATCATGTTTTACTGATATCCAAGATCTTGTTTTCTATGCAATCTATTATAATTCAATTTTTTTGTTAATAATCAAGATGAAGGGATTGGGAAGCAGTAACGGTTTGTAGCATAAAAATGAGTATTGTGATTTTATAACTTTACCTTCAATACTTATTTTAACGGAAAAAATTGAAGAATTTAAAAAATTCTTGAAAAGTAAAATATAGTTAATTTTTAAGTATATTTTTAACAATCAACAAACAATAATAATTGGTAATTTAAAACATACAATAAATTATATATAAATGCAACAAAAACGTTATAAGCAAATTTTACACAATAGTAAAATAGATTGCATAGGTATCAATAAAAATGAGAGAAAAATTTCTTCATGAAGAATCTGGAATTTTTTAAATGTCAATAAAATTCATTCATCAAATCGTTCGTAAAACGAAGTTGATCTTTATCGAAAAGAAATAGAAGACTGAATTGTATTTGATTGGTTATTGATAACAAAAAGCTCAACTGATCACAAAAATATGGACATTTTGATATTATCAAACTAAATTTCAAAAATATCCTTTTTAGATTATAATAAAAGTACTTGTTATAATGAAACTTTTATCTTGAAATGCACATGGCACTAATCGTTTGTTTTAAATTGTTTCAGGCATATGCAAGTGTGATCAATCAAATGGACATTTTGAGAAGGTTTTGAGAAATCTTTTAATGACGACAAGGTAAAATGATTTACATTTGGGAATATTATGGAAATGGTCACATTTTTTCGAGATGATTGTGTAATTAATGTAATTTAAATATCATAAGGTTGAGGTTATAAGTCTTGAGTACTGAAGTGTGCAACTATTGCAGTGATTGTTCCAAATGATAACTGTTCATTGCAAAACGCTAATAGTAAATCATAGCAGATGTTTAATTACCGAAATACGTAATAATTATATATCATGTACAGTGATTCATCCTTACGTAATATATTATATAATGTACTAGCAAATATATGGCCGCACAGATGTCTTGACAATAAATTTGGTATCGTACTTCATACATGAAACCGAACATAATTCAGCCAACGGCGCTGGCGACCACATGCTGTTCTATGGTTTATGTAGAAAAGCTTTATTACCGTCAAGAATTTATTATATTGACTTTAACTCATTAGTTACAGAAAGACTACATTTTAACTTCCCGATGGAGAACTTTATTTTTGCCAGACAATTCCAGTTGCTATTTTTATGATTTATCGACGTTTTAAGTCATTCTAAATCGAATGAGACCAAATTTCGATAGAGTATGTATGTATGTGTGCGTGCAAATTTTAATCTTTCATCGACGTTACCTCAAAAACGACTGAACCGATTTCAAAAAATTGAAAGCCATTCGATAAACTGTGATAAGTTTTTTTTGATACGATCGACTGAGCGGTTTCGTTAAAATTAGCAGAAAAGTACAAAATTTTCCGTACACGTTTTAACCAAAAATTTTGAATCAATATTAAAAATTTAAAAATCTATTCGGAACATATCATTTAGGTATTGCGCTGATTATTTTTTAGCGCAGATCGGCTGAATCGTTAATTGATTGTTAACCTTTTTTTAATGAAACGTTGTATGGCAATAGAGTTCCTGGTTTTAATGAACATGCTAAAACACAAGAGGCCTACGATAAGTGGTAAAAATTTATTAATGCTTTGATTAATCAGCCATGTATTTCAAATATACTTTGTGCATATACGAGATTATCTCGTATTAGGTGGTTATTTGTTTCTCAATAATGTGCAATGAATAAAATTGTACAAAATTAATCTGCAAGTTTTTCTCACATTATGGTGCTCAGCAACAATTGGGTATACAGTAGAACTCCAATTATCCGAATTAATGGGGACCGAGACCCATTCGGATAATCAAATATTCGTATAATCGGAGTTTTTTTTTTAAATTGCCATTGGAGAGAAAAAAAAGTTACGTTTTGATATTGCACTATTTTTTATTAAATTAAATGAAAGAAACATAATATTTTCACATGTTTTAAATATAATTAAAATGCACTTATGTATAAGTTTAGAAATAAAAATCATTGTTTTTTAAATATCTCCGTTAAATAAAAACAAACAATGTGCCTACACTGGCTTCGCTGGTGGAAGAATAATAGCGCACTTAGACTTTTTTTGAACAATTTTTTTTCTGAAAGTGATTCGGATAATCGGCGATTCGGATAGTCGGAGTTCGGATAATTGGAGTTCTACTGTACTTATAAATTACTTCTAATTAACATATTGATATCTTATTTAAAGTCGATTATTTACACATATAGGGAAGTTTATGCAACTTTTTTTGCTTTTGTTATAGCAAAAATACAACTCACAACTGTTTTTAAATATATTTGCATAAATAATTGAAGTGTATCAAAAGAGAGAGAACATAGTTTCAGCATTCTCAAGTAAAATGTGCTTAGAAAGTTCATGTTGTTGAAACTAATTTGTTTCCTATTTTGCACAAAGAGTAAAATTCAATTTGCCAATTCAAAAACTGCAGTTAGTTTTAGCTAATCTATTGAGAAATATCAACCTTTTTTTAATAAAATTCAAAATACCTATATCAGATAATTGCGTTTATAAAATTAACCTAAAGCAATCTCAATTTTGTTCACATAAATATGGGCTCAAGTAGGGCTTTTAATCGATTTAAATTTCATTTCAAAAATTTCTAAAATTTTGAGATTCTTCTAAACTAGCTGTGCAGAGAAGAAATTGACCTATTTTTAAGCGAAATATATTTTTAAGCAAATACATTTCCTAGGCAAAGTTTCATATAAATTTATAATGTTTTAATGAATATTTTGTGTTATGTAGAAACAGCTTTATTATATTGCATTATAACTCTGATTTCAAATGCATTTTATTTAACTACCTTCCAAATTGATTGCAATAATTTACAAATTACCAATGACGTTCATTTAGCACATAACTACCTTTCATAAAATTTGCATAATGCGAATTAAACACAAATAATATGACTACCATTAACATTCAACTGCAAATATATCGAAAACATAAATAAAATCATTACGGAAATGCAAATAAAATAAATATGAAATTGCAATTAAATACTTAGCGTGGAGTTTTCGAAATAATATAAAATTATTAAACATACGTTTTTATTAATTTTCCCAGCGTTTTGTAGCGTTCCAATTATAATATTTCTTGATAAAGAATTTAATAAGCGCGCACGCCTTACAAACACATTGTACGACGAACATGCTTGTTCGCAATTACATCGTTTATGAAAAGTTGTTTTTGCTTATTATTAAATAAGATAATATATATGTTCCTCGTTAATGAACATATTATTTTATTTTCTTTATTCAATAACACTGATTGTGTTCACTTCTGTTTTAAATAAAGAAGCTTATATCAATTGTAGTTGCTTTGCATAATGTAGAAATTTGTTTAATAACGTTAAGTCAATAATAATAGAACAAACTTCGCAATTTATAACCTGAATTACGCAAGTTAATTTTTAAGAAATTTAGAATTTTATTCATGGCTATACAGCATGGTTTGCGGTGTCTTATGTGCGATAAAAAAATAACACCTGGAATTAATATTATGTTACTAAACTAAAAGCAATTTGTTTTTTTATTTGTTGTTTAATTATGACATTTAGGAACTGGATATGTTCCATTTTTAGTTTTTTTTTTGTCAAAAACACTTTTTTTGATGAAGATTACAGGATATTAAGAAAAGAATTAAAATGGAATATATTATGTACCAGGCAAAAGTAAAGAAAGGTACATATACCGTATATATTTTCTATATAAAATTCTTCTGTACGGGTGTATGATTTGATACTTGTCCTAAACAATTATTCGGATTTTGATAATTATTTTTAGAGTTTGTCAAAGGATTTTTTAAAGATTTAGTGAATACAGTAATATTATATAAATTAGTGGCAAAAATTACAAAAAAACACTTATTTTTTGGCATTGAAAACATTTGAACCGTCATCTGCTAGAAACGTCAATTCACTTGAAATTTGAATTTAGCTGAAATTATGAGCTTAGATAATATTAGAATATAATATACAAGAAAAATGTAATGTCTACATTATTATTGCCGAAAAGCAGCTGAGATATGCCAGAAATTAAAATGATATAAGATACAGCCAATAGTATATGTTGGCAGATGAAATTATATAATTCAGTTTAATAAATTACGCAATAAGTCTAAAATTGCATATACATTGTTTTAAACTTATGCATTTTGGTTTACTTTACTAAATTATTTAACAATATAAAAAATATTTCTACTTATTAAAACTTGATTTAAAATTTCAAAAATTCTAGTGTGTCAAAAATTCATTTGTTTGGCATTGCATATGGAATATTTAACAAGTTGATCTTTGATTGAACAGTGCTTATATGAACTAGATTTTTGAATTAATTCATCTAAGATTTGAACACAAACAATGAGGTTTATTAAATTATTAGTAAGAAAAATGTACTTTAGAAATTATAGATGCCAAAAAGCAACTAATGTATCGTACGAGATTATGAAAATTATAGACTAAATTATTATGGCATATATGTTGTGTGGTAAAATCAAGTGTGATATTGTTTTTTATTATATCATTTTTTTCTGAATTTCTTATACTGCTTATGGTATGACCATAAATGAATCACAAATGCAGGGCATCAAATAGTATTTTAAAAAGTATAGGATATGATAATAAAAAATTGGAACTTTTGAATAGCAGACGTGGGTACAGGACAACAGTTTGTCGGGATATCAAGTATATATATATATATATATATATATATATATATATATATATATATATCTGTTAATAATGGTGTATATGTCAGTGTTTGAAATCTGCAACAAGTATATGTTGACTGAGGGCAATTTAATGATGTTATCATAGCTGACGAAAAGGACAATCAAAAGGGTAACTAACGTAAATATTAAGTTTGAACTCTGCTTACTTATCGCATCGGATTTATTTAGACGGGATGATCCGCAAATAATTAACTAAAGTAAACTTTGAAGTATTGTTATTGCAAGCTATACCTTTCACTTAATTTGAAATAAGAGCTTGAAATAGGAGTCAACTAGCAAAATTTATAAGAAATACATTAACAATGAAATTAAACTGGTTACTTCTCATATTGGGATTACTTTTATATATATATATATATATATATATATATATATATATATATATCAAAATTAAGTTAAGTTAGATGAAGATTATTTTTTGAACTATATTGCCATCTGTAAATTGACTAGAAAAGCTCTGATGAAATGAGAAATGAATAATATTGAAAGTAGTTCAAGATTATTAAGCGCCTGTTTGCTAATGCATTACGTGACTGTAATTCATCATAGACGAAAAGCTTCAGTAAAGTGATAAATATTTATTTCATCAGTATCGTTACGAGGAAAAACCAACACGATATTAAAGCAGAACGTTCACTACATCAGACATTTAAAGTGACCGCCTTTGTGGAAAATGTGGACAATTTTCACCTGACGCAAAGAGTTGTGTATTAAAGTTTATGGACTGGACTGGATATTTGAGATTCAGTAATATTTTTGCATTTAGCTGGACATTGAATATTTTAAGATCGAGCATAAAAGTCAGAGCGGGTAAAAAGGGTTACCGCCATTATTTGAAAAACAAATATACATTGGCATCAACAAGCCAATGAAAAATCTGATGTATATGTATAACCAGCCATTTTATTGAATCGAGAGGCATAGCCATCAGGAGATTCGGCCAGATTGTCAAATTTATATAAAAGTTTTTTTTTTTTCTTTGCTAGCTTTTTTAATTTATGAGCAAGTTTGCTAGTTACAGCGAAATTTACTGACGATGCCGACAAAATTAATTCTAAATTGCATTAACTCATAGTAGAGATTCAAATTATATTATGTACTAATAGCACAGGACAATTTACAAGCATAGCAAGTTTTCATTTTCCAACATTTCAACCGTGCTGCACTCATTATATATGCTGAATAAGATCATGGCAAATGTCAGTGTGCTCCCAACAAAGTGAATCCGGATAGTGAAACCGTTGGTAAATATTACACTCAAACAAAGGAGATGGTTTTGTAATTAATTTATCTGTTGAAATTTACTTTTAAATTTCATTAAACACCGGTAATTATCGAACAATTTGACGAGGATAATTTCTGATTTAGAATGTACAAAAAATTATGACTTCAAGCCCGCCAAGCTAATACGCGTTGAAATTCTTTAGAAAAATAAAGCAGTTTTTGAATTACATAATTTTCTTTCAAAAACCGTATTAGGTCTTGTTAAGTTAAGTAAAAAATCTAATTTTTGGAATATTTTGGCATACCTTAGAAAATAGTATAAGTGCGGATACAATTTTTTCTCGACGATTTCCAGAGCACCGATTAATCAAGAAGCATTCGGTTCCTATTGATGGAGAAACGTGCTGATTAGTTGTTCGCAAAGGTAGTTGCATCCGTTTCGAAAATAGAGGCCAAAAAGAGCAAAAGATGGCAATTCAGTTTTTGAAAGAACGGAACGTCCGATTTGAATAATTCAAAAAGTATTTCACTTATATTATTGGAATAAAGAATTTTATAGAGATTTTAATAATGAGTACAAATTTTGTTTACATTTTTATGGTTACCGTATCGAGATCTATAATGTTTAACCGTTCGACTGCAACGCGGCGCTCACGCGCTTCGATATTTCATCTCTAAAACAGCTACGCAACCCGATAATTTCGAATAAGTTCAACATTATCAAAGAAATCTATTTTGAAGTCTGTCAAAATATTAAAAAAAATGTAAAGTTTTCTAACTCTTCTATTACGATACGGGAAGTTCCATTTGCGTTAATGCACGATGCCAAGCACCTCAGGTTCGGGTGAATAATAAAACGTTTATATATCTATGATGATGAGATTGTAATCGTAATTTTCTCTTGTATTTTGTGATAATTCGACTTACCGCTCCCTTTCAGTCAAAATTGAATTTATTCGGTTCGTTCTTGAAAAGCGCTCAGACTAACTGCTACGTTTAGTAAGTTTACGCTCGATAAGTTCAAACGGAAGGGTCAGTTCCCATAAAACATTTAATCAATAAACTTTGAGAACAGCTATTGAGAAAAACTTTACGAACAACACATATGTTATTACCCAAGTATTATAGATATTTGAGCTCTTTCATGCTGCTTACAATTTATATGAGCAGTTTGGATATACAATATTTATTCATTTATATAAATATACAGATTTTTATTCATTTTTACCAATAAATGTACGTCTTTAGTAACTTATTACAGATTACTTTTATATTTCATGATACTAAAAGCCCATCAGTCATTTAAGCTTAAAATAGGTAAAAATCTCGGAATTCGAGATACCCAGCTGTGAGTCTGTAAATACTTGTATATTGATACCCTAAAGTTATCTCAAAACCTACATATGGTATTGACACCCTACCATATGGTGCCAATATACAAGTATTTACAGACTTACAGCTGGGTATCTCGAATTCCGAGGTGAACTTACTATAATGATTGGACTACTCATAGATACTGTAAGCAATTGAATGTGTGACGAATATATATCATTGAATGTGTGTGAAATATATTTCATTTTAATCAGCAGTTAAAGATTTAAAAAAAAATCAAACAATTCTGAAAATTACAGAACATTTTATTTAATCAATTTTTTTTTAATCAAATAAATACGCGCGGTATAACGTAACAAGAGAAATTTTGGGAATTTTTTTTCTGTAATTTTCAATATGGACATAATGCAGTTAGAAAAAAAATGTTAATAATGGTCAACAAGCAATATTATAAGAACTATTCTCTCACTTTGAAAAAGACGCACTTAATTTCTTAAAAATCCGTCGACTTATTGGGTATAGTTTTAGGTAATGCGCTCGTTCGTTAGAGGTTAATTTTACTATTTATAATAATATTTAATATTATAATATTTATTGCTTCAATTAATAACCTATAAACACTCAAACAACCGGATTGTAAATGTTTTTAAATTAGTTTATTGTTATCATTTTTATTCTTAAAGTGTTACAAATTACATTTACTATATAATTATATACAATCAAATAAAATAAAAGCGCAAAAATAACTTATAAAATGTATATGACTAATGTACGTGTATACAAAGCCAACAAAAAACAAAAAATAAAAAAATTACATAGAATATTATATTTGACAAAATATTTCACTCAATCAAGGCTAGAATGTTAGCTGAAACGTATTGAATAGTAAATTTAAAATGAATTTTAAGAAAACTTTCATACAATTTTTTATTGATGAAACGCCCGATCTTTAAACACAATTAATACAGGATAGCGAAACTTACAGGTATGCGAGTAAAAAAGGTTTACCACCAATATCTCAAAAATAAGTAAAGTTAAGAGTTTTTGAAAGGCATCAGCTTGATTCTTACCACGATGCAATCGGAAGATAAACGGCAATGTATGAAAATTTATAACTAAAGTATTTCCTTTCGTTGTTAGTTTTCTTGATTCAACGTTTTTTTATATATCCTCTATAAAAGCTTACACGAGGGTGGGGTAAAAAAGATCAACTGAACCTTTACCCTGACAAAGATGTAAATAATGAAAAATAGTAAATAAAAAATAATATAGTTAAAAAAGCAATTTTACAAGAGATGAATTAAATAAATTTTTATCCTAACTCTGCTAATGAATATTTCTGACAAAATATTAAATCAGGATTATAAAAAGTGTTATCTCTGAAAAACTATCCACGAAATCTTTATTTGTATTGGTGTATTATAACAATTATATTGTAAAATTGCTTTAGAAGTATGATTAAAAAATTTGGATCTGTTCGGCCCCCTGGTTATCCCCCCCACCCTAGTAGATAAAAAAAGTGACAAAAACGTGACTTAAACCAAGTGACAAGAATACAAAAAACATATTTTTACAATGATGAATTAGCAGGGAGTTTTACTTAACGCAGTCAGATAGTGTTGTTAGACATGTGTTATTTGTTGTGATGTAATATTTTATAAACATTTATATGTTTGTTGCCACCATTAATAAGAATACAATTAATAGCAAATTTAAGATTTATAAGAATATATTTAATAGCATGATGTCTATCTAACTAAATTACGTATATTTACTTAAATAATTGAGCGCGGATTAAGAAAACGATTTTTTGGAAAATGTTGCTGATTTAAGGCCCAAGTTTTAAACTTTGTTAAAAATATAAATCTAGTCTATGATTACTTTTACTAGTTATTCATTGATAATTAACTATTTTACGACTTCAATGTTTGTAAGATTGTAAGTGCATCCAATACCACATTTTTTGCAACTAAAAATGTAAAGAATACTTCAATAGATGTTATATCGGTAATGTTACTAGTATGGTTGAATAATTTGCTTGAAGCAGAACTCTTGTCAGATTTCAATTAAATATTATTTATAAATTAAAGTATTCATTTAGACGAAAATATTAAAAATGCTGCTATAGTAAACAATATGCATGTAATAAATTAATTGTGTGAATCATTTACCGTCTGTTAGCATTCGTGCTCTATCCATAATGAACTACGAGGCTTCCTTCGGGATTTAAAACAAACGAAGCGCTGACAATGGAATTTAACATAAGCCCGGTATCATAGTACATTCGTGAAGATGTCAAACTAAGACTAACGAAAGAACAAACGCCCCAGACGCCTCAGACGCCCCAGACGCCCGTGGAACAGATTTTCTCGACTTCCTTTTCCGTCCCTTCAACGCGTAAATGAATCACTGACAGCTTCCTGAGTTCAAGTCGGCTCTAATGTGATTACGTATTAAATTAATTAACTACAATCAATATTGCGTAGTTTCGAAATGTTTTTCATTCTTTAAAAGCGCCTAAATATCTACTATTAACGGAACATATTTGTAATAATCTCGACTATGAACTCGATATGTTAGCTATTTATATATTCATTTATAGACTAGGGCGGGGCACAAAGGTTCAATTGCACTTTAAGCAATTATATTATAGAAACCAAACCAATTATATCATTACAAATAAACATATCAAAGACTATGTTTAGTAAAACTTCATTTTGCTGTTTTTCCAAAATTCGTCACCTGGTTTTTTTACCCCATATGAGTGGTAAAATGAGATGGCCAAGGGGCAAACAGGATCAATGTATTATTTTTAATTTCAAACAGATTTTACAAGATGATTGCTACATTATTTCACCAATGCAAAATATTTTCATGGGTACAATTTTTGCAGAAATAATACTCTATATTGCCTTGATCTGATATATTGTCAGAAATATTATCAGCATAGTTGGAATAAATATTTATTTTATTGATAGCTTGAAAAATTGCTTCTTTCAACTTGATTTATTTTGTCATTCACTATTTTATACTTTTACACATTTACCAGAGTTCAGTTGGTTACTTTTACTTCGCGTAAGCTTTTATAGAGGGTATATGAAAAAACTGTTAAATCGAACTTAAAATTTACAATACATCTTATAAAACAATTAAATAACGCATACTTAAAAGTATATTAAGGTTTCGTAAACTAAACAACAGTGCACAATAAAAAAGCCAACAACGAAAGAAAATATTTTTGTTAGGGCGTTTGTCGTTATCTCCCGATAGCAATGTCGTATGAATTAAGGTGATGGCTGGTTATACATTTTTTCCCTCTATTTTCAAATATTGTTCTTAAACAGTTCTTAACTTGACTTATTTTTGAGATAACGGCGATTGACCTTTTTACCCATAGACTTTTAACTTCGTTCTACGCTATAATTAAATAAACCTATTTTAAAATACCATTTTAGCGTATGACCTTACTGTATACACAAATATCGCTATTGTATAATATTTAACATAAGGATTTTCATTGGTGCATTTAATAGTAAATTTTGTTAAGATCTGATTTGTATTTTTTATATTATCTAATACACTACAAATTGAAATGAAGTTTTCTGAAGTCAATTATATCAACTTCCCAAAGGAGAAGTTCATGTTTATCCTAGAAAATCCGGTTTGATAATTTTACGTTTTTTCGACTTTTGAAGTCATTTTTTTTTTTTTTTTTTTATTTTTTTAATTGTATATTATTAATCATTCAATAATACAATTATTTCAATACATTGTAATCTTAAAACTATAATCAACATAATCTGAATTGCTTAAAGCAAAATTTTAATTTATTTAAAAACAAAATATATATTTATTACTGCCAAACTCCTTCCTAGTCATCCTTTTTCTTCTAATTTCGTTCAGAAAATCGTATAGTGATTTATTTTTCTCCAAATTATACCATACTGTGGCAGAAACAAACCACAGTAAAGCTCTTTGCTTTTCACTATTTTTAGTTTGATTTCAAAAATATTTTTAATGTCCATTTTTTGTAAGTCTATACCACAAGTTGTTTTGATTTTTTCCGTGGTCCATTTCCAAATTGTTGCAGCCATTCCACATTCTTGTATTTTATGTTGAATTGAATCATTTTTTTGGCAAAAATTGCATTTGTTATCAGTTGTTATCTTATGTCTTAATAAGCGGTCTTTTGTTGCAATTTTTTCATTTAATACAAGATATGTTTTGGATCGCCATAAAGTAGGAATATATTATTAGATATATTTTTCCAGATTATATTCCAATTCAGATCTGGGTATTACCTTCAATTGGATTTATAATTATAATTTTATTCAATTCAGAATAAATATGTTTTGTTGTGATATTTATATCATTATATTTTATCACCAACTTTATAATTTCTCTGTATACTGTGGGAATTTGAAATATGTGATCTTTATTGTTTATTTTTAATATATAATTCAATATTAAATTTTTGTTTTCGCAATTTTCTCCATTTATGATTTTTATAAAGTTCCTGGTGATAAGTGCATCTGCTTTGTTCTCTACATTAATGAGGTTTAATCCACCTTCTTCATACTTTTTTTCCATTTGTTTTCTTTGAATTTTATATAAATGGTTTTGCCATATAAATTCATTCACTATATTCTGAATTTCTTTAATTATAATCTTGGAGCAGTTAAGATTTGCGCAACATACCACAATTTTGATAATGC
>NW_020538040.1:72138479-72174214 GCF_003426905.1 Ctenocephalides felis
AACTCGATACAAACACTACCTAAAATCTGCATCGTATTACAAAAGTTTTGATTTAATTTTGTAAGTTTTTCTACAAAATAGTTCAACAAAGCTTAATACTTTCAGAGTTGGAGTAAACCTACATTGATATGACTATAGTTATCTGATAACTATAGCTGATAAATCTGATGTTTTTCTTACTTATTACCATTTTTGTACTTTTAGTAAGATGTTAAGTTTTACTTCACGCATTTGACACAAAGTTTATATTTATATCATTAAAAAAATATAAGCTGTCAAGAAACATCACGGACGATATGTATCGTTTCAAATATTTTTGGAGCATTTTAACTGAAAACATATGGTGCATGCATAATATTCGAAGCTAGAATTGTCAGCGCCAGTGTTTATAAATAAAATATTTTTTTTTATAAATTTCATAAATAAAATTCTACTAATGAGTTATTTAAATGCTCACTTTAGAATAAAAGTAATGAAATACTGCATTTCCAGAATGGATCCTATATATTTCCTTTAATTTGAACTCTGATTCAGTAGCTGGAATGATGATAAAGTGGATCGACAAAGTTTCAAACGGCAAAGTGCAGATATTAAAAAAAGAAATAACTGTACTGGATTGGGTCTATGCACTACTCTACAGAAGACAAAAGAGGTATTCAAGAAGTTACGAAGAAGAATGTGAATAATTAACGAGTTGCTTGAGAAATTACAGATAATTGGAAGCAGAGGCACGTTATGAAAGAATAGTTTAGTACTGCAGTTGGAAAACTACAAAGTAAATAGAAGGAAAACAATGAGAATATGAGGTGCGCTCTTTTAATGGACTTGCTTTCTGGGAAAATACTTATATATTATGTACTCATATATAATGGAATGCTAATAACAGCACGTTTACACTAGACGAATCATTTTAATATTTGAATAAAATTAAAAATATCCGAATAAATAAAAAAATTAAATATCATAACCATTCATAGAACTTGATAAAATGTTTATTGGAACTTGGTTTTGTATTTTCAAAAATGGAAGTTTTAATTTTTAACATAGTTTTCATCGTTTGTTAAGACTAGAAGATTTTCAATCGCAATGTATTCAGTTTACAACTCTGCAGCTTATCAATTTAATATATTTGTGATTAAACAATATGCAATTAATAATTTAAGATAAAATATTGAATGCTAATAAGGATGAAAATGACGTATGATGCATTAGGAACCTCGTAAAAAATTTATTGAAAACAGGAACTTTTTTCTAACAATAAGTGTATTTGTATCAATTTTCTTATTCTTGAAATTGTCATACTTTGTAAATTAAAATATGGTCAATTTTCGTAGAAAATCTAATGTTTTACATGCAATTGGTAAATAATCAATTTTAGCCTTATTTATACTCTCTTATAAGTTAGCTAATTTCTGTGAGACAACGTTATACGTTAATGAACTTTCATGAAGTCTCATCGCTTCTTAATAATTTTTAAAATATTATTTATATATATATATATATATATATAATATATATATATCTATATAATATAAATTATTGTGAAGCTTCTTACAATGTAAAACCCATATTGTTTTTAATAACTCTTTTCACCAAACAATGAACATTTTAGTGAGGGAATATAGAAGTTTTATAAAATGAATAAAATTCTAATAAAATATGAATTTTATTAAATAAAGTTGTATGGGTTATCTTATTAAATATTCACTTTCCTGCAATTTTTAACTGCTTCCGAATGCAAATTCTCTTATGCGTTTATGCGCCTCAATATAATGAACGCGATTAAATTATTCATAGTTTTAAATATGGAAAAATATGCATGTATTGAAAACATACAAAAACTACCTTATTATTTTACTACAGTAAAGCTCAATATTCTGATGTACCGTGCAAACATACTTATTGCTAGTCTACTGTAACGAACGCTGCGTTATTTACTTTTTGTATTAAGATTTTTGTTTACATGCACCATAGTAAAAATGGAAAAAAGTGTTACGTTATGAAATATGTGCATATAACCTTACTATTCAGCCGAAAGTGGGCAAATAGCATAGATTTTTGGGCGATCATGTCTGACCGGAAAACGTATATTCGTACTTATCGCAAGTTATTACAATAAATTCACAGACAAGTTGCGAACGGACAAAAATTAATACTTAAAACCAGTTCAGATCAATATTATGTAATTGTAAATTTCTTTGGCGTATGTAGAAATAATGCAACTTAAAGGAAGCGAAGGAAAGGAATTAAGATCTGCGTGGCACAATGATTTCCAAATTACGATAAAAGTTCAGAATGAGAGAATAACATTGAAAAGTATAGAAAAGCTAAATGATTAAAATTAAAGCTAGCTTTGAAATTTCAGCTCGAAGTATTTGAAAATGCAAAACGAACACTCAACCTTTTTGTGTAGAACAGCAAAAAAATGTTTTTCAAAATATAGATTGAATTTTTCATCGATTTTAGTAATTCCACTGAATTTATTGTAACTATTCATGTAAAAAGAATGAAGCACAGGAAAATATTATACAATAGTATTGAGTTTTCTGCTTCTTTTTAAATTGGATGATCAGGCATGAACTGATTTGATGGAATACATATAATAGAGATAACTTATTGCAGAAAAGTAAAATGATATTGTGCTTCAGTTTTAAAGATTGTATCTTAACAGATATTGCTGACTGCAAGACTGAGTATAATCAACTATTCCATATTTATTTTAAATAATTAGAGTTAGTTGGAGATATAAAAAGGTCAAAGTCGATAATAATAAATATAATTTAAATATGAACACTTGTACTATTTTCTGTGAAAATATTATTACATTGAACACCTAACAGTAGAAAACAAATATTGATAAAGTACTTTATATAAAATATAAACGATTAATTAAAATACGCGATTTTTCACGATTTAAAGTTTAAACTTCCAATCCAAGGCTTGCAAAATAGTAAAAATTACTTAAGGGGACATTCTAGTGTAGAGGCATAAATTGTAGGTCACTTTTAAATCATTGTAAAAAAGTAATTAATTTTTCTATAAATCATTTCTCAACGTTACAAGAGTACAGAAAAAATGAAACCCAAAAAGTTAATGATTTTCAAAATTAACTGTTGTTGAAGTGAGGACTCCTTTTAATTATGAATATTTATGCCTCTACACTAGAATGTCCCCTTAAGTAACTTTTACTATTTTGCAAGCCTTGGATTGGAAGTTCAAACCTCAAATCGTGAAAAATTGCACATTTCAAATTAATCGTTTATATTTCATATAGAGTACTTTATCAATATTTGTTTTCCAATGTTAGGTGTTCAACGTAATAACTATTTTTACAGAAATAGTATAAAGTGTTCATGTTTAAATTATATTTAAAATGATTGACCTTCGACCTTTTTCATATCTCCAACTAATTCTAAATTATTTAAAATAAATATAAAAAAGTTGATTATACTGAATTTTGCTGTCAGCAATATCTTTTGAGATACAATCTTCAAAACTAAAGCAAATTATCATTTTTACTTTTCTGCCAAAATCCAAAATGAAAAAATGAGCATTAATCTAAAAAAAAAATGTCGCAATGGCATATACTAGGGTTAAGTTAAAAAAAATGCCAAAATGCCGACTATTTAAAAAAAAGTATCACTTTTGACTTTTACGAATTTTAAAAAAGTAGTAAAAATTTAAATTTAGAAATGATGCTACTATATGCCAGAAAGAAGCCTATGTAGAAGATTCTCTGAAATTTTCAAGTAAATCGGTTCAGTAAAATTCGAGAAATCGTAGGCATCGTATTGGAAAAGACAGTTTTGAGAAAAACGCATGTAACTTTTTGTAAAAGAAAGGAAACAAAGTTTTATCATAATCAGTTGTATCTCCAAAAATAATTTATTTTTTAACTTCCCGTAGGGTAAGTTATAGTAATCGCAAAAAAATCGAAAATGAAAATTTTTATATATCTTTACGTTTCAGAGGTTTCTGAACATTTTGGCATACCTTAGAAAAAATGGATGTATGTGTGTGTGTGTGTGTGCGTGTGTGTATGTATGTGCGGATACAAATTTTCGTCGACGATTTCGGGAACACGGATTAACCGATTTGAATAATTCAAAAAACATTCGATTCGTATTGATAAGGAGACGTGCTGATTAGTTTTTGGCGAAGGCAGGTCTAGCCGTTCCGGAGATACGGGGCAAAAAGTGCCGAAAACGGTAACTCAGTTTTTAAGAGAAGGGAGCGTCCGATTTTAATAATTCAAAAAACATTTTACTTGTATTGACAAGGTAAAGAATTGATCAAATTTTCATAAAGGCAGGTCTAGCGGTTTCGGAGATCTAACAAAAAAAGTAAAAAAAAATGCTATTTGGCGGTCAAAAATGATCATTAGACATATGCACATCAAATTTTCAGATATTTTATAGAGATTTTAACAATAAGTATAAATTTTGTTTATTTTCTTATGGGTTCCGTATCAATGTTTACCCGTTAGACAGCGACGCCGCGCTTACGCGCTTTATATTTTGTCTCTATGCAGTTAAAGCAGTACGATTGCTTTGAAAAACAAGTTCAGATCTTCCAAAATATGTCAAAATAAAGAAAACATTTTTTTTTTCAAAAAAAAAATTAAAAAAAAATTTTTTTTTAAAAATTAAAAAAAAAATTTTTAAAAAAAAAATTTTTTTTTTTCAAAAAAAAGTAATTTTTTGTCCAATTTATAGTTTCTCAAAAATCTTATTTTTTTCGAAGTAAATTTTTTTCAAAAATGTTAATCGTTTTTAAAAAAAATAATAATTTTTTGTACGGGAAGTTCCAGCAATTTGCCTTAAGGCACAATGCCCTAATTGCCTTAAGACAGAATTCCACTTACAGCTAGTTTTAAAATCCTTTCGTACACATTCTTAAATAGTTAAACTTCAAAAATATGAAATAAAAGAAAAAATAACTAAAATACTTCCTTAACCACTTTTTCACTGAAATAAATTTTATACCCCATTTTTGTATAAAATGTAATAAAGATCAAATAATGAAAAAAATACTCACTTGAATCCTTTCCGCATAGTAGACCAGACTGGCAAATATTACAATGCCCAGCACCAAGAAGAATACAAGTAGAGTGAGCTCTTTCGCCGACGCCCGGAAGGTCTGTATGAGAATCTTGAGGCCGGAACTGTGCCTGGTGAGTTTGAAAAGTCGCATGATGCGGATGATGGAGAAGAATTCGAGAATGTCCGCATTCTCCAGATGCGACGCGAACTTCTGCAGCCCGAGATCGATGTAGAAGCTTAGCGTCGCGATGTAGTCAATGATGTTCACCGATGATTTCACGAACACGCATTTGTTAGGCGATGAGATGAATCGCACCTGGAAGGGAAAAAGAAACATGTGCTTTACATAATTGGAGAGATTTTTTATACTCTAACAGAATTCAATGAATAATCTTATGTGAATAAAATCTACTACTGGAAATATGCCAGGGTAGTGTGTATCCCGGAAGTAAAACTCTAGTGTTAGTATAGTACACTAAACAATATGAGTTTGTTTAGTTCCTCAATAATTTTTTTTTTACAATAGTTAAATAGCAATCAGAAAAAAAATTCTATAAGCTATTGTGTTGATTATTAGAAGTCCAGTAACAGTATTGGAATTCTATATATATGACATGACGGAGATCACCCCAGTGGGTTACTCCATTTTAATGCTTTAGATCGAAGGGATGCTTATTCTTCAATCTTCTAATATATAATGCTTGTAATACGGGAAATAATGTGAGGCTATTGTGGTTGATGATCTTGTCATGATGAATTCCACTTCTGTTTTTCACTACCTCCTGGACAGTATCTATTCTTATTTAAAAATTAGAATTCCTCGACGATAACTACCCGGCCAATCTGCTATTGATAAGGAAATGCATTGCAAGCTATGCATGCCGCGCGCTGATCTTATGCGATTCATGGTTGAGTTGTATTAAATGCATCTTCGAGTGAAATATACCATTCAGCATGGCAATATATAATATAATTTTATAAGCATAAAGACAGTAATCATACTATAAAAACCAAACAACATACATCACAACCAACTTTCGGAATATGTTCAGAAAATTTGAGTGATTTTCCGTACTAAAAGCTATATTATTTATCCTATGTCAAATACAAATTACATGAGCACTTGTTTACAAAGATTGTACTTAAATATTTATCAGCAAAGTTGGAATAACTATTAATTTATTGTACAAGAATTGTACAAGAGTGTACAATTCCTTTTTTACCTTTATATGATTTTATTATCTTATTTTTTGCACCTTTGCCAGCGAAAAAGTTTAGTTTTTCCTTTTTACTCCAACCACATGTGATCTTTTATAGAGATTATATAAAAAATCAATTAAATCTATGATAAAACTTACAACGCATACCATATCAAAACAATTAAATAAAGTGAATTAAAATTTAAATTTCAACAGTTTGGTTGTAGAACAAAATAGTATTATAAAATTGACTACTTTACTCTATCAATCAAATTATAATGACTATATCATAACTGTATTCAAATTTTAACTGTAAATATAATATAGGAAGTTTAGGAAAACAACGTTCAGTTCACATAATAGCTTATTGTGAGGATATTCATCTTGAAAAACTTCTACCACAGGCTATCAATAACAGTATTGAATTTCCATTTTATTATATATATTTTTTCATTGAATAAAATATAATTCAGCTATACAACACAATTCGTAATAATAGTTTGCTCATTAAAATAAGTTAATTTTATTAAGTTGACTAAAATTATGTGTTGTGAAACATCTATTTTAAGAATTATAAATAGTAAGAAATTGAAAAAACTTAATAGGGTTTTTTAACTTTATGAGATAGTACATGAGTAATCGTAGAAAATATTACTGTTTCAACTATATTTTAATTTGTTTGTCATTATTTTCATAATCTTATCTGACAATTTGTTTCTCCGCCTATTCCATTTAAATAGTTGAATTTATAAATATTGATAATTTTAAACCTCTTTGGGAAAAGATCATAGAAATTAATTCTATCTCCTAAATAAATCAATAACTAGTGGGGTGTATGGCATCGTGCCTTAAGGCAAATTGATGGAACTTTCCGTACCGTAACTAAATGTTCGAGAAATACTGAATGTTTTCAAATAGATTATTATTAATATTGTAATATTGTCTAATATTTATAAGAATTATATAAACTGGATTGCAAAGTTGAAATTATTTGTTTAAAGTATATTAGAACTTTCAGATTTAAAAATAAAATCTGATTTATTTTCGATATACAAAAATTCTTTTTTTTTAAAAAAAAATATTTTAAAACAATTTTTTTTACCAAATCAATTATTTTGTTAAAACAAGCAGAAAGTTCTTTGAATCATTTAAATCGGACGCTTAGTTCTCTCAAAAACTGCCATTTTTTTAACATTTAGCTCTGTATCTTCGAAATGGCTGGGCCAATTTTGCAAAAAACTAATAACCACTTCTCCAAATCATTACTAATTGAATATTTTTAGATCATTCAAATCGGATACCCCAATCTCTCAAAAATTCGATTTCTATTTTCTGCACTCTTTGCTCTTTATCTCTGTAACTGCCGGACCTGCGTTTGCCAAAAACTAATCAGCACATCTTCCTATCAATAGGAATCGAATGTTTTTTGAACCATTCAAATCGGTTGATCCGTGCGCCCGAAAACGTGACCGAAAAATTATATCCTTACACACACACATCAATTTTTTCTGAGGTATGCCAAAATGTTCAGAAACCTTCAAAACGTCGATAAATGTAAAAATTTTCAATTTCGATTTTTGGACGATTACAATAACTTACGGGAAGTTGAAAAAAAATCTATCTACCTAATTCATAACATTTTCAAGTGCATTTTTCCAAATCACATTTTGTCGAAATTATACGTTACCAAAAAATCGATGATTATTTGTGTAATCCCGCATGTACAGAAGCATTTATTTAAATTGTAAAAATTCTCATGATTATGTGTATTATTGGTCATCAATACATAATAGTATATTTTATGATCATAAAAATAGCTCAAGTTTCCAAATTAATTATTTTCATTTATAAATACTAGTAAGATCAATTTAACAAGTTAACCGTGTAAAACTAATAAGAGTCAGGAGAACTTATATTTATACCTTTCAAAGAAAAATCTGAACATGAGTTAGCTTTTATATACGTTTCTATATCCCTTTATAATTGGCCCAGTCAATTAATTTTATAACATTAATTAGTTCCTCGGCATAGCGTGAATGGTTTCTTTTATATATAGAATTTCTTCGCCCAAGTGTATTTTTCTATCCGTTCTATAAACCCCGATGTGCAAATATAAGTATTGATTTCGCTTCGAAATGAAAGAGCGCAGAAACAAATACCTCGTTGATAAAATATTTATCGATGGTTTTATTAATTTTTATATGTAACACGCAAGATTATGTTGGTTAAGGTCTGGACTATGTGATCCGTCAAATCTTGCATCTTAGTATGTTTGCATTAGTAAATGCGAGTAGATGCTGGTAAAGAAAATTTAATAGTAATGATCAATGAAAACTTAATATTGTAGTGTTATGATTTCATGATATATTACACAATTTTTGCAACATAAAACTAAAAATAATTAGCTTACAAAAATCATTTAGTGAACTGCCTGACAGCTATTTTTTTCCCTGAGATGTTATTATGGTTTATAAGTTATTCGAGGACGCCGATTTCGAACAGAACAGCTTGCTAACAGCTTTAGTTTTTGAGATATACCAATGTGCTTCTTTTAAATCATTTTATTGTATGCCTTTTAAATTTTGTTCATATAATTTTTGTGTATGGACAAGGACTGGATAATTTTGTCGTAAGCCCCAATAATCATAAAAAATTCGAAGAATTTTATAATTAAAATATGTATGGATATTTATAAGTAGGTACATGTATATATTTTGTGTGTATAATTTTTATAACACAGCTAACATGTCTTTCAACAAAAAAAGGTTTCGATGATTTTTTCTTAAAAGTGTCTTAAATTCTTTGTCTCAGAAATACAGTTGAAGATTTCAAAAGTTGAAAATTAAATCTCATATTAATTTTTTTCCTTCTTAAACTAAAATTATTTATCTTAATTTACAAGATAGTTATTCGGTTATTCAAAAAGTTAATCAAACAAAACATTATTTTTGTCATGCCAATTTTATTGAATATACTTTTAATATACCTTCATATAACGAATCGACTTTTATATTTTTTCAAAAGTTTTCCATATAATATGGTTATACTGAACATTTTAATTAATACGTCACGTATGTTTAACTTTGACCATCGAAGTTAATTATCTGCAAATTTCCACTCTATCGCCAGATTTAGGCCGAATTCACCCATGAATTTAAAACTTATTATGTAAATATTTAAATAAACGATAATTGAAGCGCATACTAATAATGTATAACAATAATTATCCACATGAGTCATAATTTTAATCCAAAGATAATCAAATAATATTATAAATAAATTTTACGTTAGGACGCTTTTACTTTTTACTATCTTCGTAAAAAATATTTAGTTTTCAGTTTCCGTATTCAGAAGGAAAATCTTGGTTATTACGGTTACTCTTAAATTCGTAAGAAAAGCTATAAAAACGTATTTAACCATTAATTTCAGGGTTATCTTATATATAAAAATGGATCGCAAAATGTGTTGGTAAGCGCATAACTCAATAACGCCTGGACTAATTTGGCTAATTTTTTTTTTAAAATGTTCGTTGAAGTCCAAGGATGGTTGTTACGGCGAGAAAAAATCGAATAATTGCCAGGAAAACCCTAAAAACAACCCTTTTCTTTTTTAATCGAGTAGGCAACGAACTTTGTAGAAAAAACAATGTTCTATGTCATGACATTTTGTGTAGTTTTTGATAATCTAATTTTTAATATATAAGGTTGTCAAATATCTCCCTTCCGCTTTTTTTCTCCAAGACAAAAGAGATATTTGACAAGTTAATATTTATACAGACATAGAAATCTCTTTCCATTAATTAACGAGCTATATTGGCAGCCAAACACATTGATGTAAATGAATTAAATTTCAAAATTCAAGAACAAATTACCGGCGAATCAGTTGATTCGGCAACTAACCAAGACGATCCACCGAAGTTTTTAAACTCGCTGAATTTGGTAGGATTGTCACCTCACAATCTTCAATTAAAGGTTGGATCGGCAATTATAATGTTGCGAAATATCGACCAACCGCGCCTTTGCGAGGGCACAAGGTTAGCGATAAAAAAAACTACCAAACAACGTGATGGAAGCAACTATATTGAAAGGATAGTATAACGCAACGTGCATCCCAATGATTCCGACTAAGGTGCCATTTGAGATTAAACGACTACAGTTTCCAGTGCGTTTATGGTATCATTAAGTGTTTGTGGTATTAATTTGGAAATCCCATGTTTCTCACATGGAAAATTGTACGTTGTCTGTTCCCGTATAGGAAAACCATCAGATTTGTTTGTCTATGCGCCAGGAAATCAAACAAAAAACATCGTTGATCACAAAGCACTACAATGAAAATTGAACTGATTTTTGAAGTATGGTTTACATGATTAAAATTACTTACTTTTAAATGCTTATAGTGTTTTATTTAATTTTTTTTAATTCACGCCGAATTATTACCAGGGTAACGGTTCTGTTCAGGATAATTTTTTGCAAAGAATAGAAAAAAGGTGGAAACAAAACACCGCCATATTGCACATTTTTTTGACAGGACAAAGTCTGTCGGGTCGGCTAGTTTGTTTATATAAAAAATGCTTTTATGAGACCAACGATTCAATTTATTTACATAATTTGATTTTTTTGAATTATTTAATTTAATATAATTATTATATTTGTAATATCAAATTTTTAATCAATATGCGTATAATATAGAGGTATTTACCTCAAATAAACCGTTAAACTTTTCTCTCAATGGAGTAAATTATTATTTTTTCTTTTGAACTTTTTTTTACTCTGTTTATTCAACAATGACTTATAAAATATTATTGTATCTTGACTGCTATCTTAAGAAAACAGAGTAAATAATAGATTTAGTTTGTCACATCATTTGCTATATAAATTCCTTTAATGCATGTGATGACTACATAATTCTTTTTCTTAATATGCTTCATATTTTAATTTATTGCAATGTGTTGTATTCATTATTTAATTACGAAACAATTATATTTTTTGTGTTCAAATTATTGTTTAATAAGCAATTTTCTCGTAAAATACATAAATGAATAATCTTACACCTTTGATTACTAATCATATATTAATATGTGCAATAGCTTCTTGCAGCATCTATCAACATAATTCGTTTTTGCTGAATCTAATTATTTGACGAATGACATAATTATAAAATTTGCAGTTTTTTGTAAAGTAGATCCCATCAGTATATACTTTTTATAGTGTAAGTATATTTAGATGTCTCTTCTTTGATAACTCAGATTGTTAAGTTATATTTTAACATTTAAACTGTGTTGTGTATAAAACATTGATTTGTTGTTATAATTTATTTATTTGTTGCAAGTTTCTATTACAATACTGATTTGTCACTAAGTTGTACTTGATCGAAGATTGTATATGGTATATGAAAGTGAAAGTAAGCTCGATCCAATAATGCACTACCTTCTCGTCGGGGTAGCAACTTTCCGGTACAAAAGCTTTATGTAAAGATCGCAGTCTTCATAGCCAACACAATAATATGAAAATACATCCGAACAGATAGATTGATTTGATAACATTATGAATAAATAAAAATTAAGTACTTACCAGAATTTCGACCGTGAACCAAGCATTGCATACGCATTCGATGTAGAAGAACGCCACGTGTGCGTTCGTGTGCGTTTTGTCTAAGACCCAGGCCAGACTGTGATTGGCAGTTTTCACCGTAAAGTTTCGTATAACGGGTACCCTCATGTCTGGGTGTGTTTTGAGGCAGAAGGACAGAATAGAGACACAAATGAAAAACACAGATATCACCCCGATTATCTGAAAGAAAAAAGACAAAATATTTACAAACACATTATTAGCTAATGATTTTTATACACTCACACGTTAATTTATATATATATATATATATATATAATTAATTATTTAATTTACAATTGTTGTAAAGAGTTCATCCCAACAATGGACTTAAACCATTTATACCTCATTTAGAAGAGATTGCTTCAGAAAATTTTAGGCCACTATAAAATATTGAAAAAAATTTAATATAAGCTGTTAGGATACAAATAAATATTAGTTTTTTACTTTTCTATATTCACTTTCACGTTTTATCTAAACCGTAAATGATACAAAAAGAAACTCGAAACATTTCTATTCAGTATAAATTTGATAAGTTTTCGAAACACGCAATGAAGAAATTATAATGAAATTAAAATTTGTATGAATATAGTGTATAATTGAGTGTTTGGCTATGAACAATTTTTATTTTATTTTTGAATAAATGTTTATGTATTTAATTTGCCATTCAAACACTGATAATTATCATAATATGCTTGAAATAATGTAGAAAATGGTAAATACACACACACGAATATATATATATATATATATATATATATATATATACATATATGTGTGTGTGTAATCATCTTTCACACTTTTACATTTATAAACAAAAATTTATGAAAATAACATCATATTGTCCAGCAATATGAAAAAAGATTGCAGAAAACCTAAAAATTTTAACTGTTCTTCAAAATTAGTAGTTTATCTCAAAGATAGGTTATATAAAAATTTATTAGGATTTAACGATTTTGACTTTCGATTTTTCATCTAGTTGATTTTGCAGTATGTACGATTTTAAAAAAAAAAAACAACAAAAAAAATGAGATAAAAAGAAAAGATTGATTGATTGATTGAAATCTGATTGTTTTATACTTTAATATTGTTCTTAAAAGGACGCAAAGTTTAATTTTTTTATTAATTTGTATATATATATATATATATATATCATAAAACCGTAAATTAATAATTAAATTCATATTGTATTTTTTTTTCGATAATTACAAAACTAATTAACTAAAGCATTGTCTAGTAGTTCTTGTATCTTGCAAAAAGATACAAAAGTAGGTAAAAAGTACTATATATCTAAATAAATGCAAATAATATCTTTAATAATGCAATCAGTTTATAATGAAAGCATAATTATTACTCAAGACTTTCTTCGGAATTTAATTAGCTTCGAGGAAAATATGATCGTTAAATTGGAAAATAAATAACAAAGAGAATACCAAGCAACGACTTAAGGAAATTCAATTACAAGTCTTTTATAATGGAGTATTACCATTGAGCAGGGCGAAAATGCTAAAATAAAGCAAACAACTAATGCATACACACGTATATACTTATTTATACACACAAATATATTTATTTACAAACACATAAATATATTGATCAAGAGATTGCAAGAATTAAAACATTTTGTTGAACTAGGAATTTTAAATTACCAATATCGGTCATTTTTAAAAATTTTAAATTTATAGTTCAACAAAAAGTCTTAATCTTCGAAAACTTGGGGCAATTCTGGTATTGTTTTTAACTGTGGTCTTAGAAATGTTACTCACGGTAACGTTTCCAAAGTTTAAATAAACAAAATTAGTAAAAATTGAGTCCAATAACCGAAAAATTGTCATAATTTCACCAAAGCTCTAGGTTGCACTTTAATTTCCAAACATCGTGAGATAATTTCTTTAGCTAATTTTTGAAATCTTGATACGGAACCCATAGAAATGAAAACGAAATTTTTACTTAATATTAGAGTCTCTATAAAATGGAATCAATTTTTCATTCAAATCAATTTGAATAACCTATTACCCAACTATAATGATAACCAAAATTGAGATTATTGAAAACATGATGATTTGATTTTCAATTAGCAATAATTTGAAAACTTTTATCATACTAGATACCCAAATCGGATTAGATTGACAGCTGATTTAGCTTTTGCTAACGAAATATAGAGTTGTAATATTACTCATTCAGAATGTAGATTTTAATTACACACACTCATATATATATATATATATATATATATATATATATATATATAATAGGGTGGTCTATAATATGGATATTTTAGAATTTCTTGCATTCCAGGGGCTTCCAAATTGAAAAAAAAATCTCTAAAAGTTTTAGCGCTTACTGTTAACTTTAAAATAGTCCGCACTACAACCAAAGCTTTTTGGTTCTTCTTCCTAAGTAAAATTATTTCCTAAGTTTAATTTTTGTTGTAAATATTTTATTTCAGATCAAAATAAGTTAATACAATATTATTCTCAAAATTTTGATTCACTTGCCGCTGTGTTATAAAACTCTAACAAACGGAATTTCACCCATAATATTTCCATAAGGAACTTTGGTTGGAGTGTGGACTATCTTAAAGTTAATATTAAGAGCTAAAACTTTCAGAGATTATTTGGATATATTCTTCTGAGTATCCATATATTTGAATATTTTACCAATTCAGAAGCATTTGGGCAAAGATATTAGAAAATTCACATATTAAGGACCACCACAATACACACAAATATATATATATATATATATATATGTATATATTTGTGTGTGTGTATTGTGATGGTCCTTAATGTGTTTCACAAATTTTATGACAATTAGAATTAAACAAACTACAATACAAAATTTTACAACTAAAGTGATCTGTAAATTATTAAAAATCTAGTATCAATTACACGTTACATAAGTGCGAAAGAACAATTGTGGTAAAATAAGACAAAACAAGTATCGCAAACACAGTTCCAAGATTCCTTCCAATTTCTATTTACCTTGGCGGCATTCGAACTGTAGGGTTCGTCAAAGAGACTCCACATTTGCGGCTTCAGTCGCTGCCACCAGGATACGCTCCCTTTGTAATAGGCTTCCTCATAACCGAACTTACGCGCTACTTCTTCCTCACTCGGTTTCTCCGTGTCCAAGTCCAGCCGATCGAGCACGGCCAGGGTCTCTTGCGTGTCTCGATGCTGAAATAGATAAAATGAAATTATATACCGTCTAGATATTAAAAATTAGAAATAAGTTTAAAATATGAGTGTAGATCAACGCATAACTTCCTGCGTAGTAAACACTGAACAAATATAAAAAAAACATAAAAAGTAATTAATATCGCTATATATGAATAGATTATAAACCGATTTTATCGTAGACCAATGTTATGGCAAGGCTATGCTATGTATCTGTTTTCATACCAAAGGGTACTAAAACCTGGAAAATGTGGTTGCTGTTTAGTCAGGCATTTTGAATATAAAACCTAACCTAGAAAATGCACAAGCATCAAAAAAGCGATGTTATCATAACTGCATCTTTGAGATATGGTTCGATAACATACGAGTGAAATTGCATTTTTGTGTAAAACACCTGATCGCGCAGCGAATACATGGTATTTAGTAATATTTTGTATGAAAACAGCTACGTAACATAGCCAACATTAGTTATTTTACGCAGTGGCGGATTAAGCTTTCTGCCGCCCTAGGCCCTATCCGTTTAGGCGCCCTTTTTAATAGACAAAATTTTACTTTTTTTATTAAACAATTTATTTTAAATTATTTAGATATAATTTCTAACTTTGCGTTGGGTAAGTAATAGTAATTGCAAAAGAATCAAACATGTTTTTTTATCTTCACGTTTCAAGGCCCTCTGAACATATTGTAATACTTTTTTTTTGAATTATCAAATTATTTATTTCTCCCAAAAATTTTATTTTATTCTATTTTATTTCTCCCAAAAAGCTCATCAATTTAATAATTTTTATTTTAAACATGAAAATCAATAAAAATATTAATGAGGCGCCCCTGAATACGTTTGATTAGAAAATGAATAACATTCTATTTCATAATATAGAAATAAAATTATATAGAACAGGATCAATCCTTAAAATAAATTGCAGTGACAATTTTTCGGGTTTAAAATTTTGACATTCGGAAAAATTTGCCGCCCTAGGCCCGGGCCTCACGGGACTATCCTGTATTTATTTCCAGGTAACATATGTATTCTCTGGTCTCCCGTAGATAGCCCCAAATAAGTGTATGTAGCAGATTAGCTTTTCTTGGAAAATTTATTTTATTTTGATAAATTAATTTTTGTTAATGTTCGCTCTCGATGACTTCGTAATCTCTCAAGTCATCAGAAAGCTGTACCCCTGGACAATAATATAATATAATATAATATATGTATAAGTTTTAATTATGGTATACATTTATTCACATTTTTATTACAGTCAATGATTCAAAACTAATCTTCAAATACCAAGCCAGCAATGGAAATAACAAAATAAAATAAACTATTCTGTCGGGAGGTTAATTAGTTCTACATCCCGCACATGTCATTATAAGTGTACCTCATGATCACTTCTTATTCTTAGAGGTTTTCTCTTATATTTATCTTGATTTTATATCCGAAAATAGGCTTTTTATTTTGATTGCTTTTTATAACTATCTGCAAATGTACATTGTCATCGTTGCTGCATTAAGAATATTGATCTTGAGGTATTCTCCTAATAGTTTCGAGTAGGTTTCTCAAAGTTATTCTGCCCAAGAAAGCATTTTAGAATTCTAAGGTATAAAAAATGATCAAAAATTGCTATCAGGCTTAGAGAAATTTTAAACTGTCATTTTCAGCACTTTTTGCTTTGTATCCCAAACGAGTGGAATTGCCAGTGCCAAAAACCGTATCCATACATGCATAAACACACATCCATTCTTTGTAAGGTGTGCCAAAATGTTCAGAAGATTTAAAACGTAAAGATGTGCAAAAATGTTCATTTTGGATTTGTGCGATTATCATAACATACCTATATCTACCTAAAGTTAAT
The DNA here is from genome assembly GCF_003426905.1 of Ctenocephalides felis. Taxonomy (NCBI): domain Eukaryota; kingdom Metazoa; phylum Arthropoda; class Insecta; order Siphonaptera; family Pulicidae; genus Ctenocephalides; species Ctenocephalides felis. The sequence continues at coordinate 72,155,353 of NW_020538040.1, forward strand.
AATTGTCAATGTTTAAATATTTGTAGTTAGACTTGTTGGCTATTAAACACACAATCACAGATAGTGTTTTAATATGTGTGTATGTAGATACATTTATTAATTAAATTTGTGATAAATTTTAAAAACAGTAATTTGTTACCTATTTAAAGGAAATCGTTACAATTGACGTAGCTACTACTACAAGTAGATTACAAAAAGCTCAACATTAATTAACATAATTTGCCTAGTAATAATATTATAGAGATAATCTCATTCATCATGTTATTTTACAATGCTATTAAATGCTAGATTTCACAATCACGATTTAATACTATCTGAGCTGATCCCTTCCTATCCTTAGCAGATTAAGAGAGACAATAACGGAATTATGAAGCTCTTATTTGTCATAGAGCAATTAAACTTCATAACTGTTTACACAAAAATCTGCAATTAGTAAAATGAGTAAACATTCAATTGCTGGAAGCTTTTGCAAAAATAATAGTATCACCAAGTTGACTCGATTTCGATACTACAGAAGGGGTTAAGGTACAGGTTTGAACATAAATTCAATGACAAAACTTTCGTTGATTTATGTACTTGCATTTACAAGATTTTGCTGAATGTAAATAGAATACGTTATTTCCATAAAATATAGCACGTTGATAAAAAATACTTTTGAGAATGTTGATTTTTTAGAGATTTTTTAGAAAGTATAGAATAATATCGTAGTACAACTGAACACAGTTTTTAATACGTATTAATTTTTAATTTTATAAGATTTTAAAATATCAATTTGATAAATTGTTGGCACTCTCCATTGCGTATCTTAATTAGATAATTGAAGATTTTTGAAGGTATATATTTTCACTGAAAAATATTGGTAACACTAGTCATGGCCTAAACTGGCTCTATTGATGGATATTATCGCGTAATATCTAATTAGTCGGATTTATATAACTAATGTGTATCGATTGACTTCTGCTTCCATAGAAAAGAAGATTAAGCCTAATTATATAATTAGCAATTATCATGTTTTACTGATATCCAAGATCTTGTTTTCTATGCAATCTATTATAATTCAATTTTTTTGTTAATAATCAAGATGAAGGGATTGGGAAGCAGTAACGGTTTGTAGCATAAAAATGAGTATTGTGATTTTATAACTTTACCTTCAATACTTATTTTAACGGAAAAAATTGAAGAATTTAAAAAATTCTTGAAAAGTAAAATATAGTTAATTTTTAAATATATTTTTAACAATCAACAAACAATAATAATTGGTAATTTAAAACATACAATAAATTATATATAAATGCAACAAAAACGTTATAAGCAAATTTTACACAATAGTAAAATAGATTGCATAGGTATCAATAAAAATGAGAGAAAAATTTCTTCATGAAGAATCTGGAATTTTTTAAATGTCAATAAAATTCATTCATCAAATCGTTCGTAAAACGAAGTTGATCTTTATCGAAAAGAAATAGAAGACTGAATTGTATTTGATTGGTTATTGATAACAAAAAGCTCAACTGATCACAAAAATATGGACATTTTGATATTATCAAACTAAATTTCAAAAATATCCTTTTTAGATTATAATAAAAGTACTTGTTATAATGAAACTTTTATCTTGAAATGCACATGGCACTAATCGTTTGTTTTAAATTGTTTCAGGCATATGCAAGTGTGATCAATCAAATGGACATTTTGAGAAGGTTTTGAGAATTCTTTTAATGACGACAAGGTAAAATGATTTACATTTGGGAATATTATGGAAATGGTCACATTTTTTCGAGATGATTGTGTAATTAATGTAATTTAAATATCATAAGGTTGAGGTTATAAGTCTTGAGTACTGAAGTGTGCAACTATTGCAGCGATTGTTCCAAATGATAACTGTTCATTGCAAAACGCTAATAGTAAATCATAGCAGATGTTTAATTACCGAAATACGTAATAATTATATATCATGTACAGTGATTCATCCTTACGTAATATATTATATAATGTACTAGCAAATATATGGCCGCACAGATGTCTTGACAATAAATTTGGTATCGTACTTCATACATGAAACCGAACATAATTCAGCCAACGGCGCTGGCGACCACATGCTGTTCTATGGTTTATGTAGAAAAGCTTTATTACCGTCAAGAATTTATTATATTGACTTTAACTCATTAGTTACAGAAAGACTACATTTTAACTTCCCGAAGGAGAACTTTATTTTTGCCAGACAATTCCAGTTGCTATTTTTATGATTTATCGACGTTTTAAGTCATTCTAAATCGAATGAGACCAAATTTCGATAGAGTATGTATGTATGTGTGCGTGCAAATTTTAATCTTTCATCGACGTTACCTCAAAAACGACTGAACCGATTTCAAAAAATTGAAAGCCATTCGATAAACTGTGATAAGTTTTTTTTTGATACGATCGACTGAGCGGTTTCGTTAAAATTAGCAGAAAAGTACAAAATTTTCCGTACACGTTTTAACCAAAAATTTTGAATCAATATTAAAAATTTAAAAATCTATTCGGAACATATCATTTAGGTATTGCGCTGATTATTTTTTAGCGCAGATCGGCTGAATCGTTAATTGATTGTTAACCTTTTTTTAATGAAACGTTGTATGGCAATAGAGTTCCTGGTTTTAATGAACATGCTAAAACACAAGAGGCCTACGATAAGTGGTAAAAATTTATTAATGCTTTGATTAATCAGCCATGTATTTCAAATATACTTTGTGCATATACGAGATTATCTCGTATTAGGTGGTTATTTGTTTCTCAATAATGTGCAATGAATAAAATTGTACAAAATTAATCTGCAAGTTTTTCTCACATTATGGTGCTCAGCAACAATTGGGTATACAGTAGAACTCCAATTATCCGAATTAATGGGGACCGAGACCCATTCGGATAATCAAATATTCGTATAATCGGAGTTTTTTTTTTAAATTGCCATTGGAGAGAAAAAAAAGTTACGTTTTGATATTGCACTATTTTTTATTAAATTAAATGAAAGAAACATAATATTTTCACATGTTTTAAATATAATTAAAATGCACTTATGTATAAGTTTAGAAATAAAAATCATTGTTTTTTAAATATCTCCGTTAAATAAAAACAAACAATGTGCCTACACTGGCTTCGCTGGTGGAAGAATAATAGCGCACTTAGACTTTTTTTGAACAATTTTTTTTTCTGAAAGTGATTCGGATAATCGGCGATTCGGATAGTCGGAGTTCGGATAATTGGAGTTCTACTGTACTTATAAATTACTTCTAATTAACATATTGATATCTTATTTAAAGTCGATTATTTACACATATAGGGAAGTTTATGCAACTTTTTTTGCTTTTGTTATAGCAAAAATACAACTCACAACTGTTTTTAAATATATTTGCATAAATAATTGAAGTGTATCAAAAGAGAGAGAACATAGTTTCAGCATTCTCAAGTAAAATGTGCTTAGAAAGTTCATGTTGTTGAAACTAATTTGTTTCCTATTTTGCACAAAGAGTAAAATTCAATTTGCCAATTCAAAAACTGCAGTTAGTTTTAGCTAATCTATTGAGAAATATCAACCTTTTTTTAATAAAATTCAAAATACCTATATCAGATAATTGCGTTTATAAAATTAACCTAAAGCAATCTCAATTTTGTTCACATAAATATGGGCTCAAGTAGGGCTTTTAATCGATTTAAATTTCATTTCAAAAATTTCTAAAATTTTGAGATTCTTCTAAACTAGCTGTGCAGAGAAGAAATTGACCTATTTTTAAGCGAAATATATTATAAGCAAATACATTTCCTAGGCAAAGTTTCATATAAATTTATAATGTTTTAATGAATATTTTGTGTTATGTAGAAACAGCTTTATTATATTGCATTATAACTCTGATTTCAAATGCATTTTATTTAACTACCTTCCAAATTGATTGCAATAATTTACAAATTACCAATGACGTTCATTTAGCACATAACTACCTTTCATAAAATTTGCATAATGCGAATTAAACACAAATAATATGACTACCATTAACATTCAACTGCAAATATATCGAAAACATAAATAAAATCATTACGGAAATGCAAATAAAATAAATATGAAATTGCAATTAAATACTTAGCGTGGAGTTTTCGAAATAATATAAAATTATTAAACATACGTTTTTATTAATTTTCCCAGCGTTTTGTAGCGTTCCAATTATAATATTTCTTGATAAAGAATTTAATAAGCGCGCACGCCTTACAAACACATTGTACGACGAACATGCTTGTTCGCAATTACATCGTTTATGAAAAGTTGTTTTTGCTTATTATTAAATAAGATAATATATATGTTCCTCGTTAATGAACATATTATTTTATTTTCTTTATTCAATAACACTGATTGTGTTCACTTCTGTTTTAAATAAAGAAGCTTATATCAATTGTAGTTGCTTTGCATAATGTAGAAATTTGGTTAATAACGTTAAGTCAATAATAATAGAACAAACTTCGCAATTTATAACTTGAATTACGCAAGTTAATTTTTAAGAAATTTAGAATTTTATTCATGGCTATACAGCATGGTTTGCGGTGTCTTATGTGCGATAAAAAAATAACACCTGGAATTTAATATTATGTTACTAAACTAAAAGCAATTTGTTTTTTTATTTGTTGTTTAATTATGACATTTAGGAACTGGATATGTTCCATTTTTAGTTTTTTTTTTGTCAAAAACACTTTTTTTGATGAAGATTACAGGATATTAAGAAAAGAATTAAAATGGAATATATTATGTACCAGGCAAAAGTAAAGAAAGGTACATATACCGTATATATTTTCTATATAAAATTCTTCTGTACGGGTGTATGATTTGATACTTGTCCTAAACAATTATTCGGATTTTGATAATTATTTTTAGAGTTTGTCAAAGGATTTTTTAAAGATTTAGTGAATACAGTAATATTATATAAATTAGTGGCAAAAATTACAAAAAAACACTTATTTTTTGGCATTGAAAACATTTGAACCGTCATCTGCTAGAAACGTCAATTCACTTGAAATTTGAATTTAGCTGAAATTATGAGCTTAGATAATATTAGAATATAATATACAAGAAAAATGTAATCTCTACATTATTATTGCCGAAAAGCAGCTGAGATATGCCAGAAATTAAAATGATATAAGATACAGCCAATAGTATATGTTGGCAGATGAAATTATATAATTCAGTTTAATAAATAACGCAATAAGTCTAAAATTGCATATACATTGTTTTAAACTTATGCATTTTGGTTTACTTTACTAAATTATTTAACAATATAAAAAAATATTTCTACTTATTAAAACTTGATTTAAAATTTCAAAAATTCTAGTGTGTCAAAAATTCATTTGTTTGGCATTGCATATGGAATATTTAACAAGTTGATCTTTGATTGAACAGTGCTTATATGAACTAGATTTTTGAATTAATTCATCTAAGATTTGAACACAAACAATGAGGTTTATTAAATTATTAGTAAGAAAAATGTACTTTAGAAATTATAGATGCCAAAAAGCAACTAATGTATCGTACGAGATTATGAAAATTATAGACTAAATTATTATGGCATATATGTTGTGTGGTAAAATCAAGTGTGATATTGTTTTTTATTATATCATTTTTTTCTGAATTTCTTATACTGCTTATGGTATGACCATAAATGAATCACAAATGCAGGGCATCAAATAGTATTTTAAAAAGTATAGGATATGATAATAAAAAATTGGAACTTTTGAATAGCAGACGTGGGTACAGGACAACAGTTTGTCGGGATATCAAGTATATATACATATATATATATATATATATATATATATATATATATATATATATATATATATATATATCTGTTAATAATGGTGTATATGTCAGTGTTTGAAATCTGCAACAAGTATATGTTGACTGAGGGCAATTTAATGATGTTATCATAGCTGACGAAAAGGACAATCAAAAGGGTAACTAACGTAAATATTAAGTTTGAACTCTGCTTACTTATCGCATCGGATTTATTTAGACGGGATGATCCGCAAATAATTAACTAAAGTAAACTTTGAAGTATTGTTATTGCAAGCTATACCTTTCACTTAATTTGAAATAAGAGCTTGAAATAGGAGTCAACTAGCAAAATTTATAAGAAATACATTAACAATGAAATTAAACTGGTTACTTCTCATATTGGGATTACTTTTATATATATATATATATATATATATATATATATTCAATAGATAAGTCCTGGATTTTTTCAATATATTGATTGTTTCTTTTCCGAACAGTAAATCCAATAATAAAAAACAATTTGTTTTTTGAAGATGTTTAATACGACGTTTCGGAACTAGGTACGTTCCATCATCAGGTTTATTCTGTCAAATACAATGTTTTTTAAAATACTGATTAACATTAATTAACAATGGTCAATACAGATTAATTAGAAAAAAATTTTGTTATAAAGGAATGGATTATGTACCGGATAGATAGTAATAAGACTTAACTAAAAAAGGTTTTATATAAAATTGAGAAGCAAAATTATTTACCTGTAATAATTTATATATCCATATCACTAATATTTTTTTGTTAAAAACACTCGATTTTTTTGGAAGATATTTGTAGATGTTACGACTACACAAGACTTAAACACACTGATATGGATTTCTGTCTGCCAGATGTAAAGGACAAAGCACGGAACTCTTGGCAAAAATGATTTTTTATGGCTCTTGTTTGGTAATTTACGAAAAAAGGAAAAATATTGCTTTAGTAAATGTTGAGAAATATTATGTATATATATATATATATATATATATATATATACATACATACATGAACATGTATATGCACACCTACATACTCATACATACATATGCACATATCTATATATTAATGTATCCACAATTATACACATGAACACATATGCAAGTGTATGTGTATAGTGTATACCCAAAAACATACATATAAGCATATATATGGATGTACATATATTACAACATATATACATGTATATATATACACATATTCAAAAACTATTAGGATTAATTATTTTTAAAAAGACTTTTTTCTGAAAGCAGTTTAATCTTTTTGAATTCGTCAAAAAGTGTTAATAAAAGATCAGATCACAATATCATTCATGACTCATATTTAAATTTTTTAAACCTGATTAAAAATAATTAATCCTAATAGTTTTTGAATATGTGTATATATATACATGTATATATGTTGTAATATATGTACATCCATATATATGCTTATATGTATGTTTTTGGGTATACACTATACACATACACTTGCATATGTGTTCATGTGTATAATTGTGGATACATTAATATATAGATATGTGCATATGTATGTATGAGTATGTAGGTGTGCATATACATGTTCATGTATGTATGTATATATATATAATATATATATATATATATATATATATACATAATATTCTCAACATTTACTAAAGCAATATTTTTCCTTTTTTCGTAAATTACCAAACAAGAGCCATAAAAAATCATTTTTGCCAAGAGTTCCGTGCTTTGTCCTTTACATCTGGCAGACAGAAATCCATATCAGTGTGTTTAAGTCTTGTGTAGTCGTAACATCTACAAATATCTTCCAAAAAAATCGAGTGTTTTTAACAAAAAAAATATTAGTGATATGGATATATAAATTATTACAGGTAAATAATTTTTGCTTCTCAATTTTATATAAAACCTTTTTTAGTTAAGTCTTATTACTATCTATCCGGTACATAATCCATTCCTTTATAACAAAATTTTTTTCTAATTAATCTGTATTGACCATTGTTAATTAATGTTAATCAGTATTTTAAAAAACATTGTATTTGACAGAATAAACCTGATGATGGAACGTACCTAGTTCCGAAACGTCGTATTAAACATCTTCAAAAAACAAATTGTTTTTTATTATTGGATTTACTGTTCGGAAAAGAAACAATCAATATATATATATATATATATATATATATATATATATAAATCAAAATTAAGTTAAGTTAGATGAAGATTATTTTTTGAACTATATTGCCATCTGTAAATTGACTAGAAAAGCTCTGATGAAATGAGAAATGAATAATATTGAAAGTAGTTCAAGATTATTAAGCGCCTGTTTGCTAATGCATTACGTGACTGTAATTCATCATAGACGAAAAGCTTCAGTAAAGTGATAAATATTTATTTCATCAGTATCGTTACGAGGAAAAACCAACACGATATTAAAGCAGAACGTTCACTACATCAGACATTTAAAGTGACCGCCTTTGTGGAAAATGTGGACAATTTTCACCTGACGCAAAGAGTTGTGTATTAAAGTTTATGGACTGGACTGGATATTTGAGATTCAGTAATATTTTTGCATTTAGCTGGACATTGAATATTTTAAGATCGAGCATAAAAGTCAGAGCGGGTAAAAAGGGTTACCGCCATTATTTGAAAAACAAATATACATTGGCATCAACAAGCCAATGAAAAATCTGATGTATATGTATAACCAGCCATTTTATTGAATCGAGAGGCATAGCCATCAGGAGATTCGGCCAGATTGTCAAATTTATATAAAAAGTTTTTTTTTTTTCTTTGCTAGCTTTTTTAATTTATGAGCAAGTTTGCTAGTTACAGCGAAATTTACTGACGATGCCGACAAAATTAATTCTAAATTGCATTAACTCATAGTAGAGATTCAAATTATATTATGTACTAATAGTACAGGACAATTTACAAGCATAGCAAGTTTTCATTTTCCAACATTTCAACCGTGCTGCACTCATTATATATGCTGAATAAGATCATGGCAAATGTCAGTGTGCTCCCAACAAAGTGAATCCGGATAGTGAAACCGTTGGTAAATATTACACTCAAACAAAGGAGATGGTTTTGTAATTAATTTATCTGTTGAAATTTACTTTTAAATTTCATTAAACACCGGTAATTATCGAACAATTTGACGAGGATAATTTCTGATTTAGAATGTACAAAAAATTATGACTTCAAGCCCGCCAAGCTAATACGCGTTGAAATTCTTTAGAAAATAAAGCAGTTTTTGAATTACATAATTTTCTTTCAAAAACCGTATTAGGTCTTGTTAAGTTAAGTAAAAAATCTAATTTTTGGAATATTTTGGCATACCTTAGAAAATAGTATAAGTGCGGATACAATTTTTTCTCGACGATTTCCAGAGCACCGATTAATCAAGAAGCATTCGGTTCCTATTGATGGAGAAACGTGCTGATTAGTTGTTCGCAAAGGTAGTTGCATCCGTTTCGAAAATAGAGGCCAAAAAGAGCAAAAGATGGCAATTCAGTTTTTGAAAGAACGGAACGTCCGATTTGAATAATTCAAAAAGTATTTCACTTATATTATTGGAATAAAGAATTTTATAGAGATTTTAATAATGAGTACAAATTTTGTTTACATTTTTATGGTTACCGTATCGAGATCTATAATGTTTAACCGTTCGACTGCAACGCGGCGCTCACGCGCTTCGATATTTCATCTCTAAAACAGCTACGCAACCCGATAATTTCGAATAAGTTCAACATTATCAAAGAAATCTATTTTGAAGTCTGTCAAAAATATTAAAAAAAAATTGAATTTTAAAGTTTTCTAACTCTTCTATTACGATACGGGAAGTTCCATTTGCGTTAATGCACGATGCCAAGCACCTCAGGTTCGGGTGAATAATAAAACGTTTATATATCTATGATGATGAGATTGTAATCGTAATTTTCTCTTGTATTTTGTGATAATTCGACTTACCGCTCCCTTTCAGTCAAAATTGAATTTATTCGGTTCGTTCTTGAAAAGCGCTCAGACTAACTGCTACGTTTAGTAAGTTTACGCTCGATAAGTTCAAACGGAAGGGTCAGTTCCCATAAAACATTTAATCAATAAACTTTGAGAACAGCTATTGAGAAAAACTTTACGAACAACACATATGTTATTACCCAAGTATTATAGATATTTGAGCTCTTTCATGCTGCTTACAATTTATATGAGCAGTTTGGATATACAATATTTATTCATTTATATAAATATACAGATTTTTATTCATTTTTACCAATAAATGTACGTCTTTAGTAACTTATTACAGATTACTTTTATATTTCATGATACTAAAAGCCCATCAGTCATTTAAGCTTAAAATAGGTAAAAATCTCGGAATTCGAGATACCCAGCTGTGAGTCTGTAAATACTTGTATATTGATACCCTAAAGTTATCTCAAAACCTACATATGGTATTGACACCCTACCATATGGTGCCAATATACAAGTATTTACAGACTTACAGCTGGGTATCTCGAATTCCGAGGTGAACTTACTATAATGATTGGACTACTCATAGATACTGTAAGCAATTGAATGTGTGACGAATATATATCATTGAATGTGTGTGAAATATATTTCATTTTAATCAGCAGTTAAAGATTTAAAAAAAAATCAAACAATTCTGAAAATTACAGAACATTTTATTTAATCAATTTTTTTTAATCAAATAAATACGCGCGGTATAACGTAACAAGAGAAATTTTGGGAATTTTTTTTCTGTAATTTTCAATATGGACATAATGCAGTTAGAAAAAAAATGTTAATAATGGTCAACAAGCAATATTATAAGAACTATTCTCTCACTTTGAAAAAGACGCACTTAATTTCTTAAAAATCCGTCGACTTATTGGGTATAGTTTTAGGTAATGCGCTCGTTCGTTAGAGGTTAATTTTACTATTTATAATAATATTTAATATTATAATATTTATTGCTTCAATTAATAACCTATAAACACTCAAACAAACCGGATTGTAAATGTTTTTAAATTAGTTTATTGTTATTATCATTTTTATTCTTAAAGTGTTACAAATTACATTTACTATATAATTATATACAATCAAATAAAATAAAAGCGCAAAAATAACTTATAAAATGTATATGACTAATGTACGTGTATACAAAGCCAACAAATAAACAATAAAAAAATTACATAGAATATTATATTTGACAAAATATTTCACTCAATCAAGGCTAGAATGTTAGCTGAAACGTATTGAATAGTAAATTTAAAATGAATTTTAAGAAAACTTTCATACAATTTTTTATTGATGAAACGCCCGATCTTTAAACACAATTAATACAGGATAGCGAAACTTACAGGTCTGCGAGTAAAAAAGGTTTACCACCAATATCTCAAAAATAAGTAAAGTTAAGAGTTTTTGAAAGGCATCAGCTTGATTCTTACCACGATGCAATCGGAAGATAAACGGCAATGTATGAAAATTTATAACTAAAGTATTTCCTTTCGTTGTTAGTTTTCTTGATTCAACGTTTTTTTTATATATCCTCTATAAAAGCTTACACGAGGGTGGGGTAAAAAAGATCAACTGAACCTTTACCCTGACAAAGATGTAAATAATGAAAAATAGTAAATAAAAAATAATATAGTTAAAAAAGCAATTTTACAAGAGATGAATTAAATAAATTTTTATCCTAACTCTGCTAATGAATATTTCTGACAAAATATTAAATCAGGATTATAAAAAGTGTTATCTCTGAAAAACTATCCACGAAATCTTTATTTGTATTGGTGTATTATAACAATTATATTGTAAAATTGCTTTAGAAGTATGATTAAAAAATTGGATCTGTTCGGCCCCCTGGTTATCCCCCCCACCCTAGTAGATAAAAAAGTGACAAAAACGTGACTTAAACCAAGTGACAAGAATACAAAAAAACATATTTTTACAATGATGAATTAGCAGGGAGTTTTACTTAACGCAGTCAGATAGTTGTTTGTTAGACATGTGTTATTTGTTGTGATGTAATATTTTAATAAACATTTATATGTTTGTTGCCACCATTAATAAGAATACAATTAATAGCAAATTTAAGATTTATAAGAATATATTTAATAGCATGATGTCTATCTAACTAAATTACGTATATTTACTTAAATAATTGAGCGCGGATTAAGAAAACGATTTTTTGGAAAATGTTGCTGATTTAAGGCCCAAGTTTTAAACTTTGTTAAAAATATAAATCTAGTCTATGATTACTTTTACTAGTTATTCATTGATAATTAACTATTTTACGACTTCAATGTTTGTAAGATTGTAAGTGCATCCAATACCACATCTTTTTTTGCAACTAAAAATGTAAAGAATACTTCAATAGATGTTATATCGGTAATGTTACTAGTATGGTTGAATAATTTGCTTGAAGCAGAACTCTTGTCAGATTTCAATTAAATATTATTTATAAATTAAAGTATTCATTTAGACGAAAATATTAAAAATGCTGCTATAGTAAAACAATATGCATGTAATAAATTAATTGTGTGAATCATTTACCGTCTGTTAGCATTCGTGCTCTATCCATAATGAACTACGAGGCTTCCTTCGGGATTTAAAACAAACGAAGCGCTGACAATGGAATTTAACATAAGCCCGGTATCATAGTACATTCGTGAAGATGTCAAACTAAGACTAACGAAAGAACAAACGCCCCAGACGCCTCAGACGCCCCAGACGCCCGTGGAACAGATTTTCTCGACTTCCTTTTCCGTCCCTTCAACGCGTAAATGAATCACTGACAGCTTCCTGAGTTCAAGTCGGCTCTAATGTGATTACGTATTAAATTAATTAACTACAATCAATATTGCGTAGTTTCGAAATGTTTTTCATTCTTTAAAAGCGCCTAAATATCTACTATTAACGGAACATATTTGTAATAATCTCGACTATGAACTCGATATGTTAGCTATTTATATATTCATTTATAGACTAGGGCGGGGCACAAAGGTTCAATTGCACTTTAAGCAATTATATTATAGAAACCAAACCAATTATATCATTACAAATAACACATATCAAAGACTATGTTTAGTAAAACTTCATTTTGCTGTTTTTCCAAAATTCGTCACCTGGTTATTTTTACCCCATATGAGTGGTAAAATGAGATGGCCAAGGGGCAAACAGGATCAATGTATTATTTTTAATTTCAAACAGATTTTACAAGATGATTGCTACATTATTTCACCAATGCAAAATATTTTCATGGGTACAATTTTTGCAGAAATAATACTCTATATTGCCTTGATCTGATATATTGTCAGAAATATTATCAGCATAGTTGGAATAAATATTTATTTTATTGATAGCTTGAAAAATTGCTTCTTTCAACTTGATTTATTTTGTCATTCACTATTTTATACTTTTTACACATTTACCAGAGTTCAGTTGGTTACTTTTACTTCGCGTAAGCTTTTATAGAGGGTATATGAAAAAACTGTTAAATCGAACTTAAAATTTACAATACATCTTATAAAACAATTAAATAACGCATACTTAAAAGTATATTAAGGTTTCGTAAACTAAACAACAGTGCACAATAAAAAAGCCAACAACGAAAGAAAATATTTTTGTTAGGGCGTTTGTCGTTTATCTCCCGATAGCAATGTCGTATGAATTAAGGTGATGGCTGGTTATACATTTTTTTCCCTCTATTTTCAAATATTGTTCTTAAACAGTTCTTAACTTGACTTATTTTTGAGATAACGGCGATTGACCTTTTTACCCATAGACTTTTAACTTCGTTCTACGCTATAATTAAATAAACCTATTTTAAAATACCATTTTAGCGTATGACCTTACTGTATACACAAATATCGCTATTGTATAATATTTAACATAAGGATTTTCATTGGTGCATTTAATAGTAAATTTTGTTAAGATCTGATTTGTATTTTTATATTATCTAATACACTACAAATTGAAATGAAGTTTTCTGAAGTCAATTATATCAACTTCCCAAAGGAGAAGTTCATGTTTATCCTAGAAAATCCGGTTTGATAATTTTACGTTTTTTCGACTTTTGAAGTCATTTTTTTTTTTTTTTTTTTATTTTTTTTAATTGTATATTTATTAATCATTCAATAATACAATTATTTCAATACATTGTAATCTTAAAACTATAATCAACATAATCTGAATTGCTTAAAGCAAAATTTTAATTTATTTAAAAACAAAATATATATTTATTACTGCCAAACTCCTTCCTAGTCATCCTTTTTCTTCTAATTTCGTTCAGAAAATCGTATAGTGATTTATTTTTCTCCAAATTATACCATACTGTGGCAGAAACAAACCACAGTAAAGCTCTTTGCTTTTCACTATTTTTTAGTTTGATTTCAAAAATATTTTTAATGTCCATTTTTTGTAAGTCTATACCACAAGTTGTTTTGATTTTTTCCGTGGTCCATTTCCAAATTGTTGCAGCCATTCCACATTCTTGTATTTTATGTTGAATTGAATCATTTTTTTGGCAAAAATTGCATTTGTTATCAGTTGTTATCTTATGTCTTAATAAGCGGTCTTTTGTTGCAATTTTTTCATTTAATACAAGATATGTTTTGGATCGCCATAAAGTAGGAATATATTTATTAGATATATTTTTCCAGATTATATTCCAATTCAGATCTGGGTATTTACCTTCAATTGGATTTATAATTATAATTTTATTCAATTCAGAATAAATATGTTTTGTTGTGATATTTATATCATTATATTTTATCACCAACTTTATAATTTCTCTGTATACTGTGGGAATTTGAAATATGTGATCTTTATTGTTTATTTTTAATATATAATTCAATATTAAATTTTTGTTTTCGCAATTTTCTCCATTTATGATTTTTATAAAGTTCCTGGTGATAAGTGCATCTGCTTTGTTCTCTACATTAATGAGGTTTAATCCACCTTCTTCATACTTTTTTTCCATTTGTTTTCTTTGAATTTTATATAAATGGTTTTGCCATATAAATTCATTCACTATATTCTGAATTTCTTTAATTATAATCTTTGGAGCAGTTAAGATTTGCGCAACATACCACAATTTTGATAATGCATATATATTCACAAATCTTACTCTCTGAATCAGATTGAAGTTTCTACTTTTTCCGTTACATAATATATTTCTGACACTATTTTTTACTTTATTCCAGTTTTCCATGGTTGTATCTTCCAAATTCCTTCTAAATGTTAATCCTAAAACCTTAATTCTATCAGTTATTTCTATGTTTGTATTTATTTGCCTGCTTCTCCAATTTCCTACTTCTAAAATTTTAGTTTTGGATTCATTTATGGTGAGATTTGAAGCTTTTTTATAGTGTTCTAAAATATGTTTAATCATATCCAGTTCATTTATATTTCTCATAATTATAGTCACGTCATCAGCATATGCAAAAATATGATTTGTTCTATTTAATGTTTTGTGAAAAGTCCTAATTAGCGGTTCTAAAACAATACTAAATAGCAACATTGATAATGGGCATCCTTGTCTTATAGATTGTTCAATTCGAAAATTTTTTGTTGTGTATCCATTTATTAAGACTTTTGACTTCGACAACTTATAATAATTTTTAACAAAATTAATAACTTTTGATGGAAAATTCATTTTATTCATTATTTGGAAAAGAAAAGTATGTGATACCGTATCAAATGCTTTTTGGAAATCGATATTCATAATTCCCATGTTTTCATTTTGCGTTATATCACAACACTCTATGGAAGATCTTATTCCTTCTAAATTATATGAGATATTTTTATTCGGTATACCACATGTTTGCTCACTACCTAATATTTTACTAATTTTAAATTTTATTCTGTTAGCAAGAATTTTATTTAGTATTTTTATATCACAATTCAAAAGAGTTATCGGCCTATAGTTTTTTATAGTATGTTCTTTGCCTTTTGGTATTAAGGTGATTATCCCTTCGAATAGCCGTTGATTTCTAACATCTTGAAAAATTTTATTCAATATATTTAAAAAATCATTTTTTATGATTTCTATATGATACTTATAAAATTCATATGGTATTCCATCGGGTCCTGGTGTCCTGTTGTTACTCATACTCTGTATTACCTCACATAATTCATCGATTGTTATCTCTTTATTGAGGTCTTCTGCATCAGTTGTTGTTAGAAATTTTGTAATATTTTGTAATAACATTATTTGGTGTTTTTCTGAAGAATCTTGGATTTTAAAGCTTTCTTCAAAATAATTTTCAACATGTTCCAAAATGTCTTTCGTTTTTGTAAATATTTCTTCATTTTTTTTAACTCCTTTATATACGAACTGTTTTTGTTTTTGATATCTCTAGCGTAACTAAATAACGACGCATTTTCATATTCATCAATAGTCTTAATTTTACTTCTTATCATTGTTCCATTTAAATACTTTTTTTGCATTAATATGATCCTTGTTTTTATTCTCTAATTTGTTCCGTTAAATCTTCTCCGCTATCTTCTTTCTGCGACATATCTATTAACAAATCTTGCATATTGTTAATAGTTTGTCTTCTCATGTTTGCTGCATCAATTGCCATCGATTTGAATAATCTTTTAATTGTTGGCTTCATTTGATCAATCCACCAACTTATTACGTCATTTTATATTTATATGTATTTTTATTTTTATTGTATATTTCTTGAAAAATATTGGTCGAGTTTTTCAACGTTTCTGTATTCAATTTCCATATTCCTTTTCCATAAATTGGTAATTTATAATCAGTTATATATTTTATTTTAAGCATATGGTGATCACTAACACTTACCGGAATTATTTCTGTATTCTTAATTGTATCCGCAATATTTTTAGATACATATGCTCTGTCTATCCTAGATTTTGTAGAATGTCTTACGAAGGTAAATTTCACTAAATTTCCATACTGCTTTTCCCATGTATCTTTAAGATCCAGTTGTTGAACTAATCTATTTAAACCATTACAGAAATTTGTGTAATTACCTTGCTGGTCTTTTGCATTTATCACGCAATTGAAATCTCCTATTAAAATCAATCTACTGTTATCGACTATATGTGGCAGTATATCATTTTCAAAGAAGAAATTTCGAATGTTTCTATTTTTGCTTCCAGATGGAGCATAAATACAAATAATTCTATTTTTGTCAATAGTGATTGATGTTATTCTTCCATCAGTTGATAATACAGGATTTTCTACAGCAATTGTATTCCGGTATATGATCGCCGTACCTCTTTCAATGTTTTGATTATTATGCAATACATCATAACCAAAACATGAAATTTTTAAATTCGACGGTACTTCTTGTAGACACGCCACGTCTACATCGAAGTCTCTTAATATTTTCCTGATTATGTTAATTTTGGTAACAGAATATGAAGCACAAATATTAAGGCTAATTATTGTCCTTGTTACATTCATTAGAATTTTTTAATGATGGTATTGGTACTTTATCTACTATTTTTCTAATTTTTTCGTGTTGGTCCATTAGTGTTTCCATCATTGTTTTATGTTTTTTACATTCTGTTCTGTTGGTTTTTTCTGAATCAATATTCGCATTTATAATACTTGCTAGTATTATTGCGGAGTTCGGATCATTTTCAGTGTTTATATTTTCTACAATAATGTCCATATTCATCGGCTCGTCATCGTTTTGTTCTATTATTTTATTTTGATTTATGTTTGTTGCTATATCTGGGTTAACTACTGGTACTGATTCTGGTTTACTGTTGGTACTATTTCTATGTCTTGTAATAATATTTCGTCTCCATCTTTATTTCCTGTTATTTCGCTGTATAATTTTTTCTTATTTTCACTGTTTTTTCTTTTTTCACATTGGCTGATTATGTGCGTTGTTTCAAAACAATACGCACATGTTTTCGGCTGGTTATAATATGTAATTAACGCTTTATCGCCATTAATGTGAATAAAAGATGGAATGGGCTTTTCCAGAATCATGTCCACTAATCTTGTTCCTGTTAAATTTCTTATTCGTATCATCTATACTCCTTTTCGGGCTACTCACATATTCGTTCTGAATGTTTTTAACAGTACCATATTTAGATAGATGCAACCCAATTGTCTCGTTATTTGTTTCAAAGGGAATTCTATATACTCTAATTCTTGTAAACTTGTCATCTGCATATTTTATTTTTATATTATTATATTCGTTATTTGCCATTGGGATCTTATTGTTGTCAATACCGTTTTCTATTAAATT
This sequence comes from Ctenocephalides felis, assembly GCF_003426905.1. Taxonomy (NCBI): domain Eukaryota; kingdom Metazoa; phylum Arthropoda; class Insecta; order Siphonaptera; family Pulicidae; genus Ctenocephalides; species Ctenocephalides felis. The sequence goes on from NW_020538040.1 coordinate 72,173,400, forward strand.
CTGGCAAATCTCTAATTTATTGAATTTTATATATATGCCTTTCGGCGTCGTTTGATAACCGATCATTTCGTTTTCTAAATGTTCTAAACTCTTAAATATCCATAGATATATTTCTTTCGCATTGGGTCGCAATTTGTTTTCTTCAAATTGCACCCAAATTGTATTATAACGTTGCACCATTTTTCGAATTGTCCCCGTTCCGAACGGGGCTCGCTCACTATAAAAACGGGTTTGTTTACATGCGCTGTGTTATGTTCTTGTTTTCTATTCACTTCACTTTATTCAAATTTAACTATATTTACCTGAATATTATTTCGATGTGCACTGTTCGAAAGTCAGATTGCGACTGAGTCATTCGGATCGAATGAAACCAAATCTAACAACAAGTAAATGTGCAATGTTTGTTTGTTTGACGATTTTTGACCTTTAATTTTCAGTAAAAGCAGAAAATTAGTTTTTAAAATAAACAGTCGAAAGTTGATTGAAGTTAATATATACACACATAGAAGAATTTTGCAACTTGCTTAGAAGCAAAATGCCATATAAAACTAGATATTTTGATTCATTACTTATATATATATAATATATATTAATATATTTTGATATCTTGAATTGATGTTGATATATCTGTTTAATTTGAGTTTAATATTCGGGGCGTAAATCACTAAAAATAGTATGGTTTTTTAAAAAAATTTATTTATTTAAATCATACGTTTGGTAGCATTTAGCCATCCATTCAGTGGTAATCAAGTTAACTATAAAAATTAAAACTAAATAAATTATATGAAAGAAATTTCAAGAAAATACAATAATAA
>NW_020538040.1:72174314-72279314 GCF_003426905.1 Ctenocephalides felis
AAATAATGAAAAATAGTAAATAAAAAATAATATAGTTAAAAAAGCAATTTTACAAGAGATGAATAAATAAATTTTTATCCTAACTCTGCTAATGAATATTTCTGACAAAATATTAAATCAGGATTATAAAAAAGTGTATCTCTGAAAAACTATCCACGAAATCTTTATTTGTATTGGTGTATTATAACAATTATATTGTAAAATTGCTTTAGAAGATGATTAAAAAATTTGGATCTGTTCGGCCCCCTGGTTATCCCCCCACCCTAGTAGATAAAAAAGTGACAAAAACGTGACTTAAACCAAGTGACAAGAATACAAAAAAACATATTTTTACAATGATGAATTAGCAGGGAGTTTTACTTAACGCAGTCAGATAGTTGTTTGTTAGACATGTGTTATTTGTTGTGATGTAATATTTTAATAAACATTTATATGTTTGTTGCCACCATTAATAAGATACAATTAATAGCAAATTTAAGATTTATAAGAATATATTTAATAGCATGATGTCTATCTAACTAAATTACGTATATTTACTTAAATAATTGAGCGCGGATTAAGAAAACGATTTTTTGGAAAATGTTGCTGATTTAAGGCCCAAGTTTTAACTTTGTTAAAAAATAAATCTAGTCTATGATTACTTTTACTAGTTATTCATTGATAATTAACTATTTTACGACTTCAATGTTTGTAAGATTGTAAGTGCATCCAATACCACATCTTTTTTTGCAACTAAAAATGTAAAGAATACTTCAATAGATGTTATATCGGTAATGTTACTAGTATGGTTGAATAATTTGCTTGAAGCAGAACTCTTGTCAGATTTCAATTAAATATTATTTATAAATTAAAGTATTCATTTAGACGAAAATATTAAAAATGCTGCTATAGTAAAACAATATGCATGTAATAAATTAATTGTGTGAATCATTTACCGTCTGTTAGCATTCGTGCTCTATCCATAATGAACTACGAGGCTTCCTTCGGGATTTAAAACAAACGAAGCGCTGACAATGGAATTTAACATAAGCCCGGTCATAGTACATTCGTGAAGATGTCAAACTAAGACTAACGAAAGAAGAACAAACGCCCCAGACGCCTCAGACGCCCCAGACGCCCGTGGAACAGATTTTCTCGACTTCCTTTTCCGTCCCTTCAACGCGTAAATGAATCACTGACAGCTTCCTGAGTTCAAGTCGGCTCTAATGTGATTACGTATTAAATTAATTAACTACAATCAATATTGCGTAGTTTCGAAATGTTTTTCATTCTTTAAAAGCGCCTAAATATCTACTATTAACGGAACATATTTGTAATCTCGACTATGAACTCGATATGTTAGCTATTTATATATTCATTTATAGACTAGGGCGGGGCACAAAGGTTCAATTGCACTTTAAGCAATTATATTATAGAAACCAAACCAATTATATCATTACAAATAACACATATCAAAGACTATGTTTAGTAAAACTTCATTTTGCTGTTTTTCCAAAATTCGTCACTGGTTATTTTTACCCCATATGAGTGGTAAAATGAGATGGCCAAGGGGCAAACAGGATCAATGTATTATTTTAATTTCAAACAGATTTTACAAGATGATTGCTACATTATTTCACCAATGCAAAATATTTCATGGGTACAATTTTTGCAGAAATAATACTCTATATTGCCTTGATCTGATATATTGTCAGAAATATTATCAGCATAGTTGGAATAAATATTTATTTTATTGATAGCTTGAAAAATTGCTTCTTTCAACTTGATTTATTTTGTCATTCACTATTTTATACTTTTTACACATTTACCAGAGTTCAGTTGGTTACTTTTACTTCGCGTAAGCTTTTATAGAGGGTATATGAAAAAACTGTAAATCGAACTTAAAATTTACAATACATCTTATAAAACAATTAAATAACGCATACTTAAAAGTATATTAAGGTTTCGTAAACTAAACAACAGTGCACAACGAAAGAAAATATTTTTGTTAGGGCGTTTGTCGTTTATCTCCCGATAGCAATGTCGTATGAATTAAGGTGATGGCTGGTTATACATTTTTTTCCCTCTATTTTCAAATATTGTTCTTAAACAGTTCTTAACTTGACTTATTTTGAGATAACGGCGATTGACCTTTTTACCCATAGACTTTTAACTTCGTTCTACGCTATAATTAAATAAACCTATTTTAAAATACCATTTTAGCGTATGACCTTACTGTATACACAAATATCGCTATTGTATAATATTTAACATAAGGATTTTCATTGGTGCATTTAATAGTAAATTTTGTTAAGATCTGATTTGTATTTTTTATATTATCTAATACACTACAAATTGAAATGAAGTTTTCTGAAGTCAATTATATCAACTTCCCAAAGGAGAAGTTCATGTTTATCCTAGAAAATCCGGTTTGATAATTTTACGTTTTTTCGACTTTTGAAGTCATTTTTTTTTTTTTTTTTTTTTTTTTTTAATTGTATATTTATTAATCATTCAATAATACAATTATTTCAATACATTGTAATCTTAAAACTATAATCAACATAATCTGAATTGCTTAAAGCAAAATTTTAATTTATTTAAAAACAAAATATATATTTATTACTGCCAAACTCCTTCCTAGTCATCCTTTTTCTTCTAATTTCGTTCAGAAAATCGTATAGTGATTTATTTTTCTCCAAATTATACCATACTGTGGCAGAAACAAACCACAGTAAAGCTCTTTGCTTTTCACTATTTTTTAGTTTGATTTCAAAAATATTTTTAATGTCCATTTTTTGTAAGTCTATACCACAAGTTGTTTTGATTTTTTCCGTGGTCCATTTCCAAATTGTTGCAGCCATTCCACATTCTTGTATTTTATGTTGAATTGAATCATTTTTTTGGCAAAAATTGCATTTGTTATCAGTTGTTATCTTATGTCTTAATAAGCGGTCTTTTGTTGCAATTTTTTCATTTAATACAAGATATGTTTTGGATCGCCATAAAGTAGGAATATATTTATTAGATATATTTTTCCAGATTATATTCCAATTCAGATCTGGGTATTTACCTTCAATTGGATTTATAATTATAATTTTATTCAATTCAGAATAAATATGTTTTGTTGTGATATTTATATCATTATATTTTATCACCAACTTTATAATTTCTCTGTATACTGTGGGAATTTGAAATATGTGATCTTTATTGTTTATTTTTAATATATAATTCAATATTAAATTTTTGTTTTCGCAATTTTCTCCATTTATGATTTTTATAAAGTTCCTGGTGATAAGTGCATCTGCTTTGTTCTCTACATTAATGAGGTTTAATCCACCTTCTTCATACTTTTTTTCCATTTGTTTTCTTTGAATTTTATATAAATGGTTTTGCCATATAAATTCATTCACTATATTCTGAATTTCTTTAATTATAATCTTTGGAGCAGTTAAGATTTGCGCAACATACCACAATTTTGATAATGCATATATATTCACAAATCTTACTCTCTGAATCAGATTGAAGTTTCTACTTTTTCCGTTACATAATATATTTCTGACACTATTTTTTACTTTATTCCAGTTTTCCATGGTTGTATCTTCCAAATTCCTTCTAAATGTTAATCCTAAAACCTTAATTCTATCAGTTATTTCTATGTTTGTATTTATTTGCCTGCTTCTCCAATTTCCTACTTCTAAAATTTTAGTTTTGGATTCATTTATGGTGAGATTTGAAGCTTTTTTATAGTGTTCTAAAATATGTTTAATCATATCCAGTTCATTTATATTTCTCATAATTATAGTCACGTCATCAGCATATGCAAAAATATGATTTGTTCTATTTAATGTTTTGTGAAAAGTCCTAATTAGCGGTTCTAAAACAATACTAAATAGCAACATTGATAATGGGCATCCTTGTCTTATAGATTGTTCAATTCGAAAATTTTTTGTTGTGTATCCATTTATTAAGACTTTTGACTTCGACAACTTATAATAATTTTTAACAAAATTAATAACTTTTGATGGAAAATTCATTTTATTCATTATTTGGAAAAGAAAAGTATGTGATACCGTATCAAATGCTTTTTGGAAATCGATATTCATAATTCCCATGTTTTCATTTTGCGTTATATCACAACACTCTATGGAAGATCTTATTCCTTCTAAATTATATGAGATATTTTTATTCGGTATACCACATGTTTGCTCACTACCTAATATTTTACTAATTTTAAATTTTATTCTGTTAGCAAGAATTTTATTTAGTATTTTTATATCACAATTCAAAAGAGTTATCGGCCTATAGTTTTTTATAGTATGTTCTTTGCCTTTTGGTATTAAGGTGATTATCCCTTCGAATAGCCGTTGATTTCTAACATCTTGAAAAATTTTATTCAATATATTTAAAAAATCATTTTTTATGATTTCTATATGATACTTATAAAATTCATATGGTATTCCATCGGGTCCTGGTGTCCTGTTGTTACTCATACTCTGTATTACCTCACATAATTCATCGATTGTTATCTCTTTATTGAGGTCTTCTGCATCAGTTGTTGTTAGAAATTTTGTAATATTTTGTAATAACATTATTTGGTGTTTTTCTGAAGAATCTTGGATTTTAAAGCTTTCTTCAAAATAATTTTCAACATGTTCCAAAATGTCTTTCGTTTTTGTAAATATTTCTTCATTATTTTTTAACTCCTTTATATACGAACTGTTTTTGTTTTTGATATCTCTAGCGTAACTAAATAACGACGCATTTTCATATTCATCAATAGTCTTAATTTTACTTCTTATCATTGTTCCATTTAAATACTTTTTTTGCATTAATATGATCCTTGTTTTTAATTCTCTAATTTGTTCCGTTAAATCTTCTCCGCTATCTTCTTTCTGCGACATATCTATTAACAAATCTTGCATATTGTTAATAGTTTGTCTTCTCATGTTTGCTGCATCAATTGCCATCGATTTGAATAATCTTTTAATTGTTGGCTTCATTTGATCAATCCACCAACTTATTACGTCATTTTTATATTTATATGTATTTTTATTTTTATTGTATATTTCTTGAAAAATATTGGTCGAGTTTTTCAACGTTTCTGTATTCAATTTCCATATTCCTTTTCCATAAATTGGTAATTTATAATCAGTTATATATTTTATTTTAAGCATATGGTGATCACTAACACTTACCGGAATTATTTCTGTATTCTTAATTGTATCCGCAATATTTTTAGATACATATGCTCTGTCTATCCTAGATTTTGTAGAATGTCTTACGAAGGTAAATTTCACTAAATTTCCATACTGCTTTTCCCATGTATCTTTAAGATCCAGTTGTTGAACTAATCTATTTAAACCATTACAGAAATTTGTGTAATTACCTTGCTGGTCTTTTGCATTTATCACGCAATTGAAATCTCCTATTAAAATCAATCTACTGTTATCGACTATATGTGGCAGTATATCATTTTCAAAGAAGAAATTTCGAATGTTTCTATTTTTGCTTCCAGATGGAGCATAAATACAAATAATTCTATTTTTGTCAATAGTGATTGATGTTATTCTTCCATCAGTTGATAATACAGGATTTTCTACAGCAATTGTATTCCGGTATATGATCGCCGTACCTCTTTCAATGTTTTGATTATTATGCAATACATCATAACCAAAACATGAAATTTTTAAATTCGACGGTACTTCTTGTAGACACGCCACGTCTACATCGAAGTCTCTTAATATTTTCCTGATTATGTTAATTTTGGTAACAGAATATGAAGCACAAATATTAAGGCTAATTATTGTCCTTGTTACATTCATTAGAATTTTTTAATGATGGTATTGGTACTTTATCTACTATTTTTCTAATTTTTTCGTGTTGGTCCATTAGTGTTTCCATCATTGTTTTATGTTTTTTACATTCTGTTCTGTTGGTTTTTTCTGAATCAATATTCGCATTTATAATACTTGCTAGTATTATTGCGGAGTTCGGATCATTTTCAGTGTTTATATTTTCTACAATAATGTCCATATTCATCGGCTCGTCATCGTTTTGTTCTATTATTTTATTTTGATTTATGTTTGTTGCTATATCTGGGTTAACTACTGGTACTGATTCTTGGTTTACTGTTGGTACTATTTCTATGTCTTGTAATAATATTTCGTCTCCATCTTTATTTCCTGTTATTTCGCTGTATAATTTTTTCTTATTTTCACTGTTTTTTCTTTTTTCACATTGGCTGATTATGTGCGTTGTTTCAAAACAATACGCACATGTTTTCGGCTGGTTATAATATGTAATTAACGCTTTATCGCCATTAATGTGAATAAAAGATGGAATGGGCTTTTCCAGAATCATGTCCACTAATCTTGTTCCTGTTAAAAATTTCTTATTCGTATCATCTATACTCCTTTTCGGGCTACTCACATATTCGTTCTGAATGTTTTTAACAGTACCATATTTAGATAGATGCAACCCAATTGTCTCGTTATTTGTTTCAAAGGGAATTCTATATACTCTAATTCTTGTAAACTTGTCATCTGCATATTTTATTTTTATATTATTATATTCGTTATTTGCCATTGGGATCTTATTGTTGTCAATACCGTTTTCTAATAAATTCTGGCAAATCTCTAATTTATTGAATTTTATATATATGCCTTTCGGCGTCGTTTGATAACCGATCATTTCGTTTTCTAAATGTTCTAAACTCTTAAATATCCATAGATATATTTCTTTCGCATTGGGTCGCAATTTGTTTTCTTCAAATTGCACCCAAATTGTATTATAACGTTGCACCATTTTTCGAATTGTCCCCGTTCCGAACGGGGCTCGCTCACTATAAAAACGGGTTTGTTTACATGCGCTGTGTTATGTTCTTGTTTTCTATTCACTTCACTTTATTCAAATTTAACTATATATTTACCTGAATATTATTTCGATGTGCACTGTTCGAAAGTCAGATTGCGACTGAGTCATTCGGAATCGAATGAAACCAAATCTAACAACAAGTAAATGTGCAATGTTTGTTTGTTTGACGATTTTTGACCTTTAATTTTCAGTAAAAGCAGAAAATTAGTTTTTAAAATAAACAGTCGAAAGTTGATTGAAGTTAATATATACACACATAGAAGAATTTTTGCAACTTGCTTAGAAGCAAAATGCCATATAAAACTAGATATTTTGATTCATTACTTATATATATATATATATATATATATATATTTTTGAATAGTCTTGAATTTGATGTTGATATATATGTTTAATTTGAGTTTAATATTCGGGCGTAACATCAATAAAAATAGTATGAGTTTTTTTAAAAAATTTATTTATTTAAAATCCATACGTTTCGGCTAGCATCTTAGCCATCATTCAGTGGTAATCAAGTTAACTATAAAAATTAAAACTAAATAAATTATATGAAAAGAAATTTCAAGAAAATACAATAATAATAATAATATTAATAAAACACTTACAATTTTGTATCCTAATATAGCATATGAAACCATTATTAATCCATGGTATGAGTATGTGCACATTGATAAGATATGTATTTTTTAACACAAACATCACAAATGGTAAAACACACTAATAATCATGATAACTTGACAAGTTGTCGAAACTATGTATTTACTCTTCGGAGTTTAGGATAGAAATGTCACAACTTTCTCAAAGTAGTTTTTAGCATGTGTTGATATTTTTTGGAAAATTTAAAAGGCGATGGGATTTTGTTATTTTTTAAGGAATTTTGACACGCTATTAAGAAACCACGTGTTCGCTTCGTTCAGGGCCGTATTGTCAAAGCGTTTGTTTATCACTTTGTCGTTATGTAATTGTAAAAACAACCCCTCAGCGAATCTTCTTTTAATTGTATTCTCTTCAAAATGTAAAATTTTAGGGTTAAAAAAATCGATATTATGATTAAAATTTTTAATATGCTCAGTTAACATTGTTTTAAATTGCTTGGGATTTTTTGAATTATTTTTGTGTTGATTAAGGCGTTTACTCAGGTTTTGGCTAGTTTCTCCAATATAAAAGAGTTCGCAATTAGAGCAATTAATTTGATATACCAAATTCCTGAGGCGGTCAAAATTGAACTTAGATTTCATTTGTGTAAAAATTGAACTAAGGGTTGCATCACAATTACATACCAACAGAATGCCACACTGTTGAAATAGTTTTTTCCACGAGAAATATAAATCTTTTACGTACGGTAGGCAAATGACACCAGTATATGATTCTAAGTCTAAACGGTTTTTATGGTCTGTGAGGTCTTTTTGTTTGTTAAAAATGTAACTGCGTCTGTTATTTATGACCGAGTTGATTATGTTCGTAGGATATGAGTTGTTTTTCAGTGTGTTTATAACCAGGTCAATGTTCTTGTCCCAGAAGTTTTTGTCAGATAGTAATATGGCGTGGTCTGTTAAATTTATTATTGTCGCTATTTTCATTTTAAGAGGGTGGTATGAGTGGTAATTTATGTATCGTCCGGAGCTAGTTGGTTTCTGGTACCAGTTAGTAATTAGTCGGTGGTCATTTGTACGTATTAGTCTGATGTCTAGAAAACTAATCGAATTCACTGTCTCTAATTCTACGGTAAACTGTAGTTTTATGTATAACCGATATGTAGACGATATCATTACTTGTATTCCGGAAGAAGACATTAACATATTTACTGATAATTTTAACAATTTTAATAAAAAACTACAGTTTACCGTAGAATTAAAGACAGTGAATTCGATTAGTTTTCTAGACATCAGACTAATACGTACAAATGACCACCGACTAATTACTAACTGGTACCAGAAACCAACTAGCTCCGGACGATACATAAATTACCACTCATACCACCCTCTTAAAATGAAAATAGCGACAATAATAAATTTAACAGACCACGCCATATTACTATCTGACAAAAACTTCTGGGACAAGAACATTGACCTGGTTATAAACACACTGAAAAACAACTCATATCCTACGAACATAATCAACTCGGTCATAAATAACAGACGCAGTTACATTTTTAACAAACAAAAAGACCTCACAGACCATAAAAACCGTTTAGACTTAGAATCATATACTGGTGTCATTTGCCTACCGTACGTAAAAGATTTATATTTCTCGTGGAAAAAACTATTTCAACAGTGTGGCATTCTGTTGGTATGTAATTGTGATGCAACCCTTAGTTCAATTTTTACACAAATGAAATCTAAGTTCAATTTTGACCGCCTCAGGAATTTGGTATATCAAATTAATTGCTCTAATTGCGAACTCTTTTATATTGGAGAAACTAGCCAAAACCTGAGTAAACGCCTTAATCAACACAAAAATAATTCAAAAAATCCCAAGCAATTTAAAACAATGTTAACTGAGCATATTAAAAATTTTAATCATAATATCGATTTTTTTAACCCTAAAATTTTACATTTTGAAGAGAATACAATTAAAAGAAGATTCGCTGAGGGGTTGTTTTTACAATTACATAACGACAAAGTGATAAACAAACGCTTTGACAATACGGCCCTGAACGAAGCGAACACGTGGTTTCTTAATAGCGTGTCAAAATTCCTTAAAAAATAACAAAATCCCATCGCCTTTTAAATTTTCCAAAAAATATCAACACATGCTAAAAACTACTTTGAGAAAGTTGTGACATTTCTATCCTAAACTCCGAAGAGTAAATACATAGTTTCGACAACTTGTCAAGTTATCATGATTATTAGTGTGTTTTACCATTTGTGATGTTTGTGTTAAAAAATACATATCTTATCAATGTGCACATACTCATACCATGGATTAATAATGGTTTCATATGCTATATTAGGATACAAAATTGTAAGTGTTTTATTAATATTATTATTATTATTGTATTTTCTTGAAATTTCTTTTCATATAATTTATTTAGTTTTAATTTTTATAGTTAACTTGATTACCACTGAATGATGGCTAAGATGCTAGCCGAAACGTATGGATTTTAAATAAATAAATTTTTTAAAAAAACTCATACTATTTTTATTGATGTTACGCCCGAATATTAAACTCAAATTAAACATATATATCAACATCAAATTCAAGACTATTCAAAAATATCACTCCTGGGCTGAAAAAAGGATTATTGACTTAATACACTAGTTATCATATAATTTTCTTAAAAATCTACAATACACTCTACGAACCATGGATCCACATCGTCATATCAAACCATTCGTCCCTCAAGTACACAAGAACAGGCAAGAAACCTTCAATACACGTGATGACCAATCGTTTTATGAATTTATCAGGCGCAACTACGGGATCTATATATATTCACAATTTAAAGCAGTTTCTAAATTAAATTCAAAAATCATTGTAAACACTAATAAACATGTCTTCTTATTAAGATGTCGAAAAGAAAAAATAATACCAAACTTTTACAAAATCAATGTAAAACAATTCAAACCTATTTCTAATAAGTCACAGGATAATACAGTAGAAAATCTTAGCTTAAAATTTATTTCTTTAACGATAGAAAGTTGCATTAAAAATATACACAACTTCAGGAATACCACCGCAAAAATTACCAATTGGTTGTTTCGTACAGTTGAGTCCGAAATTGTCAACGATTTTCTCCACTTCGAAAATATTAAAAACAATAAACATTCCATTAACCTAAAACAATCTTACAAAAATAAATTTAACAAATTATTACAAAATAAAATAGAACATAGTAAAATAACTTTAGATGAAAACGTCATCAACAAATGGCTAAAAAACTTCTCATCTATTGAGATCCCAGATAGACTTCGATACATTTTTGCATTAGGCCCCAATTTTGCTGTTCCTAACTGCCCTAACAATTTTAATTTCATTAAATTACTCTCGAACTTAGAAAATGGTTTGCAACAAATTAAAGATCCTAAACAGAAATCTCATACCAGAACCCTTTTTTGCAAAAAATTTATTTCGTATATCAATTCTTTCAATATAAAAAATTCGAATTATACTGACATTCTTAGAGATCTCAAAAGCTGTAAATTATTTTTAAAAGACCATCCTAACATAATTGTTACAAGAGCAGACAAAGGAAACGTCACAGTTATTCTTGACAAAGAGGACTATTTACAAAAAATTACTGAATCACTCTCGGACGACAGTACCTACACGACCATAAACAACGACCCAACCGAACACATTAACCGCTCCTGTCATAAACTTCTAGACAAATTAGTTACCAATAAACAAATCACAAAAGATACAGCTACAAACTTAAAAAATTTACACCCATACTTTCCAAGATTATACGGTCTTCCTAAAATACACAAAACAAACCTACCTTATAGACCGATTGTTTCAGACATAAATTCTCCACTATACAAATTATCCAAGTACATTAGTAATATCTTAACAATAATAACAAAACAGTCCCCATATTACATTAAAAATTCCTTCGAGCTTGTCAAACTTATTAATAATATTTCCATTCCCAATAATTATAAACTAATTAGCCTAGACGTTATATCCCTATTTACAAATGTCCCACTAGACTTAATACTAGACGCCATCACCAGCAGATGGAGTGAAATTAGCCTTTACACCACATTATCTTTACATTGGTTTAGAGAAATCATCAAATTCATTGTCTCTAACACCTATTTTGAATTTAATGGATCATTTTATTACCAAATTTTTGGCACCCCAATGGGATCTCCCGCATCTCCGTCTTTAGTAGAAATTTCCTTACAATTAGTAGAAAACAAAATTTTTAATAATTATAATAAACAAATCTTTTATTACCGATATGTAGACGATATCATTACTTGTATTCCGGAAGAAGACATTAACATATTTACTGATAATTTTAACAATTTTAATAAAAAACTACAGTTTACCGTAGAATTAGAGACAGTGAATTCGATTAGTTTTCTAGACATCAGACTAATACGTACAAATGACCACCGACTAATTACTAACTGGTACCAGAAACCAACTAGCTCCGGACGATACATAAATTACCACTCATACCACCCTCTTAAAATGAAAATAGCGACAATAATAAATTTAACAGACCACGCCATATTACTATCTGACAAAAACTTCTGGGACAAGAACATTGACCTGGTTATAAACACACTGAAAAACAACTCATATCCTACGAACATAATCAACTCGGTCATAAATAACAGACGCAGTTACATTTTTAACAAACAAAAAGACCTCACAGACCATAAAAACCGTTTAGACTTAGAATCATATACTGGTGTCATTTGCCTACCGTACGTAAAAGATTTATATTTCTCGTGGAAAAAACTATTTCAACAGTGTGGCATTCTGTTGGTATGTAATTGTGATGCAACCCTTAGTTCAATTTTTACACAAATGAAATCTAAGTTCAATTTTGACCGCCTCAGGAATTTGGTATATCAAATTAATTGCTCTAATTGCGAACTCTTTTATATTGGAGAAACTAGCCAAAACCTGAGTAAACGCCTTAATCAACACAAAAATAATTAAAAAAATCCCAAGCAATTTAAAACAATGTTAACTGAGCATATTAAAAATTTTAATCATAATATCGATTTTTTTAACCCTAAAATTTTACATTTTGAAGAGAATACAATTAAAAGAAGATTCGCTGAGGGGTTGTTTTTACAATTACATAACGACAAAGTGATAAACAAACGCTTTGACAATACGGCCCTGAACGAAGCGAACACGTGCTTTCTTAATAGCGTGTCAAAATTCCTTAAAAAATAACAAAATCCCATCGCCTTTTAAATTTTCCAAAAAATATCAACACATGCTAAAAACTACTTTGAGAAAGTTGTGACATTTCTATCCTAAACTCCGAAGAGTAAATACATAGTTTCGACAACTTGTCAAGTTATCATGATTATTAGTGTGTTTTACCATTTGTGATGTTTGTGTTAAAAAATACATATCTTATCAATGTGCACATACTCATACCATGGATTAATAATGGTTTCATATGCTATATTAGGATACAAAATTGTAAGTGTTTTATTAATATTATTATTATTATTGTATTTTCTTGAAATTTCTTTTCATATAATTTATTTAGTTTTAATTTTTATAGTTAACTTGATTACCACTGAATGATGGCTAAGATGCTAGCCGAAACGTATGGATTTTAAATAAATAAATTTTTTAAAAAAACTCATACTATTTTTATTGATGTTACGCCCGAATATTAAACTCAAATTAAACATATATATATATATATATATATATAAATTTTTGATCTCAATGATTTGACATAAAATGAAAAAGAGAAGCTTACTCAGGCGGATCATCCATCATATTGAATATGAAAAATGCACTGCGTAGACATTGTGTTAGATGCTTATTGAAAATTTCAAGTCAAACTACGCGAAAGACAAGAATAAATTTATTTTATTTCAAAAACTGTTTGATTTCTATAGAGCGCTAACAGAATTTCTGTCACAAATTTTTATTTGTTGTAGGTTGTTGGAAACGGAGTTTCCTTGGTTTGTGGCGCAGGATAGATTTTTATATTTTACATTTTATGTGAGATCTGGTATCATCTCTTGTATATTAAAAATTTAGTAAAATTGGTACTTCTAAATCCTTTTGCTACGAGCGTTGTCATCTACTTAGCACCCTTAGCGTACGTGCGTTGTCTATAGACGACATGCAGTGTACTGATATTTATCTTTAATGTACATTACTCAGAAATAATTTATTGATCTATTTAATTTGCTATTGCGGTTTTTAGTTTATTACAATTTTTTAATTTTGAATTCATTTTTTTAAGAATGAAGGGAAAATTATGAAATATTTTATGTTACAAATACTTGCTGGCTTGTACAGCAGTATCACTCCTACGCAAAACACTCTCGTAGCCAAAGCTAAAATGTATACGCAGAGTAATATTTATTATTTTCATCAATATTAATATGTTGAAGTATAAGAAGTAGAATAAATTAATAATACAATAGAATATGCCAGTGTCGCACTGGCTTGATCCGCAATGTTCTAGATATTAAAATTACACTTCTTCTTATAATGAGGTATAACTGATGCAAATTGAAGAATAACAATCTATGAAATAGATTAAATGTTAAATTTATTAAAATCGTTTGAAAACAAAATCTTATAATTCTATAGTGTTATTTAACAAATCAATATATGTGATTCACTTTTAGAATACTCTGTTCAGTTGTATTTATAGAAATGATAAAACTCAAAAATCAGGTTAGAATAAGACCAATATATAATAAAATTATTTTTCCACAAACTACTTTTGAAATAACATTACATCCAATTGAAGCTATACTTATATAATTAGTCATGCTCTTAATTTTCTGTAACTTCAAGCTGTCGCAAAAGTTATACCTACAGAGAACCAAAAGCATAAAATATTACACAGTAAATTTTGTATGTCAATTGTGAAACCAACTAAATTGGATTATCATATTTCATATCTGAACTAATCCAAAAAATACTAAACCCATTTCTAAATTGAACTGAATTCTAAATCACGATGTTCAGATTTACAAATACTCATACGTTCATTTTTTCTAATGTATGCCAAAATGATCAGAAGCTTTTGAAACTTTGAAACGTAAAGATATACAGAAACTTTTGAAACGTAAAGATATATAAACATTTTCATTATCAATTTTTTTGCGATTACTATAACTTACCCTACAGAAAGTTAAAAAAATCAAAAATGAAAATTATTATAAATATTTATGCTTTCTACACATTCTGGCATACTTGAAAATAAATGTATGTGTGTGTATGTGTGTGTATGCATGTATGTGCGGATACACTTCTTCGTCGACGATTTCGAGAACACGGATTAACCGATTTGAATGATTTAAAAAACATTCGATTCCTATTGATAAGGAGACGTGCTGATATTTGGTAAAGGCAGGTGCAGCCTGTGAAGATACGAGGCAAGAAGTGCTAAAACTGGTTATTCAATTTTTGAGAGAACGTAGCATCCGAATTGAATGATTCAAAAAACATTTTATTTTCATTGACTGGTAAAATTTTTGAAAAGGTAGGTCTAGCGGTTTCAAAGAACCAGTGAAAAAAGTAAAAAAAGTGCAATTTGACCGACAAAAATGATCATTAGACATATGCACATTAAATTATTACATATTTAATAGATATTTGAATAATAAGAACACATTTTGTTTACATTTCTATGGGTTTTGTACCAATGTTTATCCGTTATACTGCAACGCAGCGCCCACGTGCTTTAATATTTCGTTTACGCAGCTATCGTATCGCGATTGCTTTGAAAGAAGTTCAAAATTTCCAAAATATTTCAAAGTTTAATAAAAATAATTTTTGTCAAGGTCAATTTTTCTCAAAAATTTTAAAAATCTCAAAAATCGATTTTTTCAGAGTTTAAAAAAAAATGAATCAGTTTTTAAATTTAAATTTTTGGTACATGAAGTTCCAGCAATTTGCTTTAAAGCACGATGCCATGCATCACTAGTCTTAATTATTAAAAGGCCTTAATAAACTTATATCTATCAATAACTAAAGAGAACATAGTTTTCTCAACGGTTTACAGAAGATTTAACGATCTTAGGCCATCTTATGTACAGTCATGGTGTACTGATGCTACTATTCGTAGATGAGCTTTTAATGCCTGGTTGTTAGGACAAATGCCTGCGGTCATTCTGGTTGATAAAACGTAAGCTTGTTTGCATACGGAAACCACAATCGCACTGTTCCTGTGCAGCTTATATTAACGGGTATTATCAATATATTCGCGTTTGAGCGGCTAATCCTATAGAACTACGGATGATGATATCTGCATATTCATGTCTTATATAATAGGATATCCTATCGCAAATTATTATAAACCCGCACATTATATACATATAGGATATTCTTATTTATCTTTGCTAGAACTATATTTGAAATAGAACAAAATCAACAGTGAGGATCAGAGAGGAAATACTTAATTTAATGAAAAGCACAGTCTTTTAGGTCATATATAGGGCAGGGGCTTAGAGGTTTGCCGGTAATAAGATCCACTATCAATATCTCAAATACAAGCAAAGTTTAAAATTTTTCAACAACAATATTGAAAAGTATAGGAAAAAGATGTATAACTATCACCTCGATTCTTACAACGGGAGATCAATGGCATGTTCGAAAAATCATAACAGAAGTATTTTTGTTGTTGTTAGTTTTCTTTAGTTATGAGCAGTGTTGTTTAGATTACGAGACCTTAATATAATTATTAGGTATACGTTATTTAATTATTTTGTAAGATGAATTGTTAATTTTGAGTTAGATACAACATTTTTCATTCATATAACTTCTATAAAGCTTACACCCGATATTATATATATATTAGATATATATCAGATATATTGAATAAATAGTTAATTAAAGTAAAATTCTGCTGATAAATATTTCTGGCAAAATATGAACTCATAGTTATATACAGTTTTATTTCTGTAATAATTAAACTTGTACTTTGGATTGGTTGTTATCTCTGTAACCCATAAAATTTATATTTTGGATTGGCTGAATAATGTGGCTATTATTTCGCAAAATCCTTATGAATTAAAAATCAGGCATAGGACCTGCTTGCCCCCTGGCCGTCCTATTTTTTTTCTTTTATGGAATAATGGTCAATCAGCAAAAAATAACACATTTCTACTGCGATGAATTAGCTGCGAGTTTAACTAAACATAGTCAGTTAGTTGTTTGTTTGAAATGTGTTATTTATTGTGATATAATTGGTTTGGTTTTTACAATATAATTTATCAAAATTAAATTTGACGTTTGTGCCCCGCTCTGATTCACGCTAATGTTCTTATAACATTTCTGTTCATATATTTTTAAAACCTATCAGTTTAACAACTCATGGAGTTCTGCTGACATGATCGTCTTGATTTTATAAATTATGAACCAAATGGTTTGCCCTATCCCTTAAACTGTCCTGGGTTGTTGGTAATGTCTTTGGTTGTATGTTCTGCATCATCAAGACGACCAGGAATTTTAATGGTAGGCTGGATCCGAGCGGTGAACAGTTGAGTAGTTGTTGAAGTATAATAATTGTGATGTGAACTCTGTGGAGTCCACTGGTAGAGTGCAAAGGCCTCTAGGACAAACAGCGATTTGATAGTAATTTGGAAACAAACTTTTTTTTTGAAATGATACTTTTATTATCCATTAATTTCACAATTAATATTTGTTGATAACCTTTTGGTTATCATATTAGCAAATACTACACTTTACTGAATAATAAGTCTGACTAACTTTATACCTGGTTCCAAGTCTAACTTTAAGTTGACTCTATTCAAGACTGACTTATCTAATTTTTGTTTAACTCTTATATACAAATTGCTTGTCTGCAACCTATTTAAAAAATCCAACAGTAAGCACTAATTATGACCGCGTAACCTTCAAATAACTAGCAACGCGTTTTGCAATTATTATTATAAACAAAATAATGATTCAAATTGATATCACAGATCACCCTATTTGATAAGTTTATTACTACAATTCATGAATGTATGAATACAATTATGCTGATGTTTTTTCCTTGAAACAGTAATGCGGAAGAGGGCTATTTACCTTTGGTCTATCTATATATATCTATATTTTAAAGTGAAAAACAATTTTACTACTGCTTGACATCATACTGTCCGAGGCGGGTATTGAACTTAGAACCTTTGATTCGAGGTTCATAGCTCTAATTGGAAAACTACATATTACTTTCAGTAATATACACATACTCGTATTTCAATATTTATATATCCGTTGAAAATATTAAATTACGAATATTTTTTCGATTATTGGTTTTATTCAATAACTTACATTACAGAATGTCAGAAATACGTTATGGCCTATTATACAAGCCCCTCGCGAGTTTTCGAATTCGTCTGTCCTATGGCCCAGTAACTTTCTTGAAATAAATTTCGGTCGCCAAGTGTTGGCTGTATTCGGGTGAAGGGTACTTAAGCATCTGGTGTTCCCCAGCAGCGTTGTAGAGCACATTGTGATATTTATTGGATTATAAAACGAACAGCGATAATGTAGCGAAACGGTGCTATCATATCTCATGCATACTCGCTTATACGGTAAAAAGGGCACGAGACACGGACCCAATTCTAAAGTGTTGCTCTCGAATTTCAATATATTGTAGTTGCTCCATCAAGAATAAGGTATGACGGACAAGGACGGAAACACTCGTAAGCACATGGAGAACAAAAATTTAGGTTGAAATACCTTGGTATCATGTGCAAAATAGTACAAGAAAAATTCATCTTATATTATTACTTCTACGGGACTAGTAATCAAAAATATTTATGCAAACTGATCATAATATCATGGGAAAGAAAACATAAGGCACACATACACACACTTTTGATGGAACTTGCCAACACACCTTGTAAATTTTGTTAAAGAAGGCTCAAAGTCTCAAAGTCGACCGATTTTAAAATTTTTAAATTCTTAGCTCAAGGAAGAGTCTAAATTTTTGAGGCAAATGTGGTATTTTTTTTACTAAGCCTTTTCTTTTTCAAAGTTTAAATAAACAAAATTAACTAGTTGGTATTTGTATTTTGCCTTGAGGCAAGTTACATGAACTTCCCGATACGTGTAAATAATCGACTTAATCAATAAAAAAAAAAAAATTATGAGTGATTAAAAGTATTCCGAGTGGATTTATTACACATGAAACCGAATTGAAAACAAACAAACTCGTTAACTGGAGTATTTTCTAACAGCAAATTTTCAAAAATCAATAATTTTTTTAATTAAACCAGTTTCCATAGGACTTCAATAGTTTAGTATGTTTATTAAGACCAAGTATTCTATCAATGTACCAAGTAAATTGTCTAATTTTAATTTAAACAAACGTCAAAAAAAAAAACTACTCATTTTCTCAAACTTTGATGAATTTTACTTGTCATAAAGGCGCAATATTTCAGTAAGTTCTATAAGACCATGATACGAGGTCTGTTCAAAAAGTACCCGGAATTTTCGTTTTTTCAAAAAAATATTTATTTATTCGTCTACATTAATGTGGTCCCCTTCAAAGTAGTCCCCCCCAGATATAATACACTTATGCCAGCGTTTTTTCAAATTTTCGAAGCACCCTTGATATTCACTTTTTGATATGTCCTTGAGCACTCTCAGCGATTTTCTTCAATCGAGGAAAACCGCCGTCCTTTCATGGGTCTCTTCAACTTTGGGAATAGGAAAAAGTCACACGGAGCCATATCTGGTGAATTTTTGCACTTTGCAACACTTTATTTCATTTTTTACGCAAAATTTAATACAAATTCTTTGACTTTTCAATTCTTCCATTGTAAAAATCGCCGAGCTCAGAAAAACACGTCGAACCTTAGCGACTACCACAGACAAAGTAAACAGTGAATATAGCTGAAAATTTCATCATACTTTAGGAGCATGTATACCAACACAATAAAAAAAAATTTTGACAATCAGACACTCCAGACCCGCGAAATTTAATTATTAGTAATTCCGGGTACTTTTTGAACACACCTCGTATATATTGCCAATAAAAGTTCCATAAAAATCGACTCAAAATTTTTTTTCAACAGTTAATTACAAGAAAATGGCTCGGTAGATTTTTACCTAAAACTAATTAGTATCATTTCCAACTAATATCTCTCAAACAGTTTTTGATTTTTTAAAATCCGTTTGGTAGTTTGAGGTTAAATGTGGACAAAAAGTTTAACACTTTTTTTCAAATTACAAAGAAACGGCTTGGCAGATCGTCTCACAAAATTGACAAACGATAGTCCTCATTAGAATACATCTAATGGCTTTTAAATTTCTGAAATCGGTTCAGGCGTTTTTGAGAAAACGTCGATCAAAGGTCTAATTTTGTCAAATGCCGAAAAAACGATGCTAAAATTTTTGCAAACTTTGAAGAATTTTCAAAATTAAACGGCTTGTCGCAAGGCCGTAATATTTTAGTATAATCTACTACACCCGGCCGATCTTTACCAAAAACTAATCAGCACGATTGCCAACCAATATCTATCGAATGGTTTTTGAATTTTCAAAATCGATTCAGAATTGCGGGTTAAAACGTGGACAATTTTTTTTTTCACTTTTCTGCAATTTACAAAGAAACGGCACGGCCGATCGTCGCACAAAACTCAGAAATGCTAGTCCTCATAGAGATACATTCATCGGCTTTTAAATTTTTGAAATCCGTCCATCAGTTTTGGAGAAATCGTCGATTTACGGCAAAAAATCTATTCACACAAACACACACATACACACACACATACTTTTTCGAAATTTGGTCTTATTCGATTCAGAATGTCTTAAAACGTCGAGAAAACATAAAATTAGCGAGTCGGATTTTTTTATGAAAACATAAACTTCTTCTTTGAGAAGTTAATAAAACTTAACCACTAGAACCCAAAACTGGTCATAATTTCACGAAAGCACTAATTGCATTTAAAAGCTACTTTTTTTCTAAACTGTTTTAATAGGTTTGGGACATCCTATATATATATATATATATATATATATATATATATATATATATATATATATATATATATATATATATATATATATATATATATATATATATATATATATATATTAAACGTGTGTGTATGTATGTTTTAACATGTGTGTAACTTTAGTCCTTCCTAATTCCGAAGTTTTAGTGTAAGTTTTGCGACATCTTCTAGGTGGCGCTAACTCCCTTAGTCCATCCTAATGCCAAGGCATTCCGCTCACGCGCAAAAAGCCTCATTAATATAAATGATCTGCCTGAGGAGCGCGGCAGACAAAAATCCGTCTCGCGCCCAATTTTCAGCGCCAAAAAGGCGTTGATTTATACAGAAAACGCACCAAGTCGATCCGTATTCCTCCTTCGCGCTTGTTTCCTATTAGACGCTCTACGGTTGAGGTAAGAAGATTTGATTCCGAACGGAGACGTAAGCTGATTTTTCACTTTACCCGATGTGTGATATGTTTCCAAATGGTTTCATATATATTTGTATATCGCGATGTTATTCTTTTTAGTATTCACTATATCTCTATATTTATGCTGCTCGTGCGGATATTTATAAAAGACGTACACCCAACAACAATTATTTTTGCATTATTCATAAAAAAATATAACTTACCGAGATAGTTATGTCTTTGCGAGAAACTTCAGTTTGCAAATATTGTGTTTTGTGACTATAACTGTATTATTCACGAGTGTCATCTGTTTTACTGTACCATAAATCGTTAATAAATTAATCTCACTAGTGTTATTAGCATGTTTGGAATCCTTTTCTTTTCATTATTTGAGGACGCTGATCATTCCTGACTTCAAGGAACTATCGACTAGGTCGCCGAAAAGATAACTTTACTTTTCTGAATATACTCAATTTTGTATTCCTTGGAATAGCTATTAGATTATATACAATGAACTACTCCTAAAGCATCTAAACAATCCCCATCCTAAACAATGTATGTGTATTTATGTGAGTCGATTTTTAATTTTTTAGTCGACGTTTTTCCAAAAATAGCTTAACAATATCATTTATATATTATTTATATATGGTCGGTATTTTTGTTTTGTAGTTGTTTAGTGATGATAGGCAGATTTGTCGTACAAAGGCGCTGTGAAGTTATAACGATTTGTTGCAGAATGTCTATATTATTTAAAGTTGTTTACTGCTTTAATATGAATTGACAGTTTTATGGAGGTTGTAATATTGTAATAAATGTATTATTACATTAAACGCACTCTGATTTGAAGTTGGAGTTGGAAATAAAAATGACCCCCGACAGAAATTGATAATTACAAAAAGTACAAGATCGCTCTACCGGCCGCCTATAAAATACATACTCTCTATATAATAATACATTCTTTTAGTATTATTATATAAAGGGTATGTATTTTATTGGCGACTTCAGAATAAAAAAAACAACTAATTTAATAATAATTTAAATAAATTAACATCAATTTATATTTAATATCAAACTCAAGACTAATAGGTATCAATAACATTTACAAAGAATAGTTAGAATGTGGTGTTTGTAATATATATATAATCTTTCTTTACTTATTATTACTAATACTTATCATGTATTAACGTTTCTTTTAATACACAAGAATATATATTGAACAACTTAAAAAACATTTTCTTCATAGTTAGAAACAGTTTTACAAAATCTAGCATGCCATATCCGCTATATTAGAGAGTTTGGCCTTTATATCTAAAATAGCATTTAGATAACAGACTATTATTCTACAACTTGTGCAATAATTGATAACAGGTCAACTTCTTCGGAATTTACAAAAAAGTGCAATAGTTTCTGCCAACGTTTTGGCAGAGAATTATGAACCGATTTTGAAAATTGAAAAGTTATTTGAAAGATATCATCCAGAAATCGTGCTGATTAGTTTTTGCCAAAGATCGGACAGTCCTTCTTTGTTATTATGTGTTAATTTTTTTAGCATACATTGAAGTATGTTTTTTTGCACTATACTTTTTAATATAATTTCTGGTATTATAAGTTGTTTGAAATGAAATTGAAAATACCATTTATTAGATTTTAGTAAAATCAAAAATATTATTTTCGAAATAAAAAGTTAAAATTAAAACAGTTTATCTAAATAGATAAATCTCAATTTCTGGAAAATGAGTCTATAATTACACTGATCGAAAACTTATGGAAAATGTTATTAAAAGTAATAATTTTACAAAAACAACGCCAAATATTTTTTATAAATTTTGTTTCATATTATTATACTGTAATTGTGTATTATTTTTTATGTATTTTTAATTGTTCTCGTAAAATTTAAAAGTCTGTTATATTACTATCTTCATTTAAAAATGTATACCGATGTAACAAGTGCTTGATAACAGGCAGCCTGAGCTTAAAGGATCTCAGATCTCTGATTCAGATTCCATAGCTCTAACTACTAATCCACGGAGAAGTCCAAATAAGCCGTTTGTAAACTTCTTGTATATTTTCATAAGGTAGAGCGGGGCACAGAGGTCGAATTTGACTTTATGCAATTATTTTGCCTAAACCAAATGAACTACATCACAACACACAACACGTATCAAACAAACAACCAAACTTTCCAGTTAATTTCTAATTATAGTAATGTTTTTTTTTAATTTGTTATCAGTCCTTTCATACGACATAGGCAGGGTAAAGAGAGACGGCTATCGGGCAAATATCCTCAATGTTTCATTTTTAATTTTAAAGAAATTTTGAGAAATAATAGCTAAATTATTTAACCAATTCAAAATAAAAATTTTACGAGCACATTTTTACGAAGAAATATTTATGAGCAGAGTTGGAATAACTATTCATTTGATTTTTTTGTAAAATTGCATTTTTTAACTTAATTTATATTTTTATTTGCAACTTCTTATTGTTAACATCTTTGGTAAAGTTTCATTTGATTCTTTTGGTTATGTAAACAAATCTGTTAAATCTAACTGAAGAATAACACTTTATCTTATAAAACATTAAATAACGTAAATTTTAAAAAATATATTAAGATCTCGTAAACTAGCCAAAAGTTCTCACAACTGAAAACACAACGAAAAGAAATACCTCTTTACCTTCTACTTTCAACTATTGTTGCTAAACAAATTTCAACTTTACTTGTTTTCGAGATAACAATGGTGGACCTTTTTACCCGCGAACGTTCAAGACCGCTTCACCCTTCTCACCCTGTTTCAACATGTTCGATAAGAATAATGTTCTGATCTCGAAAAGATGTAAAACTCCAGATTTTGCAAACTGCATACATGCGATGTATCAAATGTTGTCGCTATTAAAACTGACATGTTTTTATCATTTACATGCCGCATTCATGTTCGTCGTTCATTTTCCGCGGGACGTATTTTTGTTATTTTATTTTTTCAACCAGTCTCGTAATTTATGAGAGTTTCGAGCGTCTCGTATTTCTCAAAAGAGCGTCACAACGTTTATATATTATTCTAATATAATATAAATACGTGTCGTACATGAGAGAATACACGTATATTATCCGCATTGGTATTTTAGCGTGCGATATACATATCCGTATATAAGATATTTCAAACATTTTTTACTTTATTTTTCCATCAAAGTTTTCTTCGCGAATATTTTATTATACGACTTCATGCGACAGGCGGCCGCTCGCGCTCCTTTCGATTTCGGAGTCTGCGCCCTGTCTCATTTTTATAACAAAGATAATAAAAACAATGGGAAATGTTTGGTTAATACAGAATCTTCCTCTCCTCGGAATGAGTTGAATAATGAGAGCAAACATTTACTCTGTTTTATAAAAACCGAGCTATGAGATCATATTGAATAAATGTTTTAATATAAGCCATTTAGGAGCCTCGATATTTTAATTATATAGTTTCAGCACAAAAGGTGCTTCTTGGAATTTAATGAGTATGAATATAATATACGTTAATGAAGACAAAAAATATTTAACACTATTCGTATTCATAATTATATAATAAACGAGCTAGGGGCTGGTTGTAACAGTTTTTTTTTTTAAATCAATTTATCTTAACATCCATTGATTATATTTCTACGAAATAAAAATGGAGCTTTTGTAACTATTCTCCTAACAAATCAGTAAAAATAATTGTTGTTAGATTTAATCATTCGCTGTAATATAACTTATCCCATGTTTGGGGCTAGTTGTAACATACGAAAATTATAACCAGATTTAAGAGAACAAAATTCAATGGAATGAGGCACTACCAACGTCTATCAAGTTAAGTAATAGCGACAAAGAACGACAATAATACCTCTGAAATTTTATTCTTTACTTATTTTTAAAAAAAATTGACTTGTTTCTTAGTAATTCTTTTCATAAATCAACGCAAACTATAATTAATACAGATCACATTTGTAATGTTTTCTGTTATATAAATTTTCATCACAAATTAACGTAAATTATAATTAATATCATAATACAAATATAATTTATAGTGTTTAATCCTCATTCAGTTTAATCTTCTTTGAATTCATATATATTTCTTGTATATTTCAACTAACCCCATGTGTGATTTTAGCAATCACAAAAATTGTTATACGTTATGTGATAAATTTGAAACACAACCACATATATAAAATTTAAAATTACTCGACAATAATAACGAAATCAGAAATTTTGTGATATATTATATTATTAATTATATATTATATGTCACAAATGACGGACCTGCACAGTTTTGTTTATTGCGTCGGACGGTTTACTTGTCTGATCGAGGCAAAAAATTGTTTTAATTGTATTTTCTCAAAAACGGATTTTGCGAATTTGATGAAACTTGACACACATTGTTATAGATGTGTAATAAAATATTTTTATCAGAAAGTTACTCGTTGTTATTGGAATTTATTTAATTGAAAAGTCTTCTGTTGGATCTGTTTATCAAATTTTTACATTTTACCGATCGCTTCGTTGAGTCATAATAATTGCTAAATTATTATAATTCTACGTCAAAATAAAATTATTTATAATGATTTATCTATAAAATGCATAAAAAATTAGACTATTTAATAATTAACATATATTAGTTGAGTATATCATAAATAAAACACACAACTTGTACGCAGAATAATATGTGATATATGATAAGCCTACTCATTTCATATAATATGTTTCTGTTATGGTATGAAGGACTTTGAATTGGTATTTTCACTTAAAACAATTGTTATTGCTACGAATATACTTTTGCTAATAATGAACACATTGCCATATCGCAACCAAGCCACTAATTATTTCATCAAATAAATTATTTAGTTATATTTAATTATACAAAATTTTCACCAGTAAATGGTCATGGACGATTAAAAGCTAATTTCATATTGGACAAAATTGTTTGTCACATTTTTTATATAATAAGATGTTATTATGTTAAATGTAATGTTTATATATATACATTTGTAATTAAAGTGTCCCGCAATTATTATTAGTGATGTTGGTAATGGTGTTTTTTCCTACAATCTCATATATCCGCCGCTTTTAGGTCCTATGTAAAATAAATTATTTTGCCTCTAGATCGCGAATCAAGCAACACTAAAATAAATTGGTATATTTTGAAGAAAAAAATTTTATTTTTACCACATATAACAAACAGTGATATATAATTTTACTATATTTATAATATATTTATTAAATGCATTTTTTGTGGTTTAGCAAATTTTACAAATTCCAAAAAAATTATATTATTGTAGATTCTTTTCAAAGTATAAACCTAATACGTATAAGTAAAATATATTCTAAACTTGATCATTGTTTCATAAATATAACTTTATTTATTTTTTTCTATTTATTTATAGAAGTAAATTGTTAAATATGACCAATTTGTAAAAATTTATTGTGAGCAATAAAAGTAAGAAATATTAAACAGAATTTTATTTCTTGCAGTTGGATTTAGAATATGGAGCTTATTAATATTTTTAAGAATCCAAGTTGTTCATAAGTGCTTTACCGTGAATAAGTGGTTAGGCAAATGAATTTAATAATGGAGTTTATTATACACCTCAGGCAGCCTGATGAAGCAATATTTTTCAAGTTAAAATATTTTTTGCATCATTAAAAAAACATTATGATTACTCAAATTGTAATAATAAAATTCATAACATAGAGATGGGAAAACTGTTTCCATCTGTAAAACTATGGCAGTTAGTTAGTATTCAAATAGTAATAAACACTAAAAATATGATTCATATCAGATGCCACTATAATGAATAATTAAAAAAAGACACTAAAAAAAATGCAATTTTTGTTAAATTTGCAATTGTTGTTTACGTGATATTACATTACGCTGTATCTGCTACTTATTGGATGCAATATCCTACGAGTTCCTGGGTGACATCAACATAAACAACATATATCAAATGTCAGTTACTTCTGTAACAAGCGATTACGATTTATTCTTCAGATATTTTTAGAAGTGAAATGTTATTTTCTAATATAACGCACAAACAGGAAAACGTATTGTAAAACAAAATATTATATTTACTTGTAAGCTTGTACAGAAGAGTTTAGAAAATATTTCAACACTTATCATTTGGTTGATTTCAATCATAAATCTAATAATTAATTTTTCTCTTTACAAATTTACACTTAACTCTTTATATTCATATATTTTAAAGGCTGACATAGCCAGACATGCTTGTAAGAAAGATTAATTGATTCTACGTAGCAGTTTTGAATTCAATAAAAACAAAATACAAGCAGTCAATGAATGTATGTTAATTTTAATTACGTAAAGTTCTTCAAACACAATTATAATATGATGAGTGAAGTTGCAAAAACAATATTTGTTTAGGCGTTGTTTAACATAATCCACTGTGTGAACGAATATTATAGAATTTATCAATCAGCAATCACTTCATTTCTTTATTGAAGGTTCATTTTTAAATGCTAATTACAATGACAAACCGATCATGTCATATTTGATGTACGACTTTAATGACATTATTGTTTTTCAATATTATAAATCTTTTTAATGTTAATATAAAAATATAATTTATAATTTTTCATTATATAAATGTGTATAATGGTTGACTCTAATAAATGTGTGCATCACGAGTGTTACCTAATATACTAATAAACATTATTCAAAATTGTTATGATGTTTTTATTTTTACTTAAATGCCATCTTGTACAGTAGCAAATAAGTTTTACTTCAATCGCGTGTGAACCTTACGCGCACCCTTTTTTTTAAATATATAAGTTTATTAACATGTTTTTAGTTTTAAAATTGCTTGTTTGATACAACAAATATTAAAATGCTTTCTAAACCAGAAAGGAAAGAAGAAATGCGTACTTGTCTTTGCGAAATTTTAATCTTGAAAACTGATCATGTTTTGGAAAGTATACTTTTAAGTGCTATTGTAATTGTTGAACATTTTAAAATGAAGTTAGCTTTGGTTCTGTAATATATATTATTGTTTTGTATTGATAATAAGTTTTACATCTCATTACTGTTAGGTAATAATATATAAAAATGTTCATTTTTGTTTTTTTGCGATTACTTTAACTTAACCTACAAGAAGTTAATAAAAAAAAATTAATGTAATTTAAGATCCTGTTGCAAAACGCATGTTACTATTTACATATAACCCCCAGCTCCCCTATATAAATTGTATATATAAATAGAAAATGTGTATATATAATGTATAAATCAAATTATTTTGTCAAGCAAAGCATGCAAAAATGGCTCATATTTTTTCACGAATGTTGCAGATCGATCTCAGCGGATACATTTATCAATTTTATGTCACAAATATAACATAAAAATCGAATAAGCTGTAAAGACGCCTTCAAATTTATACATGTGCATGTATATGAGCGCGTGTTACGTAAATATCACATATTTCATATCCTATGGGCGTACTGCCATTATTATATAATATCGACGAGTGTTCCAATGGCAAATATTTTAGAAACAAAAGAGAATGATTTAATTTTAGTTTAAACTGGTCTTATTCAGGTATAATCTCACCAAGCCGGGCTCGATCCCAACCTCAGACAAGCCCATATCAAGCAGTATTATATAAAATTTCCACTAGGAATTATAGATCTCAAACATAATCTCCAGTAAAAATGGATTTTGCGAGTATTGCTGTATCAAGTAAACACCTTGATAAGTCCTAGATATTACAATAAATTGATATGCTTTTTTACAAACAATTAATCCAATAAATAAAAAACTTAGTTTTTTGTGTATGCTTAATTACTGCGGTTCGGAACTAGATACGTTCCATTATGAGAAACTTGCAAACATTATTTACCTTGCTTCTCAATTTCTTATATTTTTTCATGTATTTATTTTAAAATAAAAACTGATCATTCCATTCCTTTATAAGGTTTTTTTGATAAAACATTGTTAATATTTTAGTGGTAAAAAGGACCAACTGAGCCTTTACCCCGGCAAAGGTGTAAACAATAGCAAATTGTAAATAAAAATTTAAATTAAGTTAGAAAAGCCTATTTTACAAGAGATAAATTGAATAAAAAATTATTTCATTTCTGCTCATGTATTTTTCTGACAAAATACCAGATTAACGTTATATACAGTGTTATCTCTGTAGAAAGTGCATCCATGAAATTTATATTTTGCATTGGTTGAATAATGTAGCTATTATTTCGTAAAATCTCCTCAAAATTAAAAATAAGACATTGAATCTGAGTGCCCCTGGATGTCCCATTTTACCCCCCCCCCCCTAATAATATAATATATATTAGAACTGTGTTCTTCGAGCTTTGTGGTGGATATATAATCTCAATTTGTTTATATCTACCGATGATGACATTAAATTATACAACAAAACTTATGGAAAAGTAAAGATTTTTTAAAATCTCTTTACATTTGATGTACGTTTTCCAAGATCTTCTTTAGGTACCTATATATAGATATATATTCCAAGATTTCTAAAAATATTCTAATATTGAGAAGAGGTAACAAATGATTTTCATTGGGGGACAAATTTGGTATTCGCACATCACGTAATGACATAAAATATGTATTCGCGTCAAAATCTCATTATCCAGAATTCAACTCATCGTAAGCCATAAGCAGAAGAAAATCGCACATGCTCCAGGATCAAGTAATGATTGTATCGTGCCGACATATATTCAGAGTATTTCGACATTATATGTTATATTTCATACAATATATCAAAATTTAAAAAAATAAATAAATGCAATTTCAAAAGTTGCTAAATCTTAATTCATATTGATTAAGATTGAATTGCGGCAAGTTTTTGCAAGTTGGCTTAAGGCAAAATACCACACCTAGTTGTGTTTTATATTTAAATTATTTGTAAATAAAGCTAAAGTTTCTGAAACTTTAGTTTTCAGTGCTTTTAGAACCTTAATTGGAGTGCGGGCTATCTTAAAATTAATATAGAGAGTTAAAACTTTGAGATTTTTTTTATCAATTTGGAAGCATTTGAGCCTCTGGGAGAAAAGAAACTCGAAAATACCCATTTAAGAACCTCCCTATATATATATATATATATATATATATATATATATATATATGCTGGAGTGCAATTAACTATTTTAATTTTGACCAGATACAGCCTCTGGGGGAAAAGAAACTCGAAAATACCCATTTAAGAATCGCCATAATATCGTTTAAATCGTCATTTAAGAATCGTATAAAATATATTATAAAACACATAATTACTTGGTGTGTCATCTTATCTTGTTTTCAAATATCAATTGTTTTTTTTAATACAAAAATAAAAAAAAAATGAAAATTTTAGTTATCTAATTAAATCATGAGTTGGGAGAACTATATACAAAAAAAACTTATAGGAACGCGTCTCGTGACGAAAGCGGCTATTGGTGGACACGATGGCATGGTGTGGGCCAAATCGGAAGATTTTGGTGTGACCAAAGGCGAGCTCTCAAAACTGCTCGCCAGTTTTGGCAATCAAGATCATTTGAAGTCTGTCGGCGTCACGCTTGCAGGCCAGAACTACTTGTTCATGTCAGGTACGGATCGGGTAGTCCGAGCGAAGTTCGGGAAAGTTAGCGTCTACTGTATGAAAACGGTGCAAACAGTGATAGTTTCGCTGTTTGAGGAACCAATTCCGACAAAAAGAGCTATTGCTGTCGTCGAAAAACTCGGGGACTTCCTGATAACACGCGGCTATTAAATGGAGAATGCTGGAAAGGAAACCCAGAACATTTGGAGATAACCATAATAAAAATAATTACGAACTATGATTAAATTTAAATAATGAAAACCGGCCAGCAACACGGGACTTTTTTTGATACCTCCTACAATGCAGTAATATAATTTTTCTTCAGAAGGGACACCTGGAATCTACAAGCAAAATCCACGAGATAATATATTAAAAAACCGTAAAAATTGGATAAAAAATCTTCATGCGATTAATTTTTTTTTATTTCGATGTAAGGTTATCATATTTACGGATTCAAATATTACATTCTCCCTTAATAAATCTCATGTTTTTGCAATTTATGATAGGTCTATTATTTAGCAATTTATGATAAGTCTATTATTAGCTATGGTATGCAATAAGCATTAATTTTTGACCACTGCAATAAAGAATTTCATAATAGTTTGTACTTGTCTATAGTTCTGTAAACTTAACTTATTACCGTGGGTTTGTTGGATCTGATCTTGAGATTCAAAAGCTCGCTTTTAGTGCTTTCAGAACCGTAATTCTTAAATGGTTCTTCCGAAATTTGTGATGATATACTAAGCAAATGTTTTCTGATCCACCCACATCTGGTTTTTATGTAGTATTTCAGATACTAACAACATATCGACCAATCTGAATATTTTTTTGATTTTATAGGATGGTAGTTGTTATTTACATTCGAAGATTTATTTTAGGGAATATAGTGATCCTGCAGCTGCGATGGACATTTGAAACCAAATGCGCAATTTTGACTATTACACTGTCATTTGACATTTATTTTTATTAAAAACTGAAAATCACAAAATCAAAGGTCGAGTTTACAGATTGATTTAAAATGAATCTATTGGGTAGATTTAACTACACAGCATGAATTACAGGGATGCACAAGTACCTTAGGACAAGTCGTAGAGAACACAAAAGTCAAAAATGCGTTTTTTTATTTTTATCTTATGTTTTTAACCCTTCTCATCTTTTTAGCAGTTCTCGGAAATAATTGATGAAATTATGCGTGTATACAGCATACATGTCCTGAAAATGATTTTTTTGCTTATCTGAAAACATCGATCTGAATGATTTATAAAGCATACCAAACTGATTTAAAATTTATTTTGTTTTGGAAAAAAACGCTGCTCAAATTTGATGTTAAAATACAAAAATACAACAAATATATTGACCAGTATTTTCGAAGTGGGTCATCAATTACTTTTCTTTTCAGTATTTCGATTTTTTTTAAGTAATGCAAAAGTACTCTATACTCTAATTAATGAATTAAATAGCTTTTTAAACTGTGTCTATCAATGATCAAGAGAAGATTAGAATGGTGGGTAGAAAAGTATGACATACTTCCCAAATCCCAATGTGGATTTAGAAAGGGCATGGGAACATATGACAACCTAACGATCTTTATATCAGATCTATATCTATCAATGGCAAAAAACAACTATGTCGTTGCTCTATTTAGCGATATTAAAGGTGCGTACGATAACGTCCTACCAGAGGTGCTGGAAGATACTCTGGCTAACACTGGACTACAAGGAAAATTCATAAACTCAATTACGACCAACATCCGAGAAAGAAAGATATTCTTCCGAATAAATGGGAAACTGATAGGCCCGAGAAAAATCTACAAAGGCCTACCACAGGGAGAAATTCTTAGTCCCATCTTATACTCAATTTATGTAAGAGACATAGAAAAAATATGGGAAACAGGTACCAAAATATTACAATTTGCAGATGACGTCGTGATATATATAGAAAAATCAAGCCTCCAGGAAGCCTATGAGGTGATGAGTCGTAACATAGATCTCTTCCACGAATGGCTCGCAAAGAAAGGACTTGAATTGTCGGACGAAAAAAGCTCAATCGGAATCTTTACAAGACGCAGGAAGCTAGAAGAAAGAACAGCACTAACGACTAAATACCATACAATCAAAATACAAGAAAATAATAAATTTTTGGGCATCACATTCGACAAAAAACTATCTTTCAAAACACATATAAATCAAGTAATCAAAAAAATTGAGCCAAAAATCAACATTTTACGTATGGTAAATAGGACATGGTGGGGAGCTCACCCTACCACAGCCCTGAATTTGTATAAAACAATAATTAGACCATCATTGGAGTATGGAAGTCTAGCTTTCAGTAACTCTCCTCACTGCAGAAAACTAGAAAAAATTCAATATAAATGTTTGAGACTGTGCATAGGGGCAATGATCTCCACACCTACAAACGCATTGTTGGTGGAAAGTGGAGAAATGCCTTTACATTCAAGATTCCAATATTTAAGTGATAAATTTGTACTTAAAAAATACCAAGTACAAAATAATAGAACAATCGAAAATATCAAGAATGTAGCCATAGATACATTAACAAGTGACTATTGGAGAAATCGTCCAAAA
The DNA here is from genome assembly GCF_003426905.1 of Ctenocephalides felis. Lineage (NCBI taxonomy): Eukaryota > Metazoa > Arthropoda > Insecta > Siphonaptera > Pulicidae > Ctenocephalides > Ctenocephalides felis. The sequence continues at coordinate 72,207,344 of NW_020538040.1, forward strand.
CCAAGCTTGGTATATAGCTATATAAAAGTAATTGAAACAAGAGGAGACACAAATAAATACAATAAACACCCGTATTATAACTTCTTCACATTAGACAACAGTTATACGATAGAAAAAATATTCAATACGAATACAATCAACATAGAGGATTATAAAGTTATATTTACAGACGGGTCAAAAATTAATAACAAAACTGGCTGCGCTTTATTTTATGAAAACGATAATATCAAAATAGGATATAAACTACCAGACTTCGTTTCAATTTGGTCAGCCGAGCTAATAGCTATAAAAAAAGCAATTGAATATATAGAAATCCACAAAATCACTAAAGTAGTCATAGTTACCGATAGCAAAAGCTGCATAGATAAACTGAAAAATCTATTCCATACTAATCGACTAAGCGAGACATTAGTATATGAAGTATGGAATAGACTTATACAGCTATTGGAGAACGGGTATACAGTCAAATTATTATGGACAAGATCGCACTCCGGTTCTAGTGGAAACGATGAAGCGGACTCCATAGCAAAATGGGCAACAGAATACGGAACTATGATCAACCTAGCCACTAGGAAAGACTATATAAATAATTCAAAGAAAAAAATACTGGAAAAATGGCAGGAGCAATGGAACAGATCGTCGGAAACAAAGGGACGGCACTACAAGGCAGTCAACCCCAAATTGAAGACGAAACCGTGGTTCCGAAAATATGCAGATGAAAACAGAGGTACCATCGTAACAATAACAAGACTAAGGCTTAACCATGGCAACTTCCCTGCACACCTGAAGAGGCTGGGAATAATAGAGTCAGAATCATGTCCTTGTGGAGCATCAAGCGGAACATCTGAACACATCATACTAGAATGTAGTATATTTGAGGCAAGCAGGGCTAAATTGTTAGAGGAACTACATTCTATAAAAACACTGATTAAACCATTTAATTTGACATCATTGTTGCAAAATCTGAACTGTTATCCTAACATAATTAGGTTTATTAATAATAGTAAAATTAAGTTGTAAGTGACCAATATACTATATATGTTACCTGTATATTGTACATTATGTATGTGGCTAAATGTTTACCAGAGGCCAAAAAAAAAAAAAAAAAAAAAAAAAAAAAAAAAACTGTGTCTATCAAGTATCGATGATCCAATCTATTTTGTAAATAGCTTTGATCGATTTCGTAAATTTTTATAACATACATTATTAAACAGTTCAAATCTATTTTAAAACAATTGCTTAGTTAACCTGCATAAGGTTTTGACTCCTGCGTGTATGGCTATTCTAAAATTCTATCTCGCATGCTTTTGGTGTATTTTCAATCAAAAACGTTGTAAAATTTTACATAGACAATAAAACAAACTTTGAAGTTGCAATGCAATATAGTTTGTTTATTTAATCCAATATAAATTGCTTTCAAACTCAGTATAAATGCTTGGAAAATAATGAAAAAGTAATAAAAAAGCGGAGTGTTAAATTTTGAACTCTAGTATTTACTTTATATTATGCTCTATATGAGATTTTACGTTGTAGTTTACATTTTATTTTAAATTTTACCGTGTATGAATTCATTTGTGAAATTTTCAGGTCCGAAAAGAAATATATGAAAAAAGATATTACTAATGCATTATTAAACTACTACGTGGCGTTTTGTTTAAAAAATAATTGCACGAACTTAGTTGATTATGAATTAATTATGATAAGAATTGAGATTTAGCTATTTGATTTTTTTCACAAGCATGTTTTGCATAACTTCTGAAATTGTATGATGGTCATATCCCTAAAAATAAAAAACGTAAATTTACGCCAACATAATATTATAAATATATTTTAATATGTTAATTAATTAATTAGATAATGCTATAATTAGCAAATAGAAAAACATCAATTATTCAACACAACGATTCGTATTGCGTTCATTTAATTAATTAAATATTTCTAATTGAATAATTTCAGGTGAAAGTCTAAAATCTGCTATCGCAGAAAATTTTTGGTATTCAAACGAGAGCCATAATTAACTCTGCTCAGTAAATAATTACATCAATCACGCTTCCAAATGAAGTTTCATTTACTGGTTCGCTTAATCGTTCAATTTACAATTTAATATTTATATAACATTAAATGAACTCGCCGGAAATAATAAACTGTAGTCATATGCATATTAAAATTATTTACACTGAAGTATTTTATAATTGATTAATTGAATATCAGTTATTCATAGTTTCGAATTGATATTTGATTTAGTGCAAACTAAAAGCTGTAAATGCATTTCAAAATAATACTTCATATACTATAATTAAATCAAAAATGTCTTGAGTGATATAAAAACGGCAAAAGGGCAAGATATAATTGAATGTAAGTAGTAAAAAATTCAACTCTTAATAAAAAGCAGTCATCTTTCTATGCAAAAAGTAAAAGATAATAATGTTCAAATGCTTCGTTCACTAATGATGTCGTAAGCGACTTTTATTAAAATAAAATGTTTTGTTCTCATGATTTTTCACATTGTTTTTATAGTGTAACATTTAATATTGTGAACTTGGTAGTTATACCAATAGCTTTTATTATTTTTTTCTTTTTTCTATGGGTATCAATGTTGAATGATATAGCAATAGTAGATGTTATTGTGTAGATAAATAACTATATAATTTACCTGCGAGCTTTTAAGAACTTTATTACAAAAGTCAGTATCACATTTTGAGAGCAAAATTGTTTACCATATTATGTTTCAGTACTATAAATTATTCAAAATAATCATAACCATAGAATTGCCAAACTTTGTAGGCGGTTATTGTATTTTACGTAAAAAATTATCAACTGTTTTTGTTGTTAAAAATTATATTCAAGTTCCCGTACTATAAGTCATAGTAATCACAAGACGAACGAAAAGAAAAATATTTATTTGTCTTTACGTTTCAGAGCCTTCAGAACATTTTGGTAATCCTTAGAAAAATCGATGTATGTATTTGTGTGTAATGTGCAGATACAATATTTTGTCGGCCATTTCGAGAACACGGATTAATCAATTCAATTCGTATTGATGGGGATATATGCTGATTAGTTTTTGGCCAAGTTAGGTCCAGCCATTTCGAAGATACAGGGAAAAAAGTGCCAAAAATGAAAAAAAAATTTTTCAGAGAATGGAGCATCCAATTCGAATGATTTAAAATACATTTCACTTATATTGACAAATTGAAGAACTGATAAAATTTTTGGGTAGACAGATTTAGCGGTTGTGCGCTCTATATTTCGTATTTAAAATAGCTATGCAGCGCTAAAATTTTTCCAAAAAGAAGTCCCATCAATTCAAAAATTCCATTTTTTTAAAAAATCTATTCATTTCAAAAAATTCATAACTCTTAATAATTTTAAATACGGTGCAAAAAGTTCCAGCAATTTGCCTTAAGGCACAATGCCATGCCCACTAGTTTTTATACCACTAGGATTATATAGATATAATTTTATAGTGAATATATATTACAACAATGCCCCGAAAAGCTATTTTCATTTCATATAATATTTAAGACCTTAAATTTAATTATGAGATCTCTTCTGTCTGAGGTGATCTCCATATATAGTGGTTGCTAGATCACATTCCTATCATGGAGATCAGCTTAACAAACATACATAATATACAAGAAAAGGGAATAAGAATTTATATAAATCATAGAATACGATTAGTTGCATACGATATACCATTTTAAATTTGGTACATTGTCTGGTAGTAAATAATAATAAAGTTTCTCTAACAGACTGATAGACCGATTCTGCCGCATAACAGAGCAATGTTATGACAAGGCTATGTTATGAAGAATTTTTCTTACTAAATATTAACAAAAGCAATGTTATTTGCTGCAGTCAGGCATTTTTCTCAGGTTGTCAGATAGAAAAACCTAATCTAGAAACATTCTTCTGTTGTAAGGCACTTACATGAATGTCACTTATATCTGTTTGCTTTTATCTGATCAAAAAAATTGTAGTAACAAATACAAATCCAAATTGAACTTTGGCAGTGCTACTGTGCGTTTTTCTTTCTATTTCGCTCCCGACATTATTGAAAACGTGCTTGGATATTATTTTAAAGCTGCGCGTAAGCCATTTAAGCATTAAGCTCTGTAATAAAAAGAAAACACATAAAATGTAGATATGAAGTATTGATTTTTTTCATGATTAAGCGCGCTATTAAACCGTTGCGCGGCTATTTGAATTATTAGTGCCTTTAGCCGAAGGGTCGGATGAAGAATTGCGTCACGGGGCATGCGGGAGTCCATCCTCTCACAAATACTTTTTTATCTCTGATTTCGGTACATGTTGGCGTTGGTGAGAAGAACCTTAATTCATCATTAATGACGGCAAAAAATACTCATTAACTCCGGTTAGGGAAACGCACATGCCTCCAACGTGTATTTCTGCACACATACAAAGAGGTGACTTTATAGTACATGGATAGAAGATATCTTCTCAAAGTACAATGTATTATTGAACACACTAATAAAATCACTAATTAAAGACATTAATCATTATTGGAAAATGCGGAATTCTATCTAAGAAGAAAGTTTGAAAGATGATGTTGAATGTTAAATTAATATTATACCTATTATAATATTTACTGAGCATCTGGGAAAATAATAAATTTAAAAAATATTCAAGTTAATTTGTTTTTAGATAAATAAATTAAATTTTACGAAAAAACTCTAAACACTGTAGTAGTGAGAATTTCAAGAAATTAATTCAAACGTAGAAAATCCATTTTCTTTACAAAAATGCCAAACCTAGTTATATACTTATAAGAAAAAATATTCATTAGAATTCAATAACGCTTGTTCGGACGTCTTTTCGTTTTATTATATTGGCCATGAAGGTGACAAACTTCAAGCATTAAGCTTTACACGGAATGGTTGCTACCCCTGGTAAAGGGGGTAGCGAAGTGTTTTAAATGAACTAGTGGTTTACTTCAAAAAGTAAAGTCCGCTTAACAACATGTAAATAACCGATAAGAATAAATATATCTTCTTTCATTATAACTTAGTAACATATCACTGATTGTAATTAGAACTGCAACAAATACATAATATACAAACAAATCAGTGTTTAATACAGTCCACAGCTACAAGAGTTAAATTATAACCCAACAACCTGAATTATCGAAGGAGAGTTTTAGGAAATTCTATAACTACGTAACATAAAGAACAACTCTATTAATACTTAGTAGCGTAAGTTATAGTAATCGCAAAAAATTGAAATTGAAAATTTTTGTATAAATTTATGTTTCAAAGACTTCTGAACACTTTGATTCCATGTATCTCAATAAGGACTCACGTTGATTAGTTTTGCATAATGATTGGCCAAGCCGTTTCCTTGTAATTAGTAAAAAAGTAAAAAAAAATTGTCCATGTATTTGCCCGCAAAGATCGACAGGGCGTTTTTCGTAATTAAATGTTGAAACAAAATGTGAATTATTATCAAAAACGGCTGAACCGATTTTACAAATTCAATAGCCATTGGATTAAATTCGATAAGAAAGAGCAATTAGGTTTGCGAGACAATCGACGAATACATTTCTTTGGATTTAGTACAAAAGTATTCTTTTTGTTATCGCTTTTATAACATAATCTAGCTTTCTGAAGTTTATGGATTTGTGCATTGTTCACATAAATTAATTAAAAATTATCTAAATAGATTCTTTATACCTGTTTTACCTAACAGAGCAGTCTACAAAACTTCTCTAGTTGTGTGAAAAAACGTTACCATGAGTTTAAACTAACAAAGACTACGTACATGATATAAAAAATCTTGTCAGTATTTATCTTATAGCTGGTACATAATATTTAACGAAATATTCTATAAAGTAATTAAAAAAATGTTTTGGCAATTTTTTTTTTATTAACTCTTTTATTTACAACTGTCCAGTATAGGACATTCAGTAAATTTAATGGATTTACAATAGTCCGCCGAAAAGGTACATTGTATACTACTTTGACTTGTTGGAAAAACAACTCAGTAGTTGTTTTTTCGATATAAAATTTACAATATTTACTTATTAAATAATTTCTTATAAATAATGATTAAGTTATTTCCATTTGTTTTGGCATTTTTAATAAAATTTAACATGACAATAAAGTTCGTGCACTCGAAAATTGATTTGAATTATATAGATTCATTAAAATTTAGAATAATGGACACTTTTAGGACATGCAGGCACGTGTCTCTGCACCATAATTTACATAATTACAGATGTGTTCGAAAGATATCAATCGGAAATCGAAATTGTTAGTTTTGAGTGACAGCGTAAACTTTATTTTCTAAATAAACAGATACAAAATTAAGATTCAGTTGGTTAGATTAACTATTACACATATCGAGAAGGCAGTGCATACATTGCGTTAAGGCATAATGCCACTTACACCCAGCAATTCCGATTTTACCAAACGATTGTTCCAACTATTGCTTTAGAATTACCAGGAAAGTGGAAATTTTTTGTCTATATTTTCGCAAAAAATTCTGAACCGGGTCGACATTCAAAAACTGATCGAAAGATATCAGTTGAGAAATATTGTTGATTAGTTTTTGACAAATATCGGCAGAGCCATTTCTTCGTAATTGAATGTTAATTTTTTTTCTGGCGTTTGTACTGAAATTTAACAATCAATAGAGATTACAGTCGTGGTTAAATATTATGATACTACTTCAAAATTACAGAATTTATATCTGTTGAAAAAATATCAATTTTAATTCGCTCTAATTTATATTTGTAACAGGGAAAACTATATTTTCATAATAAACAGTTGAACTTTTCATAAAAATAGCTGAATCTTAATTCTTATTGATTCAAGTCGATTATTTACACGTGCGGTGAAGTTCATGCAAATTGTCTTAAGGTAAAATGTCCCTTCTATCTAGTTATCATAATCTATTTAGTTTTATGCTATACAAAACAATGCTATTGATAAAAATCTTCTCCTTCCTATAATAAACATTTTATTCCATTCATGAATTCGACAAGAGAAAAATTCCAAAGAAAGCAAAGTCAGTTATCATCTTCGGCTCCTCCACCTAGTCGAGCGTAGCACGTGACCATATTAGCGCCCTGAGTATTCGTAACAGTCGCATACCACGGATTGTGTTCACGGTTTCGGCATCAGAAAAAGCTTCTTGCGAATGCCGGGGACACGATAAGCAACAAGCCAGTTAATGGAGGATTTATTATCGAGAAATTTTACGAGTTGCCTCTTCTCGGCGATGCCATACGCATTATCCTTCAGATTATTGGGATTCGTACAAACATATGTCAACCGCAGTCAGACAACGAGGGTCTTGCGCCTGACGATGCCCACAGGTGACGGGACTGCGGTCATGTATATGACGTAGTAGACGTATGAGTGTAGTAAAATATATTGTACTATAGCATTGATACATACTATATGTATATATATATATATATATATATATATATATATATATATATATATATATATTATTTAAACATGCTGATGACACACTTTTACTTATAATTCACACAAGAGTTGGAAAGAGATGATTTCTTGATGTACTTATTTTTCTTGATGTACAGCTTATTAATGTTTTAAGGGATTTGCGTGTCTAATTGTTTCGAAAAAAAACATCAATTTATTTCCTAAATATTGCTCAGCTCTTTTTCTTGACATTAGTTAGGCTGTTGATAAAGTTTGGCGTAAAGACCTGTTCTACAAATTAAGAAAGATTTTACCATACAACTATTATCATCTCCTAATATTTATGTGATAGAAGGTTCTTAGTCAGTTTCAATGATGCGTCATCTGTTGTTAGAAATATTTCTTTCGGAGTTCCGCAAGGTAGCGTTCTTGGTCCTGATTTACAATAAATATACTGCCGAAATACCCGCAAATGCAAAAACCATGACAACCAATTGCTTGCCTCCGAAAAAAACAAGTAGATGAAATAGGATAAAGCATCAATTTTTATTGCTAAATACTGCTCAGTTCTATTCCTTGACATCTGTCATGCTTTTGATAAAGTTTGGCATAAAGGCCTGTTATACAAATTAAAAAGATTTTTCCACACAACTATTATTTTCTCCTAAAATCATATTTATGTGATAGAAGGTTCTTAGTCAGTTTCAATGATGCGTCATCTGTTGCTGGAAATATTTCTCCCGGAGTTCCGCAAGGTAGTGATCTTGGTCCTGATTTACAATAAATGTACTGTCAAAATACCCGCAAATGCAAAAACCATGACAACCAATTGCTTGCCTCCGAAAAAAACAAGTAGATGAAATAGGATGAAGCATCAATTTTTATTGCTAAATACTGCTCAGTTCTATTTCTTGACATCTGTCATGCTTTTGATAAACTTTGGCATGAAGGCCTATTACACAAATTAAAGAAGATTTTACCATATAACTATAATCTTCTTCTAAAATCATATTTGTGCAATAGTTTTTTTTTTATCAGTTTCAATAATGCGTCATCTGTTGTTAGAAATATTTCTCCCGGAGTTCCGCAAGGTAGTGTTCTTGTTCCTGATTTACAATAAATGTACTGTCAAAATACCCGCAATTGCAAAAACCATGACAACCAATTGCTTGTCTCCGAAATTCTACAAAAATGCGTAGATAAAATAGCAAAGTGGATGAAATTATAGAGAACAAAAGTAAACAATTCTAAATCAGTTCACGTCACTTATACTTTACGACAAGGTTTGTGCCCTCTTGTTAGATTCATTGGTAAATTGGTTCCTGTATCCAATGTAGTATGTACATTTGGATAGAAGACTAACCTGGCATGAACATATAATTGAAGCACCAGCAGCTCGAACTGACACGTAGGCAATTTAATTGGTTTATGGGTTGGAAATAACAAGTTAGAAAATAAACTTCTAATGTACAAGACAATTATTAAACCAATATGGTCCTACGGTCTACATCTATGGGGCGCGGCTAGAAAATCAAATATAGCCAAATAATACGTCAAATAATTAAAAATAGTTTTATTTACCAATACGAAAGAAATAATACTTACAACAAAAAAGAATTATATTGTTTACAAAATAAATTGCTTGAATTGTGATTTGTCGTATATTGAACAAACCTGCCAAAATTTAAAAAAATGAATACGACAACATAACCTAACGAGTAAAAATGATAATAGACAACATAGAAGCACTCTTGTAGATCACTCTGTCTCTAACAATCATAATTTTGAATATAGTAATTCCTACACAACATAATATAAAAAAAGATCTTTTTAAAAGAAGCATTCCTGAATCTAATATTTAGTAAATAGCGAACAATCCTTCTCTGATCAAAAAATATTATTTTTATGCTTCAGTGACATCTATCTCTTAATGTTTCCTTATTCCTGTTTATTAATATATTCAAAATCACGCGATATCCATGAACCAGTAGGATGACTCATGCAGTTTATACATTTTCAAACAGTCAGTAAGCAGTAACAGGTAACACGTATTTCTATATCCATATTTTCATTGTTGTAAATAATATTTCATTGAGGATGGGACAAACCTAGTCTCGAAACGCTTGTGAAATTAAAGTTATTTAACGTGTAGTTCAAAATTATATTAAGGTCTCGTGAACTAAACACCAGTGCTCACAATAAAAAAACTAACAACGAAAAAGAATGCCATGCTATAGATTTTCGAACATTGCCGTTTATCTCCTGATAGCAATGTCGTAAGTGTAAGGTTTTGGCAGGTTATACATTTTTTTCTCTACTTTCAAATATCGTTGTTAAATTCGTAACTTTACTTGTTTTTGACATAACGGTGTTGTACCTTTTACCAGCAGATTTAAAACCCCACTACCCTGTATTACTATCTTGTATGTAGTCTTCCTTCGACCGACCATCTAAGACCACAATTGCGTTTTTCCAACTGGGAGCAAACTACATTTGTTTCATAAATGTATTAACTACGAGTTAATTTTTCGTGCTTGACCAGCCTAATCCCAAACTGGCCGTACTTCACTGTAGGCAGAAAACCGTCGAAAATGCGTATGGGCGGTCGAAACAGTGGAAAACCTCACGAGACGTCTGCTTTTCGTTGGTTTTAGGTGCTCTAGCACACGCAACCGAGGAATCAGGTCAGTGGTTTTATACCCCGCATAAAAGTAATGGCCAATGTCATACTTCGTCGCTCGAATACATGTACATTAAGCATATATATTTATATATACACATAGGTGTATATATATATATATATATATATATATATATATATAAACATTAAGTTCGTTTTTGTATTTGGATGGATCGTCAAATATTCACTTTTCTTTTCAGTTATTACTTGTTGCACTCTACTTTTAAGTATAACTTGTTGATTGTCACTGATATGTACTAAACGCATTTCTATATTTTAACTGCTTCATTTATCAAAACAGAAGAGTAAAAATTCTAAATAGATAAATTAGGAAATTAATTTGAAATGTAAAAACAATTTGATGAACATTATAATTGTGTTTGACTTTGGGTTGTTTTTAGAAGCGCTGCTTTCTAATACGCCTTAAAACAAAACATTACTATGATTTAACTTGTTTTTCTATCACGACCTACCTTTTTCTATCAAAAATTTAATCAGTTCTTCATTTCGCCAATATAAATAAAATCACTCAAATGGGGCACTCCGTTTTCACAAAAATTACATTTGCATTTTTGGAACTTTTTGCTTCGTATCCTTGAAATGGTTGAACTTGAAGAAACCGAATGTCTTTGATTGGATATCTTTGATCAACTGATTGGAATAATCAGTTGAACCGTGCTCTCGAAATAGTCGACAAATATTTGGATTTGCATGTACATACACGTACACACACATCTATCCGTTTTTTTCTAAGGTATGCCGAAATGTTCAGAGAGGTTTGAAACGTAACGATATGTAAAAGTTTACCTTTTATATTTTTTGCGATGACTATAACTTACCCTACCCCTTCAAATTTTCTGAAATTGTTATATGGTATTAAAAAATATATATGTATATATTCCCATAGCAAAATGCTTCATCGTGTATATACAATATTATTATTACAATCTTCAGCATTAATAAGCTGGATTAATTTACAGGTATTTTAACGATTTTACAACTCAAAGTATAAAATTTTTGACCGTTTATAAAATCGGTTCTGTGTTTATCAAATATCAATTATTTAAATTCTATTTTAAAGGTACAAAATGTAGTTGCACTTCCAATTAGTACGAATATTTATGAAGCACATGTGGCACCATGAAAATCGAAATAGAATTGTGTTTTGAATACAAGTTTATTTTTTAATTGCAGTAACAATATAGGTATTTGGTTGGAACTGCTCCGATATAAATTTATTAACTTCGTTTGAGCGTTTTGTGATGCATTTTAATATGTGTACGCAAATGAATTTTGTTATTTTCATAACAAAATTTGATATATTTTTAGTTAGCTGTTTTTTATTATTTTATGAAAATGGCCTAAATAGATATAACATTATTATAATAAAGCAACTTTCAAAAAATCATTTTTTATGAAAATATCACCATGTATTAATAATTTTAGTACAAATTTAAGTTTATATATATATATATATATATATATATATATATAGATTATAATGTGTGTATGTATATACGTTTATGCAAATTTATTTACACATATTTACATTTGCATATTCGCCAATATCACAACACCTACGTTTAATTTATGCTTTGATTGCTCAGACGTAATTGGTCCTGAATTTCTAATCGAATTATGATTCTGACGTAACTGACATAAATATTTATGTCTATACCTGTTTCATTTTAAATATTTGATGTAGGATTATTCATAAATGAAAGATAAACCTTCAGCATTTCCAATTTGCGATTGAAGGACGAAGGACTTTCTCAAGAAGGATTTCATTAATAATTTTGTGAATTGCATTTATCAATTTATTGGATAATATTAAATATTAAGCTTTCAGTATATTATACCTTCTTAGATTCATTTTTAGCACGAAAATAAAAATATCACGTTTGCTTCAAAAGTAGCAAATATGTAATATCTTTATATATATACAATAAAGGGTAGCACAGCCCTTAGGTCTATGAGCTGAGCTGAACTCTGAGAGAGCTGAGCGAAAAATAGTGTGAGAGGCTTCCTATTGCCATTTCACACCGCAGTGCCCAAAATGAGCTATTTTCAATTGAAACCATATTTTTGGTCTATATTTTCAAGTGAAAATAGACATCACTACTGTACGATGCAGGATTTCCAAAGCGGTGTTTGAATTTACGACCCCCTTCACAACCATGCAGTGCAGTTTGAAAATTAAGAGCTTCTAAGTGCAACCTTTTCGGTTATTGTAATTAATTTTTATTAATTCTAATTATCTAAGCTTTAGACACGTAATCGTAAATAACATTTCTAGGACCACAGTTGAAAATAATGACACAATTACTTCAAGTTTTTTATAATTAAGACTATTTGTTTACTTGAGAAATTTAAATGTTAAAAATTGCTCGAAATTCAAAAATGGCTTTCTTTTAAATCTTTTTTACTAAGTGTTTTGGCGCATGTAATGAGGATTGTAATATGGTAGATGTAAATGGAAATACTTGAAAATAACAATACATCTTGAAAAATCAATTAAATAACGTATACTAAAATATTATATTAAGGACTCGTAAACTACACAGCAGGGCTCAAAGAACTAACAAAGAATATATTCCTTCTTTGTTATAATATAATCAAGAAAATGACTGGTTATACATCCTTTTTCCTGTACTTTCGAATATTGTTCTTAGAAATTCTTAACTTTACTTGCTTTTGAGATATCGGTGGTAGACCTTTTTATTCACGGATTTTAAGCTATATTGTACCAAATATATTAAAACCGCTGAAGTAAGTTTGGCTTAAAACAAATGATCGTGACTTATAGATTTAATTCAATATCATTGTAACTTTAACATAGTCCAAGTAATAGGGTCATCATCAATCATCTGATAGATAATGTATCTGATTTGTTTACTATTACACAATTGAATCTTCTATCTTAATCATATTTGAATAAGAGTTTTGTTATTCTGCAAGTCATACAATCGGAGTTTTGAATATAGAAGATAAATCATCTGCTCTGAGCGTAGCGTTAAACTTATTTTTACGTTTCGGCATCGTTTTGACTGCGCGAAACTAATGTCATATATTATAAGATAATCGACTAGTTTCAGAGATGACAGATTTATGCTGCTACATATCGTATAAATTTAAGAGTCGTTTAACATCGGAGCAAAAGCTCAGGTCTTAGCCTGTTGGCATTCTGCCAGCGCCGATACAGCGGCGCGATGGGGCGAAGTCTTCGTGAATTCACTTTACTTTGCATACGGACCATTTGATGGGAAGACAAATGATCGCCGGCTTCGCGGGGTTATCTATAGAACATATTTAGAATCGCAAGTGAAATATAGATATTTCGTGTTTTAGAATAGGCTAATGTCTTTCTGATGTAAAATTTTACGGAAATCAGATAAAAATTACCTGTATTTATAATAATTACATAACGAGCCAAAAATACTCTGTCAGCAAAGATTTCTCAGTAGCGAATTTTTACCCGCAAAATATAAAAAATTGTGTATATCGGATGTGAGCCATACGTTTTCAAATTTATTCATTGGTGGCAGGGTTAGCTCACAGAGTAGCTTTTTCGATTCACACGCTGGATGTTCTGAGTTCGAATCTCCGGCAAGAAGTTAAAAAATATTAAGTAGTTAATTTGGAATTATAATAGAATTATCAATTATAATAAAAAATATGTATGTAAAATAATCAAAATGTATAAAAATTAAAAAATTAGAATTAAAATGCATTGAAGTAAAGATTTTAGAAGAAGAAATGAGAAGATAGTAAAGAAGAAGAAAGAAGAATAAAGATAAGTTAAAAAGTATAGAAAGAATAGGATGATTATATAAAGAAGAAGATAGTATGAAATTGAAGATTGTATAGAATATATGATTAATAATGTAGGTGGCTAAATGCTCGAGTAAGCGAGGCAAATAGAATTAAAAAAAAAAATTGCCGTTTATATGTCACCAACAGAAAATTCAAAGTCCGTGTCTACACCGAAATTTTAGCATCGCGTCGGATTGAGGCATGAGTTCCTCAAGGCAGTGTTTTGGCGTCATTTCTATATATTCTTACCACTAGCGATTTTTCAACTTTTTAATAAATCACAAAAGCAACATTCACTGATGATATTTTGGTTCTTTTGAAGAATTACGCTGATGCATTTATGGCTTGGGCAATTATACAAAGGCATATAAACGTTATAAAGAATTCGACTAAAAAATGACGCATACAAATCAACGAGAGCAAATCTAACTATATAACATTTACGATCAATAAGACATCATTCCCAGAGTGCATTTTTTTGATCAGATTGTACCAAGTGTGGATTGTGTTAAATACGTAGATATGCATCCAGACCGCATACATGGAAATTCCACATCACAAATCAAAATTATCAAATCCAGAGATAGTAAACTTTTTTGGCTAATAGGACGTAATTCAAAATTATCACTGGAAAACAACTTTTAACAATAAAACGATAATAATTCCTGCCTGGCCATATAGAATTAAGGCTTTAAGGCTGCTCTAGTAAACCTAACGTGGCCTTGCAAATAACGGAAAAAAATATAAAAAACTACAAAATCTCCGATTTAGATTTTCTTCAAATGGTAATTTAAATCTCATAAATTTTGTCATATTCCGGCATTTTCGCTATAAATGACATTTGCAATTAATTTCTGCAACACTATTTCCATTGCTGTTCTGTATTTTTTGCAGCTTTCAGCAGTAGTTTGCAAACATATTTTTGCCCCATTTCGTATAAGTAATCTGCAAATATTTAATAATTTGCATTTATAAAAAAATATGTTCGCGAATTACTGCTAAAAGGCCAAGAATGACAGAAATTATAAGATTTTAATTATCATTCAAAATTTTTTTTGGATCGAATATTTTATCGTTTTTTTTTAAATTTTCTTCCGTTTTTTCCCTATGACCAATAAAATTTATCAAAACTTCAACATCAATCTAGGTAAAAACGTCAACAAAGTGTGTGGCATATAGTACCAGAAGGGTTTAGATAGAAAACCATGCCATTTTTAGTATCAGTAATATGTTATTTTCATAAAAAGATGGAACTCAGAAGATAATATGAATATAAAACTGGTAATGGCATCATGTCTTTTAAAAAATTATTAAAATCACTGGGTTTGTCAATAAATGTTGGCATTGGTAATATATTTAAAAATGTATGTTGATAAATGTTTGTATACACTTGAGGCTTTAAAGATATGGAGTATACTACTTACTCATGAAAAACCAAATTCCAACATTTTGTTTCATTCCTCGTAGTTAATCATAATACCCAAATTTTCAAAATTTAGGTGAATATTTTCGATTATCAAAAAATTTGATTCTATTGACTTCTGACTTTCTTCCTTTCTTGTCTAAAATTGTTATCAATAAATGTTGATTATTTAAAATAACGCCAATTAATTCCTTCATATTGTATAAAATTTAACAAATGGTATTTAGATTGTTTAAATTTTGCAAACTTTTCAAAAATGAATTACACTTTTATAAATCAATCTAATTGTAAGTATTATTCATCTAATATTTGCTTGAATAACTCATCAAAAATATTATAAACCACTAGTTCATTTATTTTTAAACAAGCCGTAATCAATAATAATTATTTCTGGCTCCACGCCGAGCAAGATTAAGGTCTTACGAGATTGTTGCACAAAGTCTTAAGGGTTTATAAGATTCTCGTATACAAAGTGAAAACCCGTGATTTAAAATGTATTAGAATTTGTAGTATAATTACACAATAGTTTAATTTACTTTTAATTAAAAACTGCTATTTTCATATGAGTAATAAGGTTTTCCATAATCCACTATCGTGGTGTATGGCTAATAATGGTGTTGCGTCTGAGGCCGCAAAAGTCTATGTGAGATATTATTCGGATCAGGGCGGGATGTGTATTATATACGTTGCTCGTAGATCAACCCGATAGCTTGATGTGTATAATCGTATATCAGAGCAAAATATTATTCCCCCGAGCTTAATTTAAGCATAAGATTAAAGATGTACGTTTAATTATGCCGCAGCCCATACACAATCAGAAGATGTGCTAGATATTTTTAAAACAGCGGTTCCAAACATTCATTTAAACTTTTTAAATAGTTGTATTCAGTAAATAGTTTAAGTAGTTGTATTCATTATTTTCCACTAGACAAAGCTTCTACTTACAATTTTTAGGTCAGAGGTATTCAAACCTTAGATTTGTGGCTCCCTATAAAATAGGATGTTTACCGCGCTAACCTAAATTCAACATTTTTTGTTATCAAAAAAAATCGTAAATCTTTTTCTTAATTACACTTAATATCTATATTATAGAATGCAAAGCGGGGCTTGAAGGTTTGCGGATAAAAAGGTCTACCACTAACATCTCAAAAACAAGTAAAGTTAAGAATTTTTTAACAACAATATATGAAAGTAAAGGGAAAAAGATTTATAACCAGCCATTACCTTGATTCTTATGACGTCGTAATCAGAAAATAAATGACAATTTTTGAAAATCCATAAAAACAGCAATTTCTTTCATTGTTAGTTTTTTTTTTGGTTGTGAGCACTGTTGTTTAGTTTACAAGACCTTAATAGAATTCCTAAGTTTACGTTGTTTAATTGATTTTTAAGATGTATTGTTGTTTTTAAAATAGATTCAACGGTTTTTTTTATATAACCTTCATAAAAGCTTACACGCAGTTGGGGTAAAAAGCACCAAGTGTACCTTTACCCTGGCAAAGGTGCAAACAATAAAAAATAGTAAATCAAAAAGTAAATTAAGTTATTAGTAGATGAACAAAAAAAGAGATAAATAAAATTTATAGTTTTTCTCTGATTATGAATATTTCTCATAAAATACCAGATCGAGGTTGTATACAGTGTTACCTCTGTAAAAATGTACCCACGAAATTTATATGTTGCATTGGTTAAATAATGCAGCTATTATTTAGTAAAATCCCTTTAAAATTAAAAGTAAGACATTGTAATGGTTTGCACCCTGGCCGTCCATTTTATTACGCCTATGGGGTATTAAGTACCCAGGTGATAAATTTATTGAAAAACAGTAAAAGTAAAATAATTCTACTATGATGAATTAGGTGGGAGGTTTACTGAACATAGTCAGATAGTTGTTTGTTGATATGTATTATTTGTTGTGACATAATTAATTTGTTTTCACAATATAATTGCTCAAAATCAATTTGGACCCTTGTGCCCCGCCCTACCCTATATAATTTAAAATGAAAATATATAACAAGTTTTAGAAATGATATTAAATGTTATTGGATTACAAAGAACGATTTGATTGATCTTGTATGTAATCGTTTTTCATTTTTCAATGTAAACGCGGAAGGTTTGAACGAAAAATGAATGGAATGGACAACTAAGAGAATTTAAAAAATAAAGAATTTCAATAATTTAACAATATCTAAATTTTTTTTTTGAAACTTTGAAAATTAGATGAAGTGTAACTACTGGAAATCCCTGTGATTAACCATAAGATTCAATGGCATAAATTACTAGCTAAAAATTTAAATGGAGTGATAAGGTCGAGCATTTATGTTGAAATTATACGAAATGTCTTCTAGTATGATGCTCTTTAATTTGTAGCAATAGATTTCTATATCTGATTTAGGTTATTCAATTCTTGAAATTAAGATTCAGTAATAGGTCAACTTTTTTGTTAGAAGATGTAATATTAAGTATATTTCAACCTATTATAATATTACTTGGAAAAACCTTGGTATTTACAAAATAAATATAACCACGTTATATACATTTAAAATGTATATTGAACTCGCAATAATACTTTTATTGAATAATAAATGTTGATGGCTAATAATAAACGCACTTAACTTTTCATGATATTTTCCAAACTTTTCTTTTGTTTTATCTTTCAAAATTAACATTAATTTCAAACTTCAGATAAAGGGGTTTCATTGTTTTGAATAGTGTAAAATTTATATCAAGAATAAAATTTTATGTTTCTTTTCTCGTTGCGTTTTAGGGTCTAATAAAATGAACCTTTGAAAGAAGATAATGTGATTCCGTTGTCACAAACTTGATATTTTATGAAATTACTGTTGATTTAAAAACCTTAGTAATAAAAACTTATTCTGCATTGTGGAACTGTATTAAATTTAATACCAATATAAAATGTACTATAAGCGTATGTTACACATTATCGTTGATAATATTCTGGTCAAAAATATGTACGAAAGAATTAAGATTTTTTGAACGATTTTTTTTAAATGTGAGTAGAACTCGCTTACAGATGTTTCAATAAAGTTTTTTTGAGATTTTGTCATAATCTTACCAAATATGGGATATTTTAGTAACTGTTGTTCTGATTTTTGTTTAATTAATAATCAGAATTCAGTAGATATTTGTTTTTGAATTCAAGTGCTATTTTTTTATTTTAACTGATGGCTGCTTAGAAAGCAACCCTGTAGTTGTTTTTTTAGTAGTGATATATTTTTAACGTACTTCATTAATATATATTAAGAATTCTTCTGAAATCTTTTATCATTATTTTGGTTGATAATTAATTTTGCATAATTTTATGATTACTATATTATGAGTAAGCACAAGACGCACGCGCATATTAGATATTTTTTATAATAGCTTAAGCAAATTCTTATCTTTTCTATTATTTTTATATTATAAGTTTATGTTTCAGTACAAAAGAAAACTAATTATTGCACATATTTATCTTGGTTATAAATCCATTTACCCTTGCAAAGAAATGGATAAGGTTTACTGCTAATATCCGCATTAAACAAGATTATAGACAAATTTTAAATTTCAATTGCTAACTATTATCTAAAATTCTCATTTCAGATAAAGTTATTTTCTGAGCACATCGACGACTATCTCTTAGATAATTGATAAGATAATATAACACTAAGATCTCTCTGTGATTAACCTGACTAGATCTTTTTACATTAAGAGGACTGCTTGAGCATTTAATTACACAAGGGTTTGTGCTAATAAGTTGAATCGATTTTAGTCCACTAACTGTGCAAAACAGGGAAGGCAAACACTCGCGGCCAACATCGCAAAATAATCATAAAGTAATACAATCAGAATTAAAAAAAATAAGAGTGCGCGTAAGGTTCACACGCTACTATACCAGATGGCATTTAAGTAAAAATAAATACATAATATAACAATGTTGAATAATTTCCTTAGTAATATTTATTAGTGGCAACCATTATACACATTTATATAAATATAAATTATAAGTATATATATATATATATATATAATAGAGTTAAAAATATATATATAATATTTAAAAATAATGTAATTAAAGTCATACTTCAAATATGACATGATCGGTTTGCCATTGTAATTAGCATTTAGAAATGAACCTTCATTGTAAAGTAATTGCTGATTAATAATTTCTATAATATTTGTTCACACAGTGGATTATGTTAAACAACGCCTAAACAAATATTGTTTTCGCAACTTTACTCATCATGTAATAATTGTGTTTGAAGAACTTCATGTAATAAAAATTAACATACATTCATTGACTGCTTGTATTTTTTTACTTGTTCGCTAGCGATATAATCTCATCTTTGAATAGCTGTATTATCTGTTTTGCCTAAAAAATATTTTTCATCTCAATAACCTCAAAGATGATTTATAGAAACTACGAATAATATAGAACTTATTTCAATAAACTTATGTTACATACACGGCGCAAATACTGCATTTGCTTTATTAAAATTGTGACAACAAAAATTAGAAATTTTTAATATTCTAATCAATTATTAATGCATTTTTATAGTAACACCACTTCACTATCATCATGAAGTTTTTAATTTTCAACATTCAGTTACAAGAAACGGCGTAGCCGATCTTTACCGATAACCAACCAACACGTTTCACAACTCGTATAATTCGAATGGTTTTAAAAATTTTAAAATCGGTTTAGTAGTTTTTGACTGAATGTCATATTTTGGCAACGTGTAAATACACATTCATGCAAACGATTCATAGTGTCTCGAAACATCGAGAAAACATGAAATTAGCAAATCAGATTTTCTAGAGGATGCATTATTTCTTATTCGAGAAACTAATATCTTGTAATGTAACAATTTTACATTATGTGCTTAATATTAATATCAAACTCTTTTTAATTATAAACAAAATGAATTGAACGTAAGATGCTATAGTCAGATGTTATTTTAATTAAGACCTGTTCTGGCATATATATTTAAAATATATATTTGAAAATTTTATTATGTTTTTTTAAACGCTCTGTGTTCTTTTCATGCAACCTTATTAAATTATTTCTGTGTCTACAAAGAGGTACCGAGCAATAACTGCGCTTTCTAGCAGAGGAGACTCTGCTGTTGAAGTGACATGAAAATAATATACTATTTATTTTATTAAGTCACACATACACACATCTATTTATATACATACATATAATATATAATATATATATATATATATATATATATATTGTAGTGGTATTCACCCTTTTACAATAGTTATAAATAATATTATAAAATCGATGTAATAGTCAATATGAATAACGCAATTGGTATGACTAAGCTTGCAATATTGTACGCAACAAAGTATTACAGATAAGCAACATTGTAAACATGCACGTGTACCGATCTGTAACCGCAACTACGCCTAAAGTAAACAAGTTGAGTCATTTCTAACGGTAAAACAAGCGAACCTTCTAGAAGGATGATTACGTCACCATCAGAGATTATAAAAAGCCGGAGGACGGGCAAAACGTGTTCACTCATAGCTTACTTGCCAAACAGTTCACATCACTCTGATTCAAAATATCAATTGTGTATTAAGTGTAACTAAGTAATGAATTAAATAAAATTTATAAAAGTCTTCAGATGTTTAATTAAATATTTCACAGTGGTAAAGTTTATGACAGCAGCAGAAGAACCTAAATTTTAATTGTTGACATCGTTGGTGTGAGGCATAATTGTTGGCAACGGATCCACAACATAAATTGTTGTTAACCCAGGGTGCACAACAATATATATATATATATATATATATATATATATATATATATATTAGAAATATGAACAAACAGCATTCTTTTTCGCACTAATTTATTAAATAATAATTTTACAAACGTTTCGAGACTTGGTTTGTCTCATCATCAGTGCTAAAATTTAAAATCTAGAATATGGAAATCTAAATTAGCATTATGTGCTATCCGTTACAAGTCATTCCTTTTACGGCATCACCAACGATCGCCGGAGTCTGAATTCTCTATCCAAGGTCAACTAGGTGAGTCATGAAATATAAAAAAAAGAGAAGGAATATGGCCCAGTTGAAAAACAGATGTCGCTAGGAGAAAAAGATTACGACAACATGAATGATGTTGTATGCTGATGAAATATTCATCAGCAGAATCGGAATAACGATTTATTTAATTCATCTTTTGTAAAATTGTTTTTTAAAATTTGATTTACTTTTTGGTCATTTTTATCCCATCAACATGTAAGTTTTTATATGGTATAAAAACTGTTAAAAATAAATTAAAATTAACAATACATCTTTGTAAACAGAACAACAGTGCTCACAATAGAAAAAACTAACAACGAAAGATAAAACTTTTGTTATGGATTTTTTTAACATTGGCGTTTATCTTCCGCTATCTACAAATTTTTCCATCTACTTTCAAACATTGTTGTTGAAAAGATATTAACTTTACTTGTTTTTGAGATATCAGTAGCGGAACTTTTCACGTGCGGACCTTTAAGACCCGCCTACCTTATACCGTCTACTTACAAATTATATATAAAAGTTATACTAAATATTCCAGGCGCTGCAATTTTCGTTGGCACAGACAGCATAAATAATCAAATTAATGTAATAGTTTTAGAAATTCAGACCGAATAAACATTTTAGCAAACGGTCAGATTATTAATAAATCCCATGCAGGTGCAGAGTTAGTAATACAAAATAGTGCAGCTGGGCACGCATTAAATTCTATGCTTGATCCAGGGTTTTCAGTTAAAGGGTAATGTTGTTGTAGATCCAGGAGCTGCAGGCGGTAAAGTAATTCCGGTAACTGTCGGAAATGTTTCGGACAGCACTGCACATTATAGAGCAGAAGAATTGAAATTAGAGGAACGCTTTATATAGATATAGAGATATATTTGCTAACTATTTATCGGTACTTCTTATCACTGGCAGTAAGATTATGAACTAAAATTGAGGAAATATTTCGGACAGCACTGCACTTTATAGAGTAGAAGAATTGAAATTAGGGGAACGTTTTATATAGATATAGATATATTTGCTAACTATTTATTGGTACTTCTTATCACTGGCAGTAAGATTATGAACTAAAATTAAGGAAATATTTCGGACAGCACTGCACTTTATAGAGTAGAAGAATTGAAATTAGAGGAACGCTTTATATAGATATAGAGATATATTTGCTAACTATTTATCGGTACTTCTTATCACTGGCAGTAAGATTATGAACTAAAATTAAGAAAATATTTCGGACAGCACTGCACTTTATAGAGTAGAAGAATTGAAATTAGGGGAACGTTTTATATAGATATAGATATATTTGCTAACTATTTATTGGTACTTCTTATCACTGGCAGTAAGATTATGAACTAAAATTAAGGAAATATTTCGGACAGCACTGCACTTTATAGAGTAGAAGAATTGAAATTAGAGGAACGCTTTATATAGATATAGAGATATATTTGCTAACTATTTATCGGTACTTCTTATCACTGGCAGTAAGATTATGAACTAAAATTAAGGAAATATTTCGGACAGCACTGCACTTTATAGAGTAGAAGAATTGAAATTAGGGGAACGTTTTATATAGATATAGATATATTTGCTAACTATTTATTGGTACTTCTTATAACTGGCAGTAAGATTATGAACTAAAATTAAGGAAATATTTCGGACAGCACTGCACTTTATAGAGTAGAAGAATTGAAATTAGGGGAACGTTTTATATAGATATAGATATATTTGCTAACTATTTATCGGTACTTCTTATCACTGGCAGTAAGATTATGAACTAAAATTAAGGAAATATTTCGGACAGCACTGCACTTTATAGAGTAGAAGAATTGAAATTAGGGGAACGTTTTATATAGATATAGATATATTTGCTAACTATTTATCGGTACTTCTTATCACTGGCAGTAAGAACATCAACTAAAATTAATTCTAAAAATATATACAATCCGATCACCTAAAATAATTATGTTTTTATTTCATTCAAGGACTGGAACTAACTTACGTTCTATCTCGTGTCTAGTACACAACCTATGTACAACAGAAGTACAAAAAGAACAAGGTGTAAGTAAAATTTCACCTCAATAAAGTGATGTAAACTATAGATATGTGCAAATAATTAACTTAACAAAAGAATTGATATATAACAACTGTTAATTCCAAAAATAAAACCTTGCATTTTTTTTTAATTAATATCTGATCAGTGCAATTTTTAATTCTTCAGTACAGACCAATTATTTCAAACTTCAAAGACTAATGATAACCACCTTTTGTAGGTATTGCATTATTCAAATTTATGATATTCGTAATATCATGAATTCTATATCATTCCTAAGTTTCACCAAAGTCGTCAAAAATGTTTTTTCCGCAATGAATTGGAGAAAGAATTATGTGAAAGAATGTTTGAACCCTGAACATTCAGTTTAGGATTTTTGGCAAAAATCTGAATGAAAAATATTGTAATTATTTACTATAAAGAAACGGTTCGCCGACGTCTTACAAATCTAATCAAGTCTTGATAGAGTTTCATCAAAATTTGAAATCGGAACGCTCACTTTTTGAGAAAATCTTTTCTATTGCGGTTTCAAAGTATATATTTTTACAATTTTTTGTCGAAAATATAAACTTCTTCTGAAATTTTATGATTTATATGATTAAATATTATAAAAATTGAATATGTGTTAAAGAAAGAAAGGCAGCCAGGGTGCAAAATGATACAACATTTAATTTTTAATTTTAAAAAGGTTTTGTAGAATAATAGCAACGTTATTCAATTAACGCGAAGCAGTTTAATTATTCAAAATTACAATCAATTATAATCAAAATATGAATCTTTAAACACAATAAACAAAACATTTAATCAACTCTTACAAGTTCAAAAATCTGGCCTTGGTAGTTATTTCTGTTTAATTTATTATAATCAGACTCATTGTTTTTTAAAATACAATCATTACAAATGATTTAGTAGAAGAATTCATCATAAGAGTTGAAATAACTACTAATTTAATTAATCCATCGCATTTTTTAAAACTTTTTTTATTATTATTTACTATTTTTTATCGATTACACCTCGCCAGTATATATTAGCTATTTTAGAGGTTATATAAAAAACGATTGAAGTTAAAAATGACAATACGTCTTATGTAACAATTAAACAATGCACACAGAAAATTACATTTTGGTGGTACTGTAAACTAAACAACCGTACCTAAAAACAAAAAGACAGGTAACGGAAAGTATAATTTCCTTAAAATATTGATAATGTATTGTCAAAAAATGTCACATTATAAGCGAAGGTGGAACTTTTTTCCGTATACCTTTAAACACCGCTCTACACTATACTAAAATTATAAAATCACCGCTGTTAAAATTTAAATATTGTATAAAACATCTAAAAAATAGCAACAGCATATCCATGTTCAGTAAATAACGCGCAGAAACTACTTGTTTTATTTCTTTATATTTATATAGCATTTTGCAAACTCAATAATATAATTTAATTATGGATTTTAAGTGTAACATTTATAAATTTTAAACAATCACCTAAAAGCGTTTACATGTACAGTTTAGCACACCTGGAGTAAATGCAGAATGTGTGTATGCGGGCCATGTAATTGCAAACGTACGGATACAGTGGTCTTATCTTCGTCGCCCAAATTACTTCTAAACATCTGTAATTCTGCAACTGGTTAATTTATCTAACATTTCTTGGTACTCTAACAAATTAAATAATAAACGAGGTAACTATGCAATCGCAAACGCAAGCGTCGAATACAGAAGGCTTAGTTCACTCCACAAGGTGCTGCAGCTTAGCATTAAATGATTGAATTTCTGAGAAATCCATTACGTAAATGATATTACCATATTACGTGTATGATTTTATTATATAATAATCCTCCTTGATATCTCTATTAACGCATTGCCATATTATTATATAATAATCTTCCTGCATTTCTCAATTAATACACGCAATTCGAGCCTTCGTAATATTGATTAAAATTCAAATGAAAAATTAATTTTGTGTATCAAATTTCGAAAACTAGAACAATGGCAAAAACAATAAGTATTAATAACATGGAGATACTTTTGTTTTCATATGTAGTAAGACAATATTGATATAACACGACTAGCAAAAAATTCCTAAAGCATATATTTTTGCATACTTTGCCAAAAAGTGGTCTTCATATAATTCGAGAAATTGATTTAAATAATATTATTTGTTCTAAGAAGGGTAGAGCGGGACTTAAATGTCCGCGAATAACAAAATTCATCACCGATATCTCAAAATCAAGTAAATTTAATAATTTTTAACAACAATATTTGAAAGTAGAAAAACTATAACAAAAGTATAAAAACCTATAACAAAAGTATTTTCTTTCATTTTTAGTTTTTTCGATTATGTTGTTCAGCTTACGAGACCTTAATATGATTTTCAAGTTACCTTATTTAATTCTTTCATAAGATGTTTTGTTAATATTAAATTAGATTTAATAGTTTTTTTATATAACCACTATTAAGACACTATTACACGTGGATGGGGTAAAGGAGACCAACTGAACCTTTACCCTTGCAAAGGTGTAAACAATAATAAATAGTAAATTAAAAGTAAAGTAATTTCACAAAAGATAAGTTAAATAAATAGTTATTCAAATGATTATTTCTAACTAAATACCAGATCAAAGTTATATACAGTGTTAAATCAGTAAAAATTATACCCATGGAATTTAAATTTTGCATTGAATAAGTAATGTAGTTATTATTTTATAAAATTACGTTAAAATTTAAAACAAGACATTGGACCTGTTTACCTCAGTAAAAAGAATCCGATGATAAATTTTTTAAAAAAACAGCAAAAAATACATTTTTACAGCTTGGAGTTTTACTGAACATAGTCAGATAGTAGTTTTTTTGATATGTGGATTTGTTTGATTTTCACAATATAATTGCACAAAATCAAATTCGCATGGTACGACAAGTGAAAATTGTCGAGTGATCTTGAATACTCGTATTATACATCTTCACTCTAAGTTTTTCACGAAGGATATACATGAGAAAATATGAAAAATCCAATTAGACAAAATGTCAAGTTGTGTCCGTTACAAACCAGATAAGTAAAAAGTTTATTATATTATCAGGCTAATGAATTGCTAACTGAATCGAACACGCTTTAAGAGTTTTGTTTTTATGATAAACAGGATTAGGTAACGCAGATGAATTCAGAAGAAATGAAAAGTTTTTACTTCGGGGAAATAAATTTTGTTACATTTCTTATAAACCCTCAATTTAAGCATCATACTCAAACATAAACGCAGAGATCTTAATTATATATTGTTTTGGAAAATCGGCTACTAATACTAATGCGATTGTGAAGAAATGATAACCTAAAATACATGACAAAAGAAATGAAATGAAAAGTTTGAAATAAAAAAAGTAGGTTTATCTCTATCAACATTAACATTCGAGCTTTTAACGATACTATTTTAAAGTAGGGGGAAAAAGCTTATTCATGTGATTGGAGTAAAAAGAACTGTGAATATACCAAAGGCGCAAACATTCAAAAATAGTGAACAAAAAGTAAATAAGTTAAAAAAGACAGTTTGACAACAGATAAATATAATTAATAGTTATTGCAACTATTATAATGAATTCGTCTGACGTAATTTTTTATATGCATTATGATTTTTGTAAAAAATATATTAGCCATGTACTGAACTTGTATAAATTATATGTAATAATTGTATTTCAATAAACAATGAATCGTATTAAGATAAACTAAATAAAAAGCATTATTTATGATATCAAGAAGAGTTGACAAAGATTTCTGTTAGTTATGTGAAATAATATACATTTTTTCAACCACATCGTGCATCGTGCATCGTGCATCGTGCTTATTATATAATGTAATAAAATAAAATAGTAAATTTTTTTGCCCACCGCTCTCCTATTGGGTTAAAAGAACCTAGTGATTTAAATATAATTTATCATTTGTGAATTTTGCTAAATAAAGTTGGATAATAGCCTATTTGATGAGGGTTATTAGTTGTTTTGTTTGATAACTTATAGTATAATTACTTATAGTCCAATTGAATCTTTTTGCCTCGTTCTACCCTATATAAAAGCGAGAAATACACGACGTTCTTACATTATGCAAATATATATATATATATATATATATATATATATATATATATCGAGTCATTTATACTAAGATTGCCTATCTCAATACCGTCTCCTTAATCTTGTACGAAATTGATTCAACCCGAAGCAAAATTGAGCAAAATTCGATAAGAAATGATTGCGGATAAATAATGCCATTATTATTGTTTCTCCTTATCTGTACCCAGACAGGTAAAATACATCAGATTGTTCAATCGTGGAAGCTGACATCGCATAATCCTAAGTCATCCTCGGGATTACAATCGCATCTAACCCGAGAACAATATAAAATATATTTTATCAGTTACAATCGGTGTTTTTTTTGCGATTTTCATACAATACTGTATCGATATACGTGTTAAGGAAATTGCTTCGGAGATAAGTAACTTATTTATAATTGCCGATAGTGTTTCCTAAAAGAGAATAGTGCCTTATTTTTAGAGTTATGGAAGAGGGATAATAATACTTAATTATCTATATTCTGTTCGATTTGATTTGAGCATATTAGATCAGTTGGAAGCATGTCCATTGACTGACATTATGCCACTTCATTATCAGTGTATCAAGTTGCTGTCAGTATCACGGCATCATTGGCTTTTGGCGTATTTGTTCATCAATATGCAGCTTGGAGCTTTCCGTGTCTCATTAGTAAGAGCTTTGGCCTTGCACTGACAAAACTCCTGCTTCCATGCCCACATAGCCTGATATCAAGCAGTAGTAAACCAATTACCATTACCGATGGATTACCTTCTAAAAAAAGCGCTGTTGAGAAAAAGTTTTATTATAACAGCTCATAAAACTGTTAAGTTCTAATAGCTTTTTACAAATGAAAAGAAAAGTTAAACTAAACAAATTGGTTATTTTGAAAACATGTACGATACAATAATGCAAATAGCAGTTATTTCATACAACTTATCTAATTGACAATAATATAAAAAAAAAAATAGATACTTTTTTTTATAAAACATTTATTGAAATAATAGTTGTCTATGTACCACCTCATTCTCATCTCAGTATATCAATTTTTTGTCCATATCCAAGCTTCGTATGTATATAATATTTGCTTTATTAAAATACGAGTATAACTTGATAGTCAATGAAGTGTCAAATGAATATTTTAAACTTTTTAATATTTTTGTCAATCTTCATATAATAGGCAATACATATAATTTAAAATATATATGTATACTCACAGTTTATTTATGCATCATATGGTATAATGTGAGTGTTTTGTACTCAATGAAAAATAAAACTGAACTGAATCTCAGAAATATAAACATTAAATCATATTATTTATTAAATTTTAATTTTCAATTCTTTCATGTCTAAATAATGAACTCTTTCTACTATAAAATATAATTTTTAAATCACATTGTGAATATCTCAAATACCATTTTTATAATTCGAAATCTATATGTTAAAGAAAGTGCTGAAGCACCAGGTGGGTGCATGCAACTGCCTGTCAGCTTTATTGCCAATATGCCCGTATGATTCCAAATCCTGATCGTTATTATACCATCCTTATCTTCAGGATTATAAACACTTCAGCCTAAAGGTTTTTGTGTAAGATAATCTGCCTGTGCTGATTTTTATTTTAGCAAAATTACTTGATTATTGGATTTTATGCCAATATTGGGTAACTTGAATGGCCAGCATAATTTCGACACGCATTAAATAGCTCATTTTGGATTAAATATCTGGACTATATATTATAAATGAAAAAAAAACTAAAAAATAATAAACATCTTGTATCACTAAACTTCATTTTGTAGGTTTATCATATTTTAGGATGTTCGTTGAGAATATTATCATAAAAGGTTTTATAAAAATTGAAAATTCTAGATTTAATGACGATCCGGACGATATTTGCCAACTGATGATGTCTTTCGAATCGTTTTTAAACCTTCAAAATCGGTTCAAGATGTTTTGGGAAACGCTGAATTTTTTGCAGATTTTTAGCCCTTATACAGTTTTATCGAATGGCTTTTGAATTTTCAAAATCATTGCAGCCGGTTTTGAGCAAACGCCGACAAAAGGTCAAATTTTGGTTCATTTTTGTCTTAAATAATTCAGAATAATGTGGAAAAAACATAAAAGTATCAAGTCGTGATTTCTGACACAAACATAAACTTTTTCATTAGAAGGTCTGCAACATATTGATTTTATTATTCTTTTAATAGTAGTCCCCTGAAAACTTTTTACTAAGTAACAAATCTTTCATCTACATTTTCAAGTTTTATTTTCAATTCTTATATCTACATTTTTGAACTTTTCAAAATTAATACTATTAATCAGTTGTGTTATCAAGTTGCAACCAGCAAAGTATTTATACTCAGAACCTTGTGGTTAAAAAAAAAACAAACCAAAAGCCACCACGAGTTATTATATAGATGGGAAAAAGTTTGAGTAAATAAAAAAAATATAATTTGAATAAAAATAGCTTAAATTAATATTATTATTCTCAACTTCCGCCCAGGACTATTTTGCCTTTGTAACTTATTGACAAGGCCATATTGATATAAAATTATTTTTCTATTATCTAAAATTATATTAGAAGTTTATATTTTCTCGATACCAAAAAAGTATTATTAATTCATTTCAATTTCATACGTATAAAAGACGCTGGAATGTTTTGATGGAACCCTCTTTCATTTTTACAAAATAGCATCTCTCACAAAGAATTTTTCAGTCAAGTTATTACATTGAATTTGTTCGCGATTTTTATCTTATGATATAATTTTAATTACATGAGTTCCTGTTACGCAACCAATTCGAAAAGGTCGGTTAAAATATATTGTTAGTATATATTTCACTGTTTCGTCGCTTCACGATAAAGATCAATACGTCAACTAGACATCCTTTGGGAGGACTGATTTTATTTATTTGTTTGTTTACCATTCGTTTTTCCTTCTCAACAATGTTTGTGTGTCCATACTTTGAAAAGTCTTCAAACGGACATCAATGGAAAGCTATCGGTTTACTTTATAAGCAGTTTTTAGAAATTATACTTTTATATTTGCTACCTAAGTAGATATCTGTACAAAAACACCCACACACACACAATATATATATATATATATATATATATATATATATTACATATCATAAATTTCCAACAAGCAAAAAAATGTTTTCCGAAAGGTAGCATAATCGTTTCTTTGTCATTTTTATAACAGCCCGCTTAAGTTACGGGTCTCTTAATAGTAAAGAAGAGTATATTTTAGATGAACATAATATTAATATATATTCGATAAACTCATTCATAAAATAAAACTAGTGGTGCATGTCATTGGGCCTTAAGGCAAATTGATGACACTTTCCGTGCGCAGTTAAACATTCGCGGAATAAAAATAATCAATCATCGATAAAAATTTATCAATGAATAATAGCAATTGTTTTTTATATTTTAAAATAAATATCAAAAATACTATAAATTTCATTGTCATATTTTTTAGATTTATTACAATATATGT
This sequence comes from Ctenocephalides felis, assembly GCF_003426905.1. Classification (NCBI taxonomy): domain Eukaryota; kingdom Metazoa; phylum Arthropoda; class Insecta; order Siphonaptera; family Pulicidae; genus Ctenocephalides; species Ctenocephalides felis. Next base: position 72,238,328 of record NW_020538040.1, read on the forward strand.
GCTTCGATATAGGCGACGGTCTTTATCTATGTGTATTTATTTATTTACAAATTTAATAGCAATCAGATTCTTACTATTCTATAAGCTATTAAGATGTACTTGAACTCAAAACTGAGCTCGCATGTGTATCTACAAAACCAAAATTCAAATACACAAAACATTTTTGAATCACTATAATCGGATGCGCCGTTCTCTCAATAACTACCAATCTACACACTATTTGCTCCGTATCTCCGAAACCGGTGGTTCTGTCTTTGCAAAAATGTGATCATTCATTCACTCAATTAATACAAATCATTCTAATTCTAAATCTTTTTTGATCATTTTAATCGAATGTGCCGTTCTCTCAAAAACCGTTTGTTTTTGCACTTTTTGCAGAAACAGCTGCACCTGTCTTCCAAAAACTGATCAGCACGTCTCCTTGTCAATAACTATCGAATGATTTGAATATCGTAGACAAATATCTGTATCTAAACATAAGCGCACATGCACTGGGAACATTCTGTGAAAATTTGAGCACCTCAAAATTAAAAAAAAAAAACATTAAAATATAGGAATTAGTATAGTAAGTATAGTAATATAGAAACTTTATATGTCGTGCTAATTAACGGAAAGCCGTGAAATACAAAAAAAATAAGCTTTTTTCACACACACACATATATCTATTTTTATTTAAGGTATGCTAAAATGTTCAAAAACCTCTAAAATGTAAAAATATCCAAACATTTTTACTTTTGATTTTTTTGCGATTACTATAACTAATTCCCTATGGAAAGGTAAAAAGTGCGAGTTATAATAAAAATCAAGTTAGAAACAGTGAGACGATTTTCATACTAACATAAATAAGTGTATCAATTTAAGTACACATATAAAATACTCATAATAAATTATAATGATGCCGCAAGGCAGGTGTACAAATAAAAAAATAACACATGTAACATACAACTATTGTAATATGTAAACAAATCTAAGATTAATAAAGAGTTTTGAAATCAATCAGCGAGACGAGGTCTAACATTTTTGTCCTTTAGAAAACATTTTTGTCCTTTAGAAAACGTTTTATTTATACAATACATATATTATATCAAATTACATTATATTGAATTCTAGTCATAATCTGTATATAATTAATAATAAGTTTACTGATGCATGATAGTACTAATGATGTTTGTTGTGGACACGTTATAATGTGGATTTCCAATATTCAATATCTACTGATGTATATATATATATATATATATATATATATATATATAATTGGACTGTATATACTAATTAAATGTATCAATATATCGCTATCTCCTCTCTCGGTATTGAACCCCTTGAAATCCTGGTATTGCTTGTGCACATAACTGTAAGAGATGGGCCTTAAGCTGCTTAGCATCAATTTAACTGTAAGTAGTGATATGCACCTTAACGTCTGCGTACCTCTTGTAAAGGGACCTATTTCATTAAGGGTTCAACTCTATATCTGTTTCTATACCGCAGTCATTCGGTTGTGTGATACAAATTTATTTAACCATATGGTTTGTATCTAAATACCAATACGACTTGATAATGATGTAGTAGCAGCCAAATTTAATAATTTATTACAATTATATATATATATTTTATATTTATATATTTTTATATATATATATATATATATATATATATATATTATATTGGGTTGGGGAAAAAGAAATCCATTATTTTTACGTGAACTTCAAGACTTTATTTAAATGTTTTGCATTGTCCGATTTAGGTCAAACATGCACCATTTTGTTCTATAATTTGTTGCCATTTTAATGGTAGCTTCATTATGCTTCTCTCATAGAAGTCTTGGTCCTTATTAGCGAAAAACTCCAGCAATTGATTTTCACACTCTTCCCTTGATGCCAATTTCTTATCACTAAAAAAGTTTTGCAATGCAAGAAAAAGATGGTAATCGCTGGATGCAAGGTCCGGACTGTATGGTGGATGCATCAAAACTTCCCAACCAAGCTCCTGGAGTTTCTGACGAGTCACTATAGAAGTGTGTGGCCTGGCGTTGTCCTGATGGAACACGACACCTCTTCCGTTGGCCAATTCTGGCCGTTTTTGGTCAATTGCTCGCTTCAGACGGTCCAGTTGTTGACAATAGATGTCTGAATTTAATGTTTGGCCATATGGAAGCAACTCGTAATAAATGATTCCTTTCCAATCCCACTAAACGCAAAGCAGAACCTTCCTGGCCGTTAGTCCCGGTTTGGCCACCGTCTGAGCTGCTTCACGAGACTTATGAGAGAGGCATAATAAAGCTACCATTAAAATGGCAACAAATAATAGAACAAAATGGTGCATATTTGACCTAAATCGGACAATGCAAAACATGTTAAATAGAGTCTTGAAGTTCACGTAAAAATAATGGATTTCTTTTTCCCCAATAGAATTCAAATTTTTAAATCGCTAAGAATGTGGAAAGAAATTATTGGCTGCAGCAAAAACAACAAACTTGATCGAGTCTAAGATTCGAATCTTAAATGAGATAATTACAAATAACAATAAATATGTCCCGAGATATCCATTCATAAAATAAACTGTTGAAGACGCAAACACGTTTGAACTGACTACTGCGTCGCGCCAATTTTTAACTTTCCGTAGGATAAGTTATAGTAATCGCATAAAATCGAATATGAAAGTTTTTATATATCTTTAGGTTTCAAAGGTTTCTGAATAGTTTGGCATACCTTAGAAAAAATGGATGTGTGTGTATGTGTATGTGTATATGTGTGTATATAAGAATAAGTTAAAATAAAAGTTAAAATATTTGGCGGTCAAAAATATTTATATACATCATAATATTAGATATTTTATAGAGATTTTAATAATGTGTACACATTTTGTGTAATTTTTTTGGTTTCCGTACCAAGATTTTTAATTACGGTACGGGAACTTCCAGCAATTTGCCTTAGCCACGATGCCGTGCACCCCAGTAGTTAAATTAGATGTCATATGTTATACGAGTCGTACACGTCATTTCGTTCGTATTACTCCTACTTCAAGTTGAATTTTTTGGTCTCTATACAACACAATAAAAATGCTGCGATTTGTACTAATTCTGAGTTTCTCATAGGACGGTTCTCATACAACGCGATAGCCAGTTTTCATAGAACGCAGTACGAATTATTCTGAATTGTATGTTATATTCGAGTTTTTTATAGCACGGTCCCCATACCACACAGTACGCACATACCGCGTTGACTGTATATGCGTAAAGGCCATTGATTAACATATTTTTTGAGAACTTTTGAAAAATCAATCTGAACACAATAGAGTATTGAACAGTAAGCTAGTGCTTGGAATAGAAGCGGCGCCCGCATCCGCGAAATAATTAATTAATTCAGAGTTTCTTTTCTGGTGCTAAATCATTTATCGCGAGAGCCGATCTCGTTGTCTGTTGTCTGTTTCGGAGTAAAAGTGGCCCGCGGGCGTGTAGTGAGTTCATTCGGTCGATCTCATTCGGCTGAAGGTTTCCCTCGCAGTGGCTTTAAACACAAAAGGGTTACCGGTCCCGAAAAGGATACTCTCCATTCAAGGGGCGAAGATAAAGCGACCGCATATCGCAGCGTGAAGTAGCGCCGGGCAGGCGCCGCTGGGAATAAGCTAACTTACTGACCTTAATTCCCCGTAGCATCAGCCAGAAACCCTTTGCGGATATGATGATTCTTCATTCAAACTAACAGATTTTCTTCCGATAATACTCGACGCCGGGCAAAATAGCCGCATACCGTTTCGAAGTAATGCCACCGAATTACTTTACATATTAGCTAAAGTATTTTGTCCCATTTTGTAGCAGTGGAATAATATATATAAAATAATTTATATACTAGTGGGGCGCATGGCATCGTGCCTTAAAGCAAATTGCTGGAACTTCCGGTACCAAAAATTATTTTGAAGAAAAATTTATTTTGTAATATTTTGGAAATTCTGAATTTTTTTTCAAACCCATACGGAACCCATAGGAATGTAAACAAAATTTATACTTATTGTTAAAATTTCTATAAAATATCTGATAATTTGATGTGCATATGTCTAATGATCATTTTTGACAGCTAAATGGCATTTTTTTTTTACTTTTTTTTACTAGATCTCCGAAACCGCTAGACCTGCTTTCATGAAAATTTGATCAGATCACTTTTTGCCCCATATCTTCGGAACGGCTAGACCTGTCTTTGCCAAAAACTAATCAGCACGTTTTTTGAATTATTCAAATCGCTTCATCCGTGTTTCCGAAATCGTCGACGAAAATTTGTATCCGCACACATATACAAACACGCACACACACACACATACACACACATACACACAGACACACATATACATCCATTTTTTCTAAAGTATGCCGAAATGTTCAGACGGTTTTAAAACGTAAATATATATAAAAATTTTCATTTTTTATTTTTTTGCGATTACTATAACTTGCCCTACGAGAAGTTAATAAATTTATACAGTAATACCCCGCTTAACGCTGTTTAGTTAGCGCTCTTTTATTCAAGTCAAGTTCTGCAACTAGAATTACCCGTTTAAGAAATAATATCATACAGGTAATAAAAACAATTGTATAAATGGATTGACGACGAAATTGACCGCAATATGCCATTAAGCCAATATTCCCCTTGTTATGACCCGATTAATTCATAACACGAATTACGAAAAGAGTTTGTGATCAACTAGATACTACCAAACTTTGTTACAAATTACACTTTTTGTTTATAATGTTGAAGGATCACATATAATTATTAATTGACTATATTAGACACATACATTAAAAAGATGATAGATAGTTTTAATTGTGTATTTAAATAAAATACCAAACTTTGTTAAAAATTCCACTTTTTGTTTATAATGTTGAAGGATCAGATATAATTAGATATTGACTATGTTAGACTCATAAATATTAGAAAGATGACAGATAGTTTTATTTGTATATTTGAATGAAATACTTGATATGTTATGAAGTTGAGTTAATATACTTGTTGCTAGTTCGACTGTTGAAATATTACTAATGTTCATTAGTTTAAGTTTTATTTAAAACTGAATGATACATAGTTGGAATTTATGTTAATACTAATATAAAAAGTTTTATAATTTAATATGATTTTTCTGAATGTTACATTTGTTAACCAATCAGGTATTGACCGGTAATTCCATGATACGTGGAATTGAACCGGATACAGGTGATCAGAATTTCTTAGAAATATGTGTTAATTGTACGATGGCACATTTAAGGACAGGATGCATTACGATAATAGGGATTACTTTATAATTCGAAATAGTAAACCAATGGATAAGGGTTTATTATTGCAATGAAAGTTAAAATATACTTATATAATTTTATTAGGCCAGGCTTTGCAGTAAGGCGTTAACACCCCTAACCCTAATATTTCCATGTAAAGATAGCCTCATTTAGCTGTTTCGCATTACGCTTCCCCGCGTTAAGCGGAATATGCTGTATATATTGTGAAAACCATATCAATTAATACATATCAAACAACTATCTGACTATATTCAGTAAAATTCTCAGTTTATTCATAATTGTAGAACTGTATTTATTGCTGCTTTTCAAGAATGTATTACCTGGATCTTTCACCCCACACACGTGTAAAGTTTCATAATTTTATAAAAAAGAAACTGTTGAATCTAACTTAAAATTAACAATACTAAAAAATACTAAATAGTAAATTGTATTAAAGTCTCGCAAACTAAACAACAGTACTCACAACCAAAAAACCTAACAACGAGAGAAAATACTTTTGTAATAGATTCTTAAACTTGGCCGTAAATATCTTAATGGAAACATTGTGTAATTTGAGGCAATGACTCACATCGCGTGGTTACACATCTTTTGCCCTTTACTTTCAAATACTATTGTTATTTTTTTTTAACTTCACTTGTTTTTGAAATATTGATGGTGTTTTTTTTTACCAGTGGGTCTTTCCGTATATGTTAAATTACAGTAAAAAATTAATTGTACCAATGATTGTCAGTTCAGTACAAGTGCCATATAATGTATATTTCTTCCAACTATCATAATTTTTATCACATAAAATATCAATGGCATGGATAAATAAATAAAACATATAGGTAATTATTTTATTACTATTATGCGCCATTTCACGATTACAGCCTGTTCAATTAAAATTATCTACTGACCTGGGTATACGTCATCCAACAACACGGCTCTACTTGGTTCGAGTCCAGCCCCCAAAATTCAAGCTCCTCTTCGAACAACGGCCCGCATACATCCGTGGGATAGTGCAGCTTTCCAGTCCTGAAAGTGTTTTAATATGCATCAGTAAATTAATTTTGTGCTTTTTAAAGTAAAATCAACATTGCTGATGGATAAAATCTAATAACTGGTGGCGTATGAGATTGTGCATTGAGGCAAACTTCAGGAAATATAACTGAATAAAATTTGTAATCAGCATGAAGATAGTGTGGAGCAAAAAACAAAACTAGTGGTGTATGGCATCGTGCTTTATGGTAAATTGCTGGAACTTTCCGTACCGCAATGAAATATTCGAGGAATATTAAATGTTCTCAAATAGATTAATGTAAATTCTGTGACTTACATATGTTTACAGAAAAATAAATGAACAAAATTTAATGAATCGAACTCAATATAAAGGACATTGTTAACGCCTCATTCCCAACCCTGGTATAATTATTATATTTTATTATCTCCATGCAGGATAGCGACAATAAACCCTCATCCCTTTCATTGTTACGCATCTTGTTCCAAAATCAGTAATCTATTTTTCCTAGAATTTTTATCACCTGTCCAAAAAAATTCAATTTCGATTTTTGGACGATTACAATAAGTTACCCTACGGGAAGTTATTATTTTGCAAAATAGAAAACAATTTTTCATTTTTTTTCTGAAATAGGTAAATTTGTTAGGTAATCGAATATTAATAATCAATTATTATAACTGTTTTTTTAAACTTACATCATAGAACAAAATTGTTTATATTGTATATTTTGGCAGTAATATAATATAATATAAAATAGAGTTGAGCTACCTCGGAGCATTTTATGTTTGTGGATATAAATCCTCACATGAAGTTATATCCTCCATAAGTTATATAACTCTTTAAAGTGCCTTCAATTTCTCTAGTTATTTCCTGAATTATTTAACGCGTCCAGAGTATTTCTTGTGTTGTCTTACTAATACACGAAATTTAAACCCCATTTATCGTTATATTAGTCTAGTTATATACTATGATCTACTCATGAAATTTTGCGAAGTCTAATTTGAAAAAAAAAAATTGTTAAACGCAAAATTTTAGTAACTTCTTCACCTAATATTAAAATTTGATGATTAATTCAATATTAGTTTCAATCGTAGGTTTCAATTACAATAATCATTATCATCTGTTGCTTTAGTGAAAGTAAGTAAAGCAATAATATTCGTACTCCAATAATATTAAAAAACGTAATAAGTGTTATATGAAGACAAACAAGAAAAAGTATCATTTTTTGGTAAATGTATTTTTCAAATGTTAAAAGATTAAAATTCTGCAATAGTAAATAGTAGAAAACTAACAAAAAATTCATATGCGATTAGAAAATTAAAAAATCGATAACAAGCTTGTAATGTTATAGTTCACGGTCTCTTTTGATTAGACAAATTTGAGTAAACAGTAAATACTGTCCACACAAGACAGTGGGCTTTAACCGTTACGCCATAGAACATTATATAAAAATATACTCCACATTTATAACATTTAATTTTTACATTTAATACATGTTTAACATTACATAGTAATTATTTCATATTGTTGAAAATATGTAATAATTATAATTTGCATTTTGAAAGCTTTAAAATTAATAGCATTAACAAAATTTTGACTTAAATATAAAACAGCATACAATATTTTATTTTAATATTTAAATATTACATTAGAATTGGCTGATTAATTCAATATTAGTTTCAATCATAATAATCCTTATATTCGTACTACAATAATATTAAAAAAACGTAATGAGTGTTATAGGAAAACAAATGAGGAGAAAAGCATCTTTCTAGGTAAAGGTGTTTTTCTAATGTTAAAGGATTCTGTAATAGAAAATAGCAAAGAACTAACAAAAAATTTATAGGAGATTGGAAAAAAACGATAACAAGCTTGTAAAATTATAATTCACAGTCCACACAAGGCAGTGTGCTTACCCGTTACGCTAAGGAACAACTATATATACAATTGTACTATGATTTAATACAATAATTTAAACTTGATGAAATAATGAAATAAAATGGTTTAAACAAAAACATAGATTGCAGTAAATATATAAAAAATACACTCCACATTCATAACATTTATTTTTGACATTTTATACATGTTTAACAAAATCACATACAATTTTTACATACAGTTGAAAATACGTAACAATTAGAATTTGCATTTTTCAAATTGTAAAACTAATTGCATTAACAGCATTTTGATTCAAATATAACACCTTATGATATATTTTATTTTATTATTTAAATATCGAATTAAAATTGAAGATTTGAACGAAGAGGTAGACAGCAGAAAAGCGCACGAACATCATTACGGAATGTTTAAAAATAAAATTTAAACAAACCCTTGCAGCTTCCGTGGAATATTTAATCAAATTTCTAGCGTTAATGTAGCCCGCCATGTGAAGAGCCAGCATCGAATAGGTCAGAGCCGCCGTGTACCGCAAAACGTGCAAAAATAGGTGGTTCTCCAGGAACGGAATAATATGTTCGCAGTCTGATCCAAAAAACGTTTCCATGGCACTTGACAGGTTTTCCAAAATCCACGGGCTCATGGCATATACCAATTTTTGTGACTTCATCCACATTAAATTTACAAGAACTTCACTCGAACATTTTATAAACATTACTTGGGAAAATAATACTGTGAACCAATGCAGTATCAATGGCATTTTCGGACAAATACTTAATGAGTAATTTATCAAAACCATTGTAGAAAAGAGGGTTATTTGCTGCGTTGTCACTAAATTAGTCACAGAATCGATGAAAAAACAGGTGTCCACGATATGTAACGCATAAGCAAGAAGTAACGAGAACCAACCTGCCATTACGATAATTTTATACTATTAATTAAATATACAGTAAGTAAAATTTCATAAATAATTTTGAATCAAATTATGCAAATAAAACAATTGAAAACTTGATAGTTGTCAAAATAATTTAATGGAACTAACCGTACCGTAATGAAATATTCGAGAAATATTTAATGGTTTCAAATAAATTATTTTTTCAAATGCTGAAACTTATACGTATATGTTTACAGAAAACTAACTAAAAAAAGGACATTGTCTAATATTTATAAGAGTTATATAAACTGAATTGCAAAGTTAAAATTATTTATTTTAAATATATTAGTGAGCTTTGAAACTTCAGCTAGAAAAAAATTAAAATTCGATTTATTTTCGATATTCAAACAAAAAAATTAAAAAATTAAAAAATTGGGATTTCCCAAAATCAATCGTTTTGTCAACACAGCAGAAAGTTTTTTGAATCATTAAAATCGGATGCTCATTTCTCTAAAAAATTGCCATTTTTGCCCATTTAGTTTGGTATCTCCGAAATGGCTAGACCTAATCACTACTTCTCCCCATCATTACGAATTGAATGTTTTTTGGATCATTCAAATCGAATGATCCATTCTCTCAAAAACACGATTTCTATTTTCTGCACTCTTTGCACCGTATCTCCAAAACGGCTGGACCTGCCTTTGCCAAAAACTAATCAGCACATCTCGCTATCAATAGAAATCGATTGTTAGGTGAACCATTCAAATCGGTTGATCCGTGCGCCCGAAAACGTGGACGAAAAATTGTATCCATGCATACATATATACAAACACACATCCATTTTTTCTGAGGTATGCCAAAATGTTCAGAAACATTCAAAACGTGAAGAAATGTAAAACAATTCAATTTCGATTTTTGGACGATTACAATAACTTACTCTACGGGAAGTTAAAAAAGTTACCAAGCATCAAATTAATTTAATGGTAGAATTATTCACAATTATGAAGTTATTAAAATGATTTTTAGCAAGAGAAACCTATTCAAAATAAGAATAAATATTAATTAGCAAAGCTCGATCAACAGCCAATTTCTACAATCTTTTTTCGTAAACTAATATGAGATAAATTAAATTGATCAGTAATTTATGGCTTTCAGTTATGGAAAAATTTTATATTTTATGTTAAAATTATACAGAACTTTAACCTGGCATTAATTCATTAACTGTAAATGAAGTACTAGCCACTAACTAAAATTATTTAATGCTAATTCTATGTATATGCGCGTATTAAATTTCTCGTATATTGGTGAAAATCAATTAGATGATAATCAACATAGATTTTTATAGTTTTGTACCAAATATAAATTAAAGAGTGTAAATTATTTTTGAGGCATAAATATTCAAGATATGTAAGTTCTCAATCACAACGATCACTACCTTTGAATTCGAATAAATACTAATTAGTAATACGTGGACTACAGCCAAATTTCTGTAATCTTGTTCTGCAAAAGAATATGAGATAATTTAAGTTGATCAAGAATTTATGTGTTCAAATTATAGAACTACTAATTATATGTTTAAACCATACCAAACCTTGATCTGACACTATTTCAAATGTATTCATAGTCAATCAGTGATGACTTATTCTGCGCGTATTATATTTTACGTACTTTGATGATAATTAATTAGGTGACAATCGATTCAGATTTTAAATATCAAAATTTAATAATTTTGTATAATGATTGTTTTTTAATAAAAATTATTATAAATTTTAAAAATTTCGCTCCTGAAACATAAGTATAAATTTAATAAATGATTTTTACTTTGTGATCTATTTCATGATTTGATAGTTTAAAATACTTTTTGTAACACCTGAATGGCTATTTGTTGCAATTCTTTTTTAAAACGATTTAACACTGCTTTTCTTGAAATACCCAATAGCTTTGCCATGTTGTCCACGCTTTCTGAACCTTGTAATTTATTTTTTACAAATACATACTGAAATTTCGTTTTCCGTATAACGAACTTCAAGACTTTACAAAGGTATAGGTATTTGATAAATTTTAATAACTACGATAAAAATGAGATAAATTTTAGCTGAACAAATATAATAATTAAGTAGTTACATAGAATTAATTTTTAAATCAATTATAATTAAAGTTTAAATTTGTATGATGTTATTGTTTTTCATTTAGAATATGTACCTATTATTTACGATTTACACTCAAAAAATATTTAAATAAAAAACAGAATATAACCAATTGATATTAGACGTATGTGAGAAACTATAGCATATTTAATCATATTAACTATTTTGAATAAATTTGCTGGCAATATATTAAAATAGACTCAATTGGTTAACCTAATTGACTTAACCATTAAGAACTCTCTCTCAATGAAATATTATGTAATTTTTGTTAAGAATTACTTACATAGTATTTGAATTATTTCAGAATTGTTTTTCCAAAAACTACAACATCAAATATTCTATTTTCTTAATAGTACACAATAAATTATTTTGTTACTATATATGTTTTATATTCTTTATACTTCTAGTTGAACATTAATGTATTTAGTCCTCATAAATTCTCATTATCATTCTTTTTCTTCAAAACCTTAACTATATTTTTCTTCCGCTTCTTTTGATAACCAGTTTAATTCATTAGTCTATTCACTGACACTGTTATTAAAATTCATTCAACCCAGTTATCAGTCGGAATCAATTCCAATATACATCCATCATTTATCGGGGTATGTAATTTGTTCTATATTCCTCATCACAACATTTAAAAATTGTGTATTTTTAAAATGAATGACAATTATTCAATATATCACATACATTTTTTACGTGAATATTTGTTTAATCACAGCTGGTATGCTGGTACTATTTAATAAATCATAATTAATGCTTTTGGTTAATATTCATATTGATGATTATAAACATAATATGTTCATTTTTTGACAGGCCCTTCTATGTTTTTCTATAAGAAAAATGGTTTACTATAATGTTATACGACTTCTATAATATTACTTTCACATATTTTAAATATACATGATAATATAATGTAGAGTACGGTTTTGTCCCACTTTTTTATCAGCAATAATTTTGTTGATTTACCAGTTAGCTGAAATATAAATTAAATGGTAATTGGAACATTTGTCTACGAAAAATACTGAAATACTATGCTTAAATACGACGGATTAGTCATTCAATAGACTCATACAAGAAAAGGGCGAGTGGCACAATCGTCCACACCCCCAGGACAATTTTGACAGACATGGACATTAGCTAAACAAAAATAGCTATAAGCAAAATAGTTTATAACGACATTTTTTTGTCAGAAATATACAACACAATACGATATTATTAAATGATATCGAACAAAATGTTAATTTAGGCACTGACTCAATGCAATAATTAAAACTTGTTCGAACAAACATACTTGAAATTTCTCCTTATTTCAAAATTCATATAGTTCTAGTTTTTACTACCGTACCTGCCACAACCGTACTCAGTCTCTCCTACCTAGGGGGAAGTCTCGTAACGCCGGACGGCACCAAGGACCGGACACTCTATTTAACACGTATTATTTAAGCGAGTATATATCTTTTCATTTCAAAATACGAGTGAAAGGGGCGCGGGGGGCACACAGATGCAGGATCACGCACCAAAACTTAACTATGACGCACACGGCCACGGCGGTAGCAACCCTTCGCTGTTTTAGGTGCAAAATCACGGAGTCACCTAAATATCAATGAAAGTAATTCTAGCATATTTATGCATTTACATTTGAGTGGTATGCAAAGATAAAAGTTTTACTTGATTGTTATCCGTAAAATGGTAGAATATCATTAGATCTTTTAACCAATTTTAGTAGGTGCCATCAAATGAACGAAAATGTTTGTCCCTTAGCACCGGACACTAAGTCGTCCCTTAGTGCCGGACAGTAAACATATTGATATTTCTTGTGACAATTAACGTAAATCATTCCAATTATTCAATTTTGTTCTGTATGAGTACTAACGGTCACTACATATCCCCATTTTTCGTATTTCCTAGTCAAAGAATGAAAAGCTTATTGTGAATGCGCCAGTTTGAAATCATATTTTTTATAGCAAAGTTTTATTGATAGTATATTATTTTTTAGCTAAGATTGCGGTTTTGTTAATTTAGTTTGATTTCTAACTTTGTTATCTAACATAAATCATAATTTAATAAACATTTCGTAAAATATTTTTTGATTTATTTATAAATAACCTTAAGTGTCCGCCACTTGGGGACTTTCCCCTACTATTTATTTTTTTCATGATTTACAAATTATCTGTATATTTGATAACACTGTAAAAGTTTTCTGCAAGTACTTTAATTTTTCATTAATATCATCCGCGACTCATCAAATTTGAATATTTATATCCTAATGAATATCAGAGGTAGATACACTGACAAAAATTGTCAGCATTTGGAAACAAAATATAATGGAAGGAATGATAAGCGCAAATGGCCTATATACACATTTGAGCGCGCATAATTTGAATATTTTTGTAATTATTAATTGTCACCCAAAAGTACCACGGGGTTTGCGGATAAAAGATAAAAAATAACGGCAATTTGTGCACAGAGCCCAAAGGTTTTATCGACTTTGGCTCGCACGATTATTCAGCTATGTCCGCACATTAAAATTATTTCTGCACGACCTGTGAAAAATTATGCCTATAAATTTCGAGAAAGTTTGGATCATCCACCTTTACTGCAGCTGGAAATTTCACAGAAATTCTTATTTGAATTAAACTGGCAAATAAATATTTATATTGGAATATTATTTTTTTCGAATAATATCAATCACCAGTTAAAACTATCGGTGCATGGCGTCGTGCCTCAAAGCAAATTGCTGGAACTTGCCGTGCCGTAATATATTTTTTTTATATAATTAACTGTATAATTTTTGAAAACTATAAAAAACTTAGAATGTAGTGAATTTTGAATTTTTTTTTTCAACAATTTGTTTGACTGTTGATCTATGCCCTCAAAATTGTGGACAATTTTTTTTATTCGTACATACATACCCGATATATATATATATACGAGGTCTGTACTCGATATATATATATATATATATATATATATATCGTATATATATATATATATATATATATATATATATATATATATATATATATATATATATATACAACTATGAAAATATGACCAAATCGGACGCTTTTAAATAATTATTTATTTAGTGATCTCTCAAAGTCGCTATGGTCAATGTGTCTTATATTTGTAGATATATGAAAACCTTATATAAGAGTATCAAACCATTTTTATATTAGTACATCATCTATTTTTAATATACGTCATGTGGGTAGGTATGTATGTGTATGCTCACGATATCTATATTCTTCTTATATCTTCACTTGTGTTTCCCCCAAGTTTTTTGGGTGAATAAATATTTACAGATAGCTCTCAAGATTTCATAAGCTGCGAAGTCGTGCAGTATATATTAAGTACATGGTAAACTTTTCTAACGCAAAGCCGACTTCTTCTAGCCAATATTATCTATCTACACTTCATATGATCATGTACATAAATATACATGTATATTCATAAATATACACTTGACTGAATATATATATATATATAGAGTTGGGTAACTCCAAAGTGAGTTATTTATCCCAATGATAAATTGCGTAAAAATTAAGTTTTTTTGCTAATATAGTTTTTTTTTAATTTTCAGGTGGACAAAATTTTGGGCATGCCTAGATGTGGTAAGATAAGATAAGATACATATTTTTAATAAAAGTAGCATAATTACCAACTACCTGTCAATAAAATACCGTTATATTGATACATACATTTCTGAGATACATATTTTAAGTTAATTTTTAAAATATTATGAATTATGACAGAATGCAGAAAGCAAAAAAAATTTTTTTGTTAAATTGAACTCGGACGAAATTACGGCAGATATTTTTTTTTGAATAAAATAACCTATGTTACACCCAATTACATACACTGCCTGCCAAAGCTATATATATATATATATATATATATATATATATATATATGTATATATGTATGTATATATATATATATATTAGAGCGGTCGATTTGTATGGATCAAAAAAGTCGCTTAGGCATACATGATTTTCGGATACTAGGGATCAAAATAAAATACTTTGCTGAAGAATCTATACGTCTAAAATGAATTCTGATGCCCCGTGCATTGACCTAAAAATAAGGGTTAAATTTTAAAATTCCATTTTGACACATTCAGAGTGCCACTAACTTTGGAAAGCCAATTTACTCATGCCCATGGTTCATCCTCTGGGACCTCCCCTGATCGGTTTTTCAACATTCAACCTTATTTTTGGATCAAAGCACGGGACATCAGAATTTGTTTCAGAGGTATGGTTTCTTCAGCAAAGTATCTTATTTTGATCCCTTGTATCCGAAAATCATATGTGCCTAAGTGACCTTTAGATCGACCCGCCGTAAAACGGTCAATATATGAACTACGCAATATATTTGATTATTCGTTACTAACATTACATTACAACGTAGTTTATCCTTATAAGTCATACGCGTGAGCAGCAATAGCCTTCTTTACCAACGGTCTATCAAAACCACATACAAATAGAGCAAAACATTAAATTATTAACGTGTTAATAATTACTTTGTATTTGCTTTCAACCAAGTAAAAAGTAAAAAGTAAGGTAATAAAATGTCTATTTTATACTGATCGACGCTCTACATATTATTTGGTGGCAGCGGATTTCTACATATTTGGTTAGCAGCGGTAGAACCCAACATTTATTTGGTATCATCAGTGGGATATCTCGTGGGTACCATTGGTGCTTCCTACAACATATTCAATCTTTATCCGAAAATCTGAGCAGTTATAAAATACACTCATGTCAGGACATTGTTGCTAGTCGTAATTGAGCCATTGCAAGTTATATGCAGACAAATTTGACTTTTACTTTCAATTACATTTAACCAGTTGAGATTAAATAAACAGTGACTCGTATATTCCTCTTTATTTGATATGTCGTGTCCGCTTTGAAGTTGTTCTTATATGTTTGACCTTTTTGTGCAAGCATTACGCAGTCTTTTTTCTTTGGTAATTTGGTTTTTACACTTTTCCGCGCAATTGCTCCACGCCGCTTGTAATTTCCCTCTCGAGTTCTGTTTTTATTAGGGCTCGTGCTTCTGCTGTTTTTACCTCCGTAATGAATGCGTATTATGTAAATGCCTTTAGACCACAGCCGAGCGACTCGGCACGGCCATGCAAGGCGAAATATTATTTGATTCGTGCTCTCACTCATATTAAACTATTTAACAGAAATGATTTGTGACACACTCTCAACAAACAAAAACAAAAAATAAACTTTGTATGTTCTCATTTAAATATGCTAAGCAGACACAAGTACGTTGAGAAAATATATCTTTTACACTCAGAGGGGATGAAACAACGGTGATGAATTTCATACATTTAACATCTAGTCGATTGTACGTGTTGATGTTTACTTATTTACATCAACTAATGCCTTTAGCAGCAAGAAAAATCACGGTCGAGTAACGCATGTAACTTATAACTTTATGTAATAAAGTTAGTGCAGTGGCAGAATAGCTCAGTCAGTAGCATGCCCGACTCACACGCTAGCGATTCTCGGATCAATCTCTGGCAATGACATAGAATTTGAATTGTTGAGTTGAATTTGGATAAAATTACAAGTAAGAAGAAAAGCATATATTAAAATTGGAGAAGATAAGATTCAGAAGTAATGAAGAATAAAGAAATCAGTTGTTAAGAGAAGAAAATATATTAATATATATATATATATATATATATATATATATATATATATATATATGATTTAGTTGTTAATTTTGATGTTGAGATATATGAGTACAGTAAGTTCTTGTGGAGCGATACTTCAAAAAATAAAAAGCAAAGATTTATAAATTAATATTTAATTCCAAACGTTTCGACATTCAATTTAATGTCATCATCAGTGGATACTAATGTTGGTAGGTTACATCTAAGATGTGTACACAGCACTAGAAATTAGCACTAACATTTCTACATCTATGTGCTAATTTCTAGTGTTAGTGCTAATTTCTAGTGTTGTGTACACATCTTAGATGTAACCTACCAACGTTAGTATCCACTCATATACTCGTATATATATTGATTAAATAATGAAAAAATAAATAGATATAAAAATAAAATGCCGTCGGTGGCTAAACGCCAGTAAGCGATGGCATATAAAAATAAATATTCGCTTTATTCAGTTCACAGTGAAGAAAATATCTAAGTTTTTTACAGTGATACACGTGCAAATTGACATTGAATAAAGTTTGGGTGATATAAATATTTCCAAATATTCCAATAAATATTTTAATTCTGTTGTGCAAAACCCTCTTTGCATTTCTTTTATTTTGGATTTTTCATTCGATTTGAGCAGAGATATTCGATCAGAATGCCTTTTCAAGTTAATCATGTCCTTGGAGGCAAGTGAAACGGGAAGACTTTTTTCACTTCGAGTTCATAAACTAACTGTTCATATAGCAATACATTTGATAATAAACTTCATTAAAACATTTGAAAAAATTGATAATATTAACATCTTGATTATTAAATGAATTCCTCATAATTATAACATAGTGTAACGAGAGTTGATTGCTCATGTGTGATGTTTGCATACTTAGCTCTATAGGAAACTAAATATGTATATCTTGGTAATATTAGAAATATTAATAATTGCAATAACTTGGTGAGTCGGAATAATTATAATCTAAAGTGATAAAAATAAAATATGAGATACTTTTTATTGCTATTTACTTAGCTGTATCTACAGTAATTCAATAAAACACGAATATTTCTAGTTTAGAATATATTTTTCAACAATTCAATTGCTTTACTTATGTTAAATAGTAGAAATTTCTTTAAAGTACAATTGTAAAATTTATTAAACTGTATATTACCTAGAGAGAGCACATCAAAATTGAGCGGAAAAAAATTGAAAAAAAATCTGGGAGTTGTATTGGTTGCTAAAATAAAAGCAAAAATTAGCTTATTTTATACAAAACAGTAATGATTTCAGTATGGGTTTATCCATATGTATCTACTAAATGCTATAGTAATTTCCGCACAGTATTTGACCAATAAATTTATTAATAGCGACCTTAAAATTAAACTGTCCGGAAATGTCGTTAAAGAAATGAGCATAGAGTACTACGATAAAAATTGAAAATTTCCCATTCCATTCAAGCAATTATAGAATTAACATCTGTCGAATATGATATAACAGAAAATATGGCGATTTTATCTAATAAACTAATGAGTAAAAAATCTTCTGCTAGCTAGATTAACTGAACTTTAGCTGATAATTTATAGAATTTACGTTAGCTAATAATTTGCAGAAAGTTGATTAAGTTATGTTAAACTATTATTAAAATAAATCTATACTGCGATATCAACAATTTGAAAACACGTCAAAATAAGTAAAGTAATTTGTTTACCGAATATGATCGATTGCCTATCGATTGTTTTTTATATATCATCTACGAAATGAAGGGTTATTACTAAAATTAATTTCTTGATTTTTATATCTGATGCCTTAAATGTATAGTAGTATCTAAATATAGTTTCTGTTAATATGAAGTGTAAGTTTCAAGCTTCTGATAAAATAAGTGTTGCAAATCTGCAAAATTAAACAAGATCACGTTCGCTGATTGTGCAGAACTTGTGATTTTCTTGTGGCCGATCTCCTTACAGAATACTAAAAGGGTAATGCCAGCAGATGTCGACAGATAATTACTTTCCAGCTGAAATAATCAAGTTTTGTTAAGAGCTCTCATAAATTGTTTAAAGCGGATAAGTCGAAAAATTATCTCAACCTTAACGATTATCGAAAAAATTATTATTTAATATATCTCGCATATTAAACATTTTGTTACTGTTTTCCTGTTACAAAAAACGCTATAGAATAGAGCGGTGCTTAAAGGTCGGTGGATAAAAAGGCCCAGAATCAATATCTTATTTTATCAAAAGTTATGCATTTTTTAACAACAATATTTGATAGTAGAGGGAATAAAATTTATAATCAGCTATCACCTTGATTCTTACAATGTTGCTATTTAGAGAAAAATTTAGAGAAATGCAATCCAAGACAAAAGAATTTTCTTTCGGTGTTAGTATTTTTGTAGTGAGCACTGTTGTTTAGTTTATGAGACCTTCCATAATATAATCTTTGAATGTACGTTATTTAGAAAATTGTTTTAGAAAATGTCGTATTAATTCGGCTACTAATTTGCAAGACACACCTGAACAATATATATTTGCATGTATGTGTGTGTATGCATGTACAATTTAATGATTGTAAAAATTACTTTATCCTAGTACTTTACCAAATAGCTGATTAGTGTATATAAATGTGAACATTATTCATTTTTTAAGATCTATGATAAGTGAGCTATCGAGCTATCCATAAATACAACTGTAAAAATGTATATATAATATATTTCAAATGACTAGAGAAGTAAGTGATAGGTATAATTTTTGATAAATTATATCAAAATTACGCTCACCTAAATATGCATACACTTTTCTTAATTATTATTTCATGCCTAAGAAGTTTTTACCATTCAAATACTATATATTTGTATATTGAAATACATGAATTTCAGTAGTTGAAAGAAATCGAATTGATCTGATTTCTGTAAAATATACATTTCGGAGCAAAAAGTATGCATTGCGTTCGAAGCAAATAGATTTTGGCATTGTTCCAAAACGTGGAAAATTATTGAGATATTGCGACGATAACTATCTTCGCGTAACGGAAGGTAATGGACGGCCACGTTTTTCGCGAAGACTTCACCCCCTGCGAAACGGGTTCAACAACCAGTGAATTTCATCAGTGGAGTCAGGTATATATTTAAAATTCAGGCATGTATTTGTTTACATGTTGAGTATTACTATATTTGCTAATTATGTGCGAAAAAGGTATGTTTATAAGTATGTGAGTGTTTTGACTTTCCGAAGGAGAAGTTTGTTTTCTCAGATCAGATTTTCTAATGTTATGTTTGGTCGACGTTTCAAGTTATTCTGAAAATTTTGGAAAAGTAGGTGTATGTTTGAGTCGATTTTTGACCTTTTGTCGACGTTTTCTCAAAAGCGAGTAGACCGTTTTCAAAAATTTACGATCCAAAACATTAGAAAATAAGTGTTAGAGTTGAACAACCCTTGACCCCAAGCACCGGACACTCCATTTAACACGTATTATTTATCGAGTATAAATCTTTTCATTTCAAAATACAAGTGAAAGGGGCACTGGGGGCACACAGGTACAGGATCACGGTGGAAGCAACCCTTTCCTGTTTTAGGCGTAAAATCACGGCGTCACCTAAATATCAATGTAAGTAATTCTAGCATATTTATGCATTTACATTTGAGTGGTATGCAAAGATAAAAGTTGTACTTGATTGTTATCCGTAAAATGGTAGAATATTATTAGATCTTTTAACCAATTTTAGCGAGTGCCACCAAATGAACGAAAACGTCTGTCCCTTAGCAGTGGGCACTAAGTCGTCCCTTAGTGCCGGACAGTACATACTGATATTTCTTGTGAGAATTTACGTGATTTATTCCAATTATTTAATTTTGTTCTGTATGAGTGCCAACGGTTACTACATACCCCCATACTTCGTATTTCCTAGTCAATGAATGAAAATCTTATGATGAATGCTCCAGCTGAGAGCATCGGTGTGGCCCAGCCAAAAGGGTGGATAAATAGTGATTTTTTTGCAATATTTAAGAATATTTGTCAAAGACACATGTGCAAACATTCCAAAGTGTGGAGATGACTACATATGTGATCAAGGCAGGTTATTTTGAAATGTCCGGTACTAGGTGCCACTGTTTAAAAACATATTTTTTTATACCAAAGTTTGATTGATAGTATTAATTATTTTTAGCAAAGATTGTGGTTTTGTTAATTTAGTTTGATTTCTAACTTTGTTATCTAACATAAATCATAATTTAATAAACATTTCGTAAAATATTTTTTTAATATTTATAAATAACCTTAGGTGTCCGCCACAAGGGGACTTCTCCCTTAACAAAAGCCTATTCGACGATATTGCTAACAATTTCCCAAGCTTTTGCGATGATTGCATGTATGGTTTATGAATGCATAAGACTTACATCCATTTATTAAGATGATAATTATGTACTTTAAACTTTTATAAAGACATAAGTATGGTTACAAAAATTTATTTTAAGGTCAAACACTCATTTTTCATGTGATATTATTTAAAAACTATAGTGAGTGCTGGAAATATTTTGTTGGATTTATTAAGACGACCATACGACCCAGGTTTTCACTTTGTGTTTCAGGTTTTTCTAAAAGCTATATTTATTACGAATTTAGATCTGTTGTCCCAGTTATTCCGAGTTTTCAAAAATATTAGTTTTAATTTGAATCTTTGCATTTGCTTAACGTTTTTAGTTGCTTGATATTAAAATTGAAACTACTAAAATGATGTATACAATAAACATGCTAATATCAAACAATCCGTTATGAATGAATAAATTACCGAGTACAAATTTCTAAAGGCGAGTTAAAACAGCCCCTCATATTAGTATAATCACAAACTTTTCATGAATTTGAATTTACGAAAATTAGCAAAAACTTTGAAATCGAACCTTTTGACTACCTGACAGAAGTGCTATTTTTTCATAATAATTAAATAGTGAAGTTCTTACTAGATTTAAATACAAATTGAATCATTTGAAAAAAAAACTTCTTATTGTATCCTTAAGTAGTGTATTTGTTATTTTAAAATTATATTTAAGTTATTTAGCCCATCGTCCCGGTTTTGACTTAAAAAATATGGTCATCTTAGCTTTATACAAATAACGATAATTACAATAATTAAATTTCTATATTCGGTGAATTATATAAAAAATATATTACAACATAATTTAAGTTGGTTACATCATCATCGTTATTGGTTTAACATAACGATAAGGTCGACAATACGCATAAGAAGAATATATTAGTCCAAATTTTCGTTACTGCAAATCGGTCATATTTTAATATTTTGCAATAAGAGCGAGAAATGTAAATAAAACATATATCATTTCCCAAATCTTATTTCATTCGAATGTTATAGATGTGTGTCCAAAAAGGTTTTTGATATCCTTAGGGCAACACTTGGCGCAGGCACGTGTGTCCGACAGATTGAAGAAGTGGCAAAGTGTCAGTGATGATTTACCGCTTCTATTGTAGCCAAGATATCAAATTTGAAAGGAATCTTTTTACAATAATAGAGTTTTTTTATTTATGTTGTGATACTATGCGGGAAAACGGATTTCTAAGGATATTAAGGAAGTTACAAAGCTGATGTTATTTATATATTTATTTCACAACTCTATTTTTGTAGTTGGTATATGTAATTTAAGACATTGTCAATTCTAATAATGATTGTTTTCTGATATGTTTTTTTGATAGATGAAGATTTAAGTAAACAGCAATTAAATATCAAACAATAAAGTAATTCAAATCTTATTTCGCTATACTTCTTAATGAGCTTCATTTTTCAATCAAATATATAATTGTACAATAGATATTCTATCATTCCTCAAAGATTAGGTAAATTTCTTAGGCTAGATCTATATGTGTTTTGAATTATTTTTGATTTAGATTTTCAAGTAAATTATTTTACTTAAAAATGTACTATTTCTACACTGTTACTATTTGAACTTGAAAACTAATTTTTCCAAAGAAAGCAAAAAATGGAAATTATGTTTTTGATAGAACAGATCATCCGATTCGAATGATTCAAAAAACATTCAATGTGACGTAGTGTAATTGATACGACGTGTAGTTTTGGAAAAGGCAGGCTTAGCCGTGTCGGAGATGTAGAGCTAAAAGCATATAAATAGTAATTTTTGGAAGTAGTTATAGTAGAAGTTAAAAGCTGATCATCTTTTGTTCGAAATTAAACAGAAATTAATAATTAATGAAAATTTCATTAAATGCCTGGTAATTGAAATAAAATTGAACAAAAATTGTCCCAGAAAGCTTGATAAAACCACGCTCAAAATAAACTTTTGAATATGATTTACTCGTCTCAACTGTGATCGATTTGATAAAACTGTGACAATGATGCTCAACATCTGATAGAATTACTATTATAGCTCTCTTCATGTTAATATAGTCGCAGAAAAGTTATTAAAACTAGCCAATTTTTAAATAAGGCGACTGTGTCATTGTGTCCATATACGCAGTTTTGTCAGTATTTCTCTATATATTTTTATTATACCTCTATATAAACTATTCAATAAATAAACACTTTTGCAATGAAAAATATATAATATATCATGTTTTTTGTATTCATTTATCTCCATGTAACGCAAAATTATTTATGTAATTTGTTCTAATTCTGAGTTTCTTAAAGCGCGGTTCCCATATGACACAATATTTAGCCAGATTTTTAACTTAAATCCAAGTTTCCATTCAATGTTACGCGGTACGCATTCGCCGCGTTATAAGAGGGTTGACTGTATTTGTAATTGTGAAACGTACATAAATGAAATATGATAAATGAAATTGCGTAATAAAGAGAATATGTAAAACATTCCAGTTGTTTATAGTACAATAAAATGTTGACTTATAATTGCTGAGCGGATCAGCCGGGCAGGTAATATGGGCAACAATAAAATGAACATTAACAACGTGAAGGCGTTAATGTCGCAATACTGGAAGTTATACGTTTGAAATTACCATGTGGCTCATATTTAGTATGTTTAATACATTTAGAACCCACAACCACGCTAACTGATAATTAATATTTCTAAACGGCAATACGTGTATCATTCCGTGTCTGCTATCTTCGCCATAATCAAATAAAATTGTTTATGTACTCAAATACTTAAGTGGATCATTAAGCCGATGTATATTAAACAATTTGAAGCATCGAGATGTAGGGGATACTTTCATTAGATATTTTATGGGTTTCTTGATGTATTAGTAATTTTCTATATTCTTATAATTAGTCAAATTTTAATTATTTATTTTTGTCTTAGTTATTTGAACAGCTCATGATCTACAGAATATTGTTAAACACTGAGAAGAGAAAATAAGAGTAAGACAGACTGGATACGATTAAGCTACTTTTTAAAATATTTTTGTTAATTTACCACTTAGCTGGAAAAAAGTAAATTAAATGATAATTTGAACATGTGTATGCGTAGAAATACCGAAATAGTGTCCTCAAATACGATGGCTTTACCATATAATCAAATCATACTAAAAAAGGGCAAGTGTTACAACCTCAACATAAACTTAGGTTTAAACATAATAGCTATAAACACCAAAATTTTTCAAAACGACTTTTGTTTGTCACTATATTGGAAACCCTTGCGTGTATAATTTGAGCTAAAATTTTCTTATTTTTTTAATATAATCAAACTAGAGATTTTATAAAAAAATGTTTATTATTTAACTGGTATATTATTTATTCTTACTACAATTAGTAAAAATATGACTAAAAATAGAAAAAATAACAGGTTTTGTACAATTATCTGTGAAAAATATATATCAAGGTTTTTTCAAATATTATAGAATTAATTGTTCAAATGAATTGTTCAAAGGTATTCTGCTTTCTTCTTTAATATAATTGAAATAAAGCATTTGATTAAAGACTCGGATATACACTACATTTAAATATAATATAATATAGCTTCAAGTTTTATAGGTTCACATAAAAAATATGCAAATATATAAGTCAATTCTATGATATATTATTACTTTAAATTTGCATTTCGTTCTGCTGCAAAAACGATCAAATATGAAAAATAAAATAATACATTTATTTTTATAATGGAATATAATAGAAAAACTTTGAATTACAGTCCAGAATAATAAATGTCTGTATATTCCGTTCGTTATAATACTTCAGCATATATCTGCTTTTGCAGATGAAATCGCATATACTTTTTATCACAAAATCGAGAGAAACAGGAAAATTATAAACACTACTGTATGCTATGAAAATGTAGAACCTCATAAATGTAATAAATAAAAGAATTTATTATTTGATTTTTTTACTTTTTACAGATTTTATGATGTAGGTAGTATGGGGTACCCGTGGGGTAAGTTATAGTAATCGTCAAAAAATCAAAAATAAAAATTTCAATATTCTTATATGCACAATTTTTTGTCCAGCTTTTTGATAGCACCGATCAACCGATTCGAATTATTCAAAAAGCTTTCGATTCTTATTGATAGAAACATGCTGATTACTTTTTGCGGATGGTTGATCGAACCCTTTCGAAGATACTCAGCAAAGAGTGCAAAAAATAGAAATTAAATTCATTCAGAGAACGAAGCATCCGATTTCAATGATTCAAAAAATATATAACTGGTATTGACGAAATGAAGAATTGGTTGAATTTTCGCTAAGGCAGGTTCAGCAGTTTTGGAGATCTAGAAAAAAAAGTTGAAATAGAATGTCATATCCGACGAAAATAAGATATTTTCAAAAATTTAGAAATCATTTCTAAAAAAAAACTCATAACTTTAATAAGAGACAATTTGTTCAAATGTTTTCTCTTTTTTCTTCTCTGAACTTTTCACAATTTTAAATTATGGTGCGGGAAGTTACAGGCACAATGCCATGCACCACTAGTTAACCATAGTGCAGTAAACGGAGACAATTGGGTATAACCTCTGAATTTTTTTACTGTGCTCCGATTTGCATTATTTTGGAATTAGGTTCATCTTACCCTCAAGTTCAAAAGTGAAAACAATTTGGATGTGTATGCATTCAGTTCACTCTTATAAATTAATAAAAAGGATAATCAAAAATTTAGTTTAATTTTATTGATCTGCATGAACGCCTGATATATATATATATATATATATATATATATATATATATATAACATATGTGGAGTTAAAAATTAACTATCGACTTTTTGGACACATGTCCATTAAATTAGATTAAATTACGTATGTTATTTATGCACTATGAATACGAGTATAGCACATAAAAAGTCAATGCGCATTGATGATTTTGCATATATATATTATATATATATATATATATATATATATATATATATATATATATATATGCAAATGCATATAAAAAGAGGGAGATCTCATGAAGGTAATCCAGAAAATCCAGCTTGCCAAATAACACTCACAATTTAAATACTGTGAATTTTGAATTAAATATTTGTTTATATTTTCTGCATGAAATCAGTCGATAAAATAGATTATCTTACCTATAGTAATTGAGCACTTGAGCGAAAACGCCAGGATGCCGGTCAAAAAAGTACTCGTTCAGTATAGGGTCATAATTGCCCAACGCCTCGGTCAGCCTGGAGAGGCGGGTCGCCGGTATTTTCTTCAGCGTTGCTTTGTAGGTCTCGTGGCGTATGCCGCCGACGTTCAGCACCACACGGTTTTCGGCATCCATATTTAGAAGATTCATTTTGACCAGATTTTTGCTGAAATTTGAAATTGAAGTTCATTATATGAAATATAATAACACATGTTACATTATGCTATGGATATAGATAAAGAAGCGCGCGCACACACACACACACACATATATATATATATATATATATATATATATATATATATATATATATATATATGTATACATAGAATGTAAATTTTGGTGTTGATAAATTGTCTTAACTGCAAAGGTTTTTACATTGGTGAAACAAGCCAAAATCTACACAAGATTTCGCAACACAGAAATAATTAAAAAATAAGAATTAGCATAAAACAGAATGCATAAATAATCTTCAGCATAACATTGATTTATTAAACCTGAGTACATTACATTTTAAAACCAATATATTTAAAGGAAGATTTATTGAAAGTTGTGTAATATCGTTAAACAATTATGGAATCAACGAACGACTTGACAGCTATTTGCTTTGAAATGAATACGAGATATCCCTCGACCAATTTTCAAACAATATTTTAACTGAATGAAGCGTGTCCCTTTTTATTACTTTCCAAAATCGTACCAGTTCGCACATTTTTTAAAAAATCTTTGTAAACACAATTCAGCGCTCAGTCTCACAACAACTATGTTTTTTATTATTATACAGTTATTTATTCAATAATTATGCATTTTAAATTATAAAATTTAGACAAGGTGTGCTTTATGAGCATGCTACAAATAAATTGGGTTACTCCAGTTTAAGTTGCCACTGGCATTAGGCTATATATTCAGTTGAAAGAGAACAAAGATGCTGTAAAACACGTTTTTTCATCATCCTTTATTTCATTTTATGTATAGTAAGTACTCTGAAGATTTTGGTGCACATATTTAAACATCAAAATTATTATAGAAAACATGACAAGAACCTTTTGCACTCCATAGTTATTTACATATGTATAATCAAATAGAGAAAAATACATAACATAGCAAAATGTTTTTTCCGTTATCCATTCAATTCTGAAATAAACAAACATATTTATTCTTAACTTTCTTTTTATTAAATTTGGAATTTAAATGTATTGATTCTTGCCAATTTAATAAAATAATTTATAATATATATATATATATATATATATATATATAATATATATCCATTAAAATAGAAAAACATAGTAATCAACAAAGCGCTACACAGAATTCAAATAGTTTTTTCTCGTTAGTACTGTTTTTTAATTCAGAGCAACATCGAGAAACTTTGTTCATAAATATGGACTGAGTTTGCAATGCTCAGTACAACTAGTTTATAAAATATATTTAAAATAACAAATTCTTGTTTAGTGTGTATTATAATATAAGTAGTAAGCTATCTACTTTCATCAATTATCGTTGGTGCAGCATAGCCTTAATATATCACATATGCATTTAGCAGCTAAAATTATTTCTGAAGTTCACATCTGACATTGCATTTAATGAAAATTTTTTGAATGTACGCGATTGATGTTGATATTTGTTTTGTTTTCACATTCGAGCATATATGTATGTCGACTTGCTCCTAACCAATACCATTTAGCGAGATGCAAAACATCACATTACATAAAGAGCAAATATTTCTACGCTTCAAAACTGATGCGAGCACAGAGGAAAAGTTTACTTTATATTTCAAAGTTTATGGAAATGCACATCACAAAATTAGTATACTGTTACTCATTTAATTACACATCTGTGAGTAGGTGATTACATTATATTTGTATATGTGCATAAACACTACGTACCATTAAAGGAATTGTAGGAAGCATATTCAAGAGGATGAAATAATTTAATGGGTTTATGAAACTACCAAAATTTTTAATACACCACACCATTATCTTAGGTAAACTTAAGACGTTTGATTGTAGTTTACGATTAAGACAAATATCTTTTATAATTAAAATTTTTTTTGAAATTCTAAAATATTTTTTTTGTTTTTCCTCAAAACAATCGTATCGTCAACATCATTTTTTGAATCATTCAAATCGGATGCTTCGTTCTCTCAAAAACTGTCATCAACTGTCAACTGTCGGCTGAACCTGTCTTTGTTAAAAACAAATTACCACTTCTCCCCATCATTACGAATTGAACGTTTTTGAAATCATTTGAGTCGGATGCCCGGTTTTCGCAAAAATCGAGTTTCCATTTTCTGCAATTTTTGCTTCATATCTCGGAAACGGCTGGACCGACCTTTCCCAAAAACTAATCAGCACTAATACGCATCAGTAGGAATCGAATGCTTTTACAATTATTCAAATCGGTTAAGCGGTGCTCTCAAAAACGTCGACACACACATCCATTTTATCTAAAACGTAAAAATAGCAAAAATTCTCAATTTTGATTTTTGTCCCATTATTCCCACGCTATGGGAAGTTAATAAAGAAATATACAAGAATATTGAATATGGTTTCTTAAATTTTTTATCAACAACTTCGAACAAGCTTCGAACAAACAATTCAATATGTAATTTAATTTTTTTTAATATTATCCATTGTCACAGTTTTGGAACTAGGTCTTGGGGACATTTGCATGGATGATTATGCAGTTTATGGAAATAAATTAATACGTCTTTATTTAAAAAAAAAAAAGTTTTTAGTCATATACAAAGTGTTGGTGCACAATAAATCTTGAAGTATTTCGCATGTAACTTTACCTAACATAATCTTTTATATCTCAGACGCTAGTAAAACTAAAAATAATCAAAAATTTCATCAAGTTCTTAATTACTTTATAATCATTAGGTTCCACGAGATCTTTTGTAACAAAATTTACCTCAGCTGTAAGTAAACTTTGACAATGATTCGAAAAGTTGAATTAACTGATTATAAAGTAATAAAACTTTTCATACCATAGATGTTCATTTTCATTAGTGCGGCATTTTTCTAGGCGCCATGCGAAAAATTAAGTTTTTTTTATCGAATATGATAGAATTATATAATATCAATTGGGGTCATATTTCATGATTAAGAGTTAATTGAAAAAAAGATAAGTTATTTTTTTGAAATTTAATAATTTAATGGATTGGATACAAAATTTCACCATGAAAAGTTGTTTTTTCAATTATTACAAATATTAATATGACGGCACACTTAGGATCGACAATGATATTTTTTAATTTTGCAATGCACCATTACATATAATTATAGAAATTTTATTTATAAAAAATATATTTCCTTATAAGATAATTTAATTTTTATTATTTCTTTATTTAGTAAATCTGGCATATGTTTACATTTATCTAATTTATATTGGGTATTTCAAGTTTATACATTAACATGCAAGACACAAACAATATTCATTATATAGGGTAGGGCGGGGTACAAAAATCCAATTTGTCTCTGAGAAATTATATTGTACAAACCAAACCAATTTTATTACTACAAATAACACATATCAAGCAAACAACTATCTGACTATATTCAGTAAAACTGCCATCCAATTCACCATTGTAGATATATGATTTTATGGTGTTTTTTCAAACATTGCCATTCCTGGTTGTGAATGGGTATACACACGTGAAACCGAAAATAGACATTTTCTGGAAAACGATTTCAAAAATGTATCAGACATTCGATAAAACTCAATAATGACTCGATTTAATTAGATTTACGTTTGATCGGTCGAGTCGTTAAATTTTAATTAACAGTTAAATGAAATGCGTTTGTTTGCAAATGCCGTCAGATTTTAAAATAAAAATGCTATTTGGTTATTTATGATTATGGAATTTTATAATTATTAATATTCACTAGCTTTATGTGTTAATCAATCAAGCTTTTTGTCATTAATTACCAATTGAAGTGATAATATGTTATTCCCGTTATATTAATTAAAATATCAATTTTATTTAAAAAAATCAAAGTGTGCGTAGGAGATATCATTACGAATTGTATTGATTCGTTTTGTGTAAAATTGGTCAAATCGTTTTTTGGCAGTGAACATTTCAGCTTTGTTCTGCTAATTTATATACTATTTTGTAAATTACGATATTCGTGGAAACTTTTTAGTGTTAAATAGTAAATGTTCGCCCAAATTCTGTATGAATAAATGTTGAAAATGATTATTTCAGCAATTTATAAAATTTAAAAAAATATTTAATATTCAATTCTTGTTTTTCGCGCTTAATAATTTTTATGTATTTTAAGTAAAATAACCTTCATATATTGGTAAAATCCCAATTTAGTTTAATCGTTTGTTAATGTATTGCATATTTGTGCAAAGTTTTATGAATATACAAATTACTCGTTATTTCAGTAGATAAAGCTTTAGCCCTACAACCTCAAATTTGTCGAGGTTGCTTTCTATACTATACTAGCGTTAAAACAATGCCTGATTAAATATAATTGTTGTTTAATATATATAAAGCAAAGAAAAATTTGATTTTCTCTTCTAACAATAGCCTGCTGATTGTTATCATTAAAATGTACTTAATAGTTTGGAAGCAATTTCCATATGATTATACCTCGTATCCTAAATGCAGTGAAGTTTATCCAACCTTTATTAAATCAATTAAGCCCCAGATGTAATATAATTATTTCGCTATTGAACTTGACATTTATGCTCGAGTTGGTTCAGCAACACATGTATGCAAGTGTTGTATTTTCAAATAAGTGAACTGAATTGCATTTTGACAGACTATTATAAAATAGAGCTTTCAGACTGTATCAGGAATCTTTAATTACCTAAAGGACGTACTTCTATCACTTGTCACCCATGCGGGTACTCTTTATACATAGAGAGAATTTTGTTTCAGATAATACAAGTAAATATTTTCCTAAAGTAAGTAGAAGTATTAAGTAAGTATTTGTTACCTGCATGGAACGTAAATAAATAATTTATAAGTATTAACTACAATTTATTGTAAGTAATACATAAAGTGTTACTTTAAAATATTTAAACTGGTGGTGCAGAAAATCGTGCTTTAAAGCAAATTGCTGAAACTTTCGTACTTAAAATTAGAATTTAATTTTTTTTTGAAAACTTAAAAAAAATAGATTTTGGTCAATTTTTGAAAAAAAAATTTTTTTTATATTTTGGAACTTTTCGAAAATCTTGAACTTCATTCAAAGCAATCGCAATACGTATCTGTTTTAGAAATAAAATATCAAAAAGGATAAATATTTGTACGGAACCGATAGAAATAAAAATAAAACATCTCTTTATAAAATATCTGATAATTTGATGTGCATATGTCTAATGATCATTTTTGACCGCCATATAGATTTTTTTTTACATTTTTTGTGGGATTTCAGAAAGCGCTGGACCTGTCTTCCCAAAAGTTTAGTCAGTTCTTCGTTTCGTCGTTTCGTTCTCTCAAAAACTGAATAAACATTTTTGACCTGTGTCTTCAGAACGGATTCACCTACTTCTAAGTTCTCACCTAATCAGCACGTCTTACGAATCTAATGTTATTTCATTTTTTTCTGAGGTATACCAAAATGATCAGAAGGTTTTGAAACGTAGATGCATATAAAAATTTTTATTTTCGATTTTTTTGCGATTTCTATAACTACGGGCAGTTAAAATTTAAATGTAAAAGTTATGTACTGTAGTTCAATATGAAAAGTTCATGTTTTGCATGGTTTCTAAGGTTGTTTTTCATTAGTGTAGGTAACACCTAAAATTATATTACTTAAATTTATATAATATAAAACTAACATAAACACCTAAAATTATAATATCCACGCAAGAGTAGGTAGGTTTTCTACATCAGGCGAGTTCCTGATTAATGATAAAAGTTTTCTTTTTTATAGTAATTGCTAATTCAGGATATCTGAGTTTAGTTTTTCATAAATTTCCATAAATAGAAACTATTTCATATGTCCATATTTTATATCTTTCTCTGTATAGTATTTTACTGTTTTAATCCCTGTAATCCCTAATAATGTACCAAATTTGCACATTTGTATTTGTATTTGGAATAAAATTTAAAAATTGGCACGGCGTCTTCATGCTGAGAGTTATTTATTATCATGCTTTGATAAATTATTTATCATTTAAAATATTTTTTATTCATTCTCTGTATTAAAATATTAATACTGCTTAACGAGAATCCAAGTATTTGCCTTTCGAAGGTGTTTCAAATGCTACGCGAGTTCCTTCCATGGTCGTCGATATTTTGCAAAATTGAATAAATATCTTTGGGCTAAACATTAATATTTACGTTGGCACATTTCACAAACGCAATTGCGCAAACGTTTGAATTTAATAGCATTAGGGTAATTTCCAAAACCCTTTTGCCGTTTCCCTTTTTATTAAGCAGCAGTTATGTCCGCAAAGTTGTATAAATCATGCTGATCCTCAAAATGACGTTTCCAAATACCTAGGAACTTTTCGAAAATCTTGAACTTCATTCAAAGCAATCGCAATACGTATCTGTTTTAGAAATAAAATATCAAAAAGGATAAATATTTGTACGGAACCGATAGAAATAAAAATAAAACATCTCTTTATAAAATATCTGATAATTTGATGTGCATATGTCTAATGATCATTTTTGACCGCCATATAGATTTTTTTTTACATTTTTTGTGGGATTTCAGAAAGCGCTGGACCTGTCTTCCCAAAAGTTTAGTCAGTTCTTCGTTTCGTCGTTTCGTTCTCTCAAAAACTGAATAAACATTTTTGACCTGTGTCTTCAGAACGGATTCACCTACTTCTAAGTTCTCACCTAATCAGCACGTCTTACGAATCTAATGTTATTTCATTTTTTTCTGAGGTATAC
This sequence comes from Ctenocephalides felis, assembly GCF_003426905.1. Lineage (NCBI taxonomy): Eukaryota > Metazoa > Arthropoda > Insecta > Siphonaptera > Pulicidae > Ctenocephalides > Ctenocephalides felis. The sequence goes on from NW_020538040.1 coordinate 72,271,595, forward strand.
CAAAATGATCAGAAGGTTTTGAAACGTAGATGCATATAAAAATTTTTATTTTCGATTTTTTTGCGATTTCTATAACTACGGGCAGTTAAAATTTAAATGTAAAAGTTATGTACTGTAGTTCAATATGAAAAGTTCATGTTTTGCATGGTTTCTAAGGTTGTTTTTCATTAGTGTAGGTAACACCTAAAATTATATTACTTAAATTTATATAATATAAAACTAACATAAACACCTAAAATTATAATATCCACGCAAGAGTAGGTAGGTTTTCTACATCAGGCGAGTTCCTGATTAATGATAAAAGTTTTCTTTTTTATAGTAATTGCTAATTCAGGATATCTGAGTTTAGTTTTTCATAAATTTCCATAAATAGAAACTATTTCATATGTCCATATTTTATATCTTTCTCTGTATAGTATTTTACTGTTTTAATCCCTGTAATCCCTAATAATGTACCAAATTTGCACATTTGTATTTGTATTTGGAATAAAATTTAAAAATTGGCACGGCGTCTTCATGCTGAGAGTTATTTATTATCATGCTTTGATAAATTATTTATCATTTAAAATATTTTTTATTCATTCTCTGTATTAAAATATTAATACTGCTTAACGAGAATCCAAGTATTTGCCTTTCGAAGGTGTTTCAAATGCTACGCGAGTTCCTTCCATGGTCGTCGATATTTTGCAAAATTGAATAAATATCTTTGGGCTAAACATTAATATTTACGTTGGCACATTTCACAAACGCAATTGCGCAAACGTTTGAATTTAATAGCATTAGGGTAATTTCCAAAACCCTTTTGCCGTTTCCCTTTTTATTAAGCAGCAGTTATGTCCGCAAAGTTGTATAAATCATGCTGATCCTCAAAATGACGTTTCCAAATGCCTATAAAAAATATGGGGCCTACATTCACAAATGTTTTGGTAAACAAATATAGACTAGAAAGTGAGCACAAATACATCAGTTTTGATTTAATTGATGACTTTAAAATAAATGTAAATTTCAATATCAATTATTTTACCAATTGGGAATTCCATTCAATATCATTCTTATTTCAACCAAATATATTTTCATAAAAGTGTTAAGTAAATTTTTGTAATGTTACAACATTAACTAATTTGCCACAATTATTAGCTTCTCAACGGAGAGGTTATATGAATCCTAGAGAAATTCAAACATTAAGTTTTATTATATCTTTATGTTTCAATGCCATATGATTATTTGGCGTATATTAGGAAAAAAATTACGCATGTGTCTGTATTATGTATTCATGTATATTTGGATACAATTCTCCGTGAATGTTTTGAAATAATATATCAAGCAATTTGAATAATTCAAGAAAATATTCTTTTTGAACAGACAGTTGAGTATCTGATTAGTTGCTGAGAAAGCAGATCTAGCCGTTGCTGAGATATGAGGCAACTTTTTCGTAATGTCGATTACGTGAATCTGAAAAGCAGGTCCAGCGATTGTAAAAATAAGGATATTAATTAATTATCTCCAAAAATATCAAAAAGGTATTGAAAGCAGCTTAAACATATATGTACATGATTTTATATATGGCGCAGTTTCCAAATATCCATGTAAATTAATGCGTAAAAATTTGAATTTTATCAACATGCGTGCAAATGGTTAATTATGAGTTATTTTGGCATAATTTTTTAGAGATCTAATTTATTCTAATAATTCAAGGATGGATAAAATAAAAGTCTTACTTCAATAACAAAAATATTAAAATATTGAGATATTAGTTTGTATCAAACACTATCATATATAACGTGCAATAAAGGCTAATCTGCTGTGCTTAAGTATACTTTAACATTTAATTATTACCCGCTTATATAAAGTATCTCACTTTGGTTATATGAATTGAACTGTGAGAACGTTACAACATACAAAATGTGACAATAATTCAATATATCTATTCCTTCAGACCGTTCAGAATCATGACAGAGATCCCTTATTAGGACCGGGCCATTTGCATGCAATCGACCAAGATTTCCATTTCCTTCTTGTATTGGATGTAATAAAGATATTAGGATTTTGTAATTTAAAGCGGCCTGGGTTTTGTATTACGGCAACGAAAAAATTAGGGTTTATAAAAAACTTCATAGTAACGCAAAAAAGCATGATCGGCTTTTTTGGAAGCAAAATCGTTCGGGACAATCAAAGCGTTTCGTCTTCTCGTATGACGCTATGGCACTGTATAGGGAAGCTAGGGGCTATATTTTTTTTCATTTGGCCTTGCTAACTCTGAGCATTTAGCCACCTACAACATTATTCTTTCATATTCATTATTTATTCATATTTATATATTCTATACTAACTTTTATATCATATTCAATCTATATATATATACTATTCAATATTTTTCTTCATTTTTCTTCTTCATTTTTTTTAATTGTTTTCTTCAATTCTTGCTCTTTCATATTCAATTTCTCATTCTATTCAATTTCTATCTTCATTCAATTTTTTTTTTCAAATCTCCGCGATTATTAATACTTTTTCTTTTTTACTCCTAACAAAATTCATCTATTCGCATTATGTAATTCATATTTTTTTTAATGCTAATTCAAATTCTCAACTTAACAAATACAATTTTTATTCAATTTAAAATCAACTACATATATTTTTTCCTAAATTTTATGTCAATGACAGGATTCGATCCAAAGATCCCTGTCCTGTGAATCGAACAATACTATATGAGTTATGCTCGCTACAGGAAAATAAATATGGATAGTTCTATTATACCAAATTAAGTATAAATATCTATTCTACCAAATTAAGTATAAATAATTTCACAACTGTTATTCATTATTTTACAATCAATCATTCTCTAGAAAAAGTGCGGTGTTACAACTTACTCCGTGTTTGGGGCTAGTTGTAACGTCTACCAACTAGTTCGTGTTTGGGGCAAGTAGTAGGGGAAAGTCCCGTAACGCCGGACGGCACCTAGCGCCGGACACTTTATTTAACACGTATTATTTAAGCGAGTATAAATATTTATATTTTATAATATAAGTAAAAGGGGCGCGGGGGGCACACAGGTACAGGATCACACACCGAGCCTCGCATGTGACGCACACGGCCACGGAGGAAGCAATCGTTTGCTGTTTTAGTCGAAAAATCACGGCGTCACCTAAATATCAATGAGAGTAATTCTAGTATATATATGCATTTATATTAGAGTGGCATTTAAAGATAAAAGTAGGACTTGATTGTTATCCGTAAAATAGTAGAATATTATTAGATATTTTAAACAATTTTAGTAGGTACCACCAAATGAAAAAGTCCCTTAGCGCAGGACAGTATACATACTGATATTTATTGCGAGAATTGACGTAACTTATTCTAATTATTTTATTTTGTTTTGTATGAGTGCTAGCGGTCACTAAATACCCCTGTTTTTCGTATTACCTAGTCAAAGAATGAAAATCTTATGATTAAGAGCATCGGTGTGGCCCAGCCAAAAGGGTGCATAAATATTTTTTAGCAAAGGTTGCGTTTTTGTTAATTTAGTTTGATTTCTATATTTGTTATATAACATAAATCATAATTTAATAAACATTTCGTAAAATATTTTTTGATTTATTCATAAATAATCTTAGGTGTCCAGCACTCGGGGACGTCCCCCTAACGACAAAAAAACGAGAATATTATCTTTGAACATTTTTTTTAATTATTTCTAAAAAAATACTTGTTTCTATGTAATTCTTGTAATAAATTAATTCAAACTAAAATAAATACAAATAAAGTATATAATATCTACTATAATATAAATTTTTCAATCATAAATTATCGTAAACTATAATCAATATCATAATACCAATGGAAGATATAGTGTCTCATGTAAAACAATTAACATTTGCTCACATCTTACAAACTATAAACTCTTTCCAATCATCTTCACTTGAATCTGTATATAATTCAACATTAAGCAGGACGGTTTACATGTTCAATCGAGACAAAAAAAATCTTTGAATATCTTTTAGGATTCTATTGAAAAACACCTGTTACCCCTATTGCATATAGCCCCTAGCTTCATTATGCATGTAGCAAAGAATGTATCATAATGAAAAATTAAAAAAAAAAATAGGTACCTGTCCTGCGTTCGAAAGAAGAATTCGAAGCGCACTCGTTCGGTAGTGGCGATCGTCTAGGGTGATATTATCCGGTATTGGCCGGCGGAATACTGTAGCGTTGACGGATCCGTTAGGTTCTGCGCGTTCCGGCCGCGAAGTCGCCACCCGTCAATTCCCACCGCCAGCCCACGTGTACCAGGTCCGCACTCCAACGCACCATGTCGTCACACCGACCGACTGCAAGGACGAAAGATACGTTAGATGAATATAATGTATTGTCATTGATATATTTGCACATGCATTTGTACAAAAAATATTTGAAAAGAATGGACAAACAAGCCCGCGAACATAGCCCAGTGGCGGACGTAGATTAGAGGTAGCATGTCCGACTCACATGCCGGAGATCGTTGGTTCGACTCCTGGCGCTTCCAAATAATTGTTAATTTGTAGAATACAAGAAAAAATAGAAGTAAATAGGAAAAAAGAAGTTTAGAAGATGAAAAGAGAACATATTGAGAAACAAGAAGAATGAAAATTGAATGGAAGATTAAGATATAAGAAGAGATAGTATATATATATATGATGAAAGTATAAGAAATATATATGTAAGAATTGTATAGAATGTGATGAAGAATAAAATGAATAATGTATGTGGCTAAAAATGCTGTAAATTTAAAAAAAAAAAAACTTATCCCAAGGGATATGTTGGTAAAGTATGTATAGGATGCCCCAGATTTTCACGTCAAGCCAAAAGGAGGTGATAATATTTTAATCGAAAGAAAAACATTTAAAAATATGAGCATTGTAGAGCCTTTAAGTGCAATGTGGAGCTTTGGTGAAATTATGACTATCTATAGCTAATGCGGTTAAGTTTTATTAATTTTTCGCTTATTAATTAACTTCCCAAAGAAGAAGTTTATGTTTTTATCACAAAATTCGAGTCGCTAATTTTATGTTTTCTCGGCGTTTCAAGCCATTCTGAATCGAATGAGACCAAATTTGGAACTAGTTGGTATTGGTATTTTGCATTGAGAAAAGTTACATGAACTTCCCGATATGCAATGATAATCGACTCAATCAATAAAATTTAAATTAAATTATGAGTGATTAAAAGTATTCCGAGTGGATTTATTACACATATTTGAAAACGAACGAACACTCAATTGTTATACCAAGTAAATCGTCTAATTTTCATTTCAACAAACGTCAAAAAAACTACTCATTTTCTCAAACTTTGATGAATTTTTAAAATTAAACTACTTGTTGCAAGGCCGTAATATTTCAGTAAGTTCTATAAAACCATGATATATATCCCCAAAAAAAGCTCCATCAAAATCGGATCCAATTTTTTTTCAACAGTTAATTACAAGAAAACGGCTCGGTAGATTTTCACCTAAAACTAATCAGTATCACTCCCAACTAATATCTTTCAAACAGTTATTTAAAATCGATTCGGTTGTATAAGTTTAAATGTGGATGAAAAGTTTAACTTTTTTTTCAAATTACAAGGAAACGGCTCGGCATATCGTCTCACAAAACTGATAAACGATAGTCGTCATTAAAATACATGAAATGGCTTTTAAATTTCTGAAATCGGTTCAGACGTTTTTGGGAAAACGTCGATCAAAGGTCTAATTTTGACAAATTCCAAAAAAACGATACTAATTTTTACAAACTTTGACGAATTTTTAAAGTTAAACGAGTTGTCGTAGAGCCGTAATGTTTAGTATGTTCTACAGGACTATGGTATCTACTGTCCAAAAAAATATGAGAATCGTCAAAAAAAAAATTTAACACTTTATTACAAGAAAACGGCCCGTTCGATCTTTACCGAAAACTGATCAGGTCGATTCCCAACCAATATCTTTCGAACGGTTTTTGAATTTTCAAAATCGATTCAGAATTGCGGGCTAAAACGTAGACGAAAAATTTTTCACTTTTCTGCGATTTATAAAGAAACGACTTGTCTGGTCATCGCAAAAAATTGAAAAACGCTAGTCCTCATCGAGATGCATCGAATGGCTTTTTTAAAATTTTTGAAATCGGTCCCGCCGTTTTTGAGAAAACGCCGAAAAGGATCAATAAAATTTAATCACATTATCAGAAAAATGGTTAAAATTTTACCAAAGCTTATACCAAAGGTTATACTTGAAATTTTATAATTTCCAAGCAATATAAAATATTTTTTTTTAATGTTTTGAGGGCAATTACAGTCAATACTATTCAAAATTATTCGGGTAAAGTACCATATTCAAAAGTGTTATCCGGAATGTTATACAAACATCTCCCAATACTAATACGAATATTTTTCTATAGAATCAGCACTGAAATACGATCGCCATAAATAATAGAAAAATCTACTTGACAGCAAGTCGCATCTTATAGTTATGATACATAATTATATTTGTTCCTTATACGATGATGTATCTTGGCAAAAGTTGTTGTTTTTGGAGTGAGTGCCCGTATAGTCATGTCCAGCCGGCTACGGGCTCTCATCGTTCTAATTCAAGTTATTTCTTTTTCGCATCCGTTGGCTAATTAGTTTATCCGTTGCTTCAGAACGTACTGCCCGTTGTATCGAGATAAAGCAATTCTGCTAGGAGATATAGTATCAATTACTGCGATGAATTTGCACCTATCTGGTGTCTGCTTTCGACGAAATTTTTTTTATTAGAATCATTAGATGTAATTCTGATATCGAAATGTCACTTGATACTCTTACGTACAGAAAACTATTGATAAAGCAATAATTAAGGTAATAAAAATAGATTTGATGTTGATACTTTACTATTTTCAGAATCTTACAAGTGTGATACGTCTCGAGCAGCCTAATGCCATGGTGCGGTGACATCGAATTTTACTTGAAAATATAGATAGCAATATTGTTGCAAGCAAAATAAATTAATGCAGAATATAATATGTTTTGTGTTCCGTATCAGTGTATGATAGTTTACTTATAAAAATTAGTCATAACGAACGGCTTCATATATTAAGGTGTCCTTTAGTTGATTAGTATTGAGGAGTTACATTACTTATAAAAAGATATTTATAATGTGAAGCAAGACTTAAATTTTCACGGGTAAAAAGATCCATCATCGATATCTCAAAAACAAGTAAAGTTAAGTATTTTTTAACTTCCCGTAGGGCAAGTTATAGTAATCGCAAAAAAATCAAAAATGAAAATTTTTATATATCTTTACGTTTCAGAGGTTTCTGAACATTTTGGCATACCTTGGAAAAAATGGATGTATGTGTGTGTGTATGCATGTATGTACGTGTGTGTATGTATGTGCGGATACAAATTTTCGTCGACGATTTCGGGAACACGGATCAACCGATTTGAATAATTCAAGTTTTTGGCGAAGGCAGGTCTAGCCGTTCCGAAGATACGGGGTAAAAAGTGCCGAAAACGGTAACTCAGTTTTTAAGAGAACGGAGCGTCCGATTTGAATAATATTAGAAAATATTTCACTTGTATTGACAAGATAAAGAACCGATAAAATTTTCATGAAGGTAGGTCTAGCGGTTTCGGAGATATGGAGGAAAAAGTAAAAAAAATGAGCCATTTGGCGGTCAAAAATGATCATTAGACATATGCACATCAAATTATCAGATATTTTATAGAGATTTTAACA